>NC_087529.1:3329333-3632000 GCF_963921805.1 Phalacrocorax carbo
GTATCATGGGATTTCGGCATGGGATAGATCATCAGGGCGTTAGAAATGTTGTTTATTTTTTCCCCAAGTTTTTCGGGCTTCTGCTCTGTCACTCTCAGAGTGAATGGAAGAGCACCAGGCTACAAATCCTGCCCTGCAAGTACTGCCTGGGTGTTTAGATTGCAGGAATGCACTTCTTTTATTAACTGATAGCTGGTGTTTTGAGAGAGGGCAGGGAGCTGTGCTTATTTCCTTCTGAGAGGCTGATGACTCTACAAGCTTATTTTTTAGGGTGCTGCCTTTTAAATGATGGTTTGTGGCTATAAGGCAGAGGTCGCATTGCTGTTACATTACAGGCTGCTTCTAACGAGCTCTTCCCTGTGATCTCTGTGCTCAGGAGCTTTGCAAATGGCTATATGTGTTATAGGGAAGTCCTGCTGTCTTTGTCCAACAGGCAGGGAAACTGAGGCGAGAGGGGGCTGGATGAGTGACCAGAGCGGGGCTCTGCAGCTGATACCACTGGGATTTCCTGGTCCCAGCACGCCCGTCACCTGGGAGCAGCCCAGTTTCACCAGCCCCACGCAGCATGTGCACTTGAGCCCTCGGGTTGTGCTCAGCTTCCCTGCCCGCTGCTGCGTCAGCCGTTGCCCCCCGCTGCTGCCGCCGCCGTCGTGCCGTGCGCTTCCAAAATCGGTTTGTTCAGGGTTAGAAAAGGCACATTTTTCTGTCCGAAGCGCTGGATTTCACAGAAACAGAAGGGGAAAGGTCTGAATGCCTGCAGCTTGATCTTCTAATCTGAAAGCATGGGAAGTTTTTCAGAGGAAGATTTGCTGCCCAGCTTTCTCAATGCAAGTTTGCACAAATACATCTTATTCCTACAGTGCATTGTAGCAGCTGGATGCCTCCCACCAAGATTACTGCTTTTTCGGTCTTTCATTTTGGCAGAGACACACAGCAATAAATTAAATGAGATGGGGAGTTTCAGAGAGTAGTACAGATGGTGGGAAACAGAGGGCAGGGGCTACTTAAGTGCTAACGTATGGCACAGCTTTGACTCCTTACTTTTTTTAAAGGAATGGAAAAAGCTATGGGCTGCCCTGCTGGCAATTTTGCCTCCCCCTTGTCTTCAAGACCTGCAGGCCACCTCTATTGCAGTGCTTTCCTGGCGGTCAAGAAAGGAGCACCCTGTGCGTGCTTCTGCCTGCTGGCACAGCGATATTCTCCATGCCTCTCTGTCCTCTTCGAGCCTGATCCTGGCTCGCTGCGTGCTTGGGTGCTTGTTGTCTTTGGTTTTCTGCTTTCCTGGCAAATGCTGGGAAAGCCTGTTAAATGAGATTTCTTGACTCTTTCTGAGTCTTTCACTTTTTTCCTTGTTAGAACTGACCTGTTTTAGGTTTTGTTTAGCAGTGGGGGTTCAAGTGGAATGATTTCATTCCCTTATCCACCTCCGTCCACATTAATTTGCTGCCTCCCGACTGATGGTTTAATTATTGTGTGTGACAGGAGCATCCAGGGCCCCACTTGGCAGAAGGTGTTTATCACTTAGGTGGTGCGCAAAGTAGATGTCTGCTGCCCTCGTCGCTCCCAGGACTAGTTTTTGCCTAGAGAGGCAGTTTTCAAGCCAGTTAATTGCCATGTTGTGAAGCAGAAGAGTAGGTGGCTGTCCCTGCCTTTCCCTGTGGGTACGTCCCTGCTGGCTGTGTGGGGCCAGTGGCTCTTGAGGTGGAAAAATGGTGACGTGGTAGGTTGGGGAGAACCTCCTAGGTTGGGAAGAGCTGTCTCACAGAGGGATGGTGAGGGTAGGAGAAGGAGGCGGAGGGGTTGGGGGGGAGGATGGATGGAGAGAGGCGCGAGGACCAGGCTGGAGCGGGGAGCAGTGCCTCACCTGGAAAGTCACTTTGCTCCACACAGCCCAGCTTTGTATCATAGGAAGGCTCCAGATTTTACTCCATTTTAAAATTGAAACGCCCTGCGAGCCCTGCATGTTTTATGTTGCTTTTTGGCTCGGGTTGGTGAGCGGCGGCCCTGCGTTGGGCCGCATCCAGCGTCCTGGTTTTGATGTTTGTCTCCATGAGGATTTGCTGCAGTCTTCACAGCTGGAAAAGTGGAGTTGTCTGCATAAAACCCAGTAACTCTCCAGGTTAAGAGGCCACCAAATACCACCTCTGTCTGTGGCCGTCCCTCTGATTATTAAAATAATAACCGCAGGCAGAGCTCATGGCCCTGCTGGCGGCTCAGGATCTGTTGTGCTGGGCCCTGTTCAGGCAACCACATAAGAAAGAGGTGGTCCTTACCCTGCAGTTGGTTATCAGAGGAAACGTCCCCCTCGTGCTGTGGGGAGAGGGTGGGTGCCTCATGAGCAGTGACAAGCCAGGCTGGCGGAGATGCCTCCCGCCTTGTGGGCACAGAGGTTTGGGATCTGGACAGGGAAGGCAAGCAGAGACCTCCTCCATGGCTGTGCCCTATGTGAGGTGATGCTGGCTCCGAGCTTGCAGAGCCCTTCCCTGCCAGTGGCTGGTCCTTAGTGTTGTCCTTGTGGCTGCTTCTGCCTGGTGGCTTGGCAGGAGCCCTGGTCGTGCTTGTTTGCCCCGTGGCTGCCACAGTTGCCCATCTCTTCTCCGCAGCAGCTGGAGGTCCATCCATGCAATTACAAAGGTGTGCTGCTGGCCTTCACACCGAGATCTGGGAATCTCACCTCCCAATAAGGCAAAAGTGTTTATTCTGGCCAAACTTGTGCAGCTGGTATGTGCTAGGCTGCTCGGAGCAGAGAGGACCAAAGCATTTGGGCTGAAGTTTGTCACTGGGATTCGGTCACTGTCCCAAACCAACTGCCCGGTTTGGGTCAGCAGGTTAAACCAGTATTAAAACACGCTGAAAGCTTGGGAATGGGTGTCTGCCTGCCCGGTTACAGGGATGCCCATCACCCTGATGTCAGTGCACTGAGTTCGTGCACCTCTTTTCTGAGTTGGTGATGGTGCTTTTTCTTCCCAAGGTCTGAAATTGAGATGTGATTTACATGTGGCGTGTGGTTGGGGGAGAATAAGTCACACAAAAGCGGTGGCTGCCATCTCTGGCTGAGTGCGCCTCCGACTGCTTCCTCCCTCAGCTCTTGAGAGCCGGAGTGAGGATTATCCAGAACAAATCCTGTTACCCAGCCGCTTCTGTGGCGGAGACCTGCTGGGTGCAGGGATGAACCCCTCCTCACCACAGCACCCCCCAGCAGCAAAGCAGTCACAGGACAGGAGTGCCCCACAGGACATAAATCACATCGCTGTTTGCAGATGATGTCACGGGTAAAGATGAGGGATTTTTAGGGTTTCTTTGCCAGAAAGTGGCAGTGTTGATTGCCAGGCTTAGTAGTGAAGAATTTGAAGTTGTGATTCATCCCTCAATCCACATCTTAAGTATGCAGTGGTAAAGCTAGGAAAATCTGTGTATGTATAAAGTGCTTCCTCTTAGGCAGCTGAGAAACCCTTAGGTGCAGCAGTTATTATTTTACTTAATTGGGATTGAAATAGGAAATGCTCAGAACGTGCCAGCTCCTGTCTGTTATGGGGAAAACTCAATTGCTTGATAGAAATGTCTTTTCATCCTGCCACACTGAAGAGAAAATAAGATCAAATCTATTGAAAATAAAGTCTCCTGACTTTTTTTTATCTGCTCAGTGGTTGAGGCCTGTGGAGGTGGCTCGGCACAGGTGGTTCTCAGTGAGGATGTACATTTGAGAGGCAGCTCCTGAGAAGGAAAGTGGTTCTTTGGTGATGCTCAGCCTTCTGGTATTTAGTTTGATCTTTCACTTTTTAATTACTCCAGCAATTAGCGCAGTTACAGATTATGCCTTGCCTTTGCTGTTCTTGTATGTGCTTCTTGCACGGCATTTGCTGGCCCTGAGGATAAACAAACCTTGTGCAAATGCACATGCCAGCACTGAAAAGGCATTGGTATGTGTTTGTGAATCATCATCCGTGTGGATGTTTTCTCTGAACCTCTGCAGCTGGTGAGGTGGTGCCTGGCTCCGAGCAGCTCATGCGCAGGGTGGTGCTTTGCCTGTGCTGCCTGTGTCCACCTACAGCCGCTTAGTGACATACAAATGAGGGGCAAAGGGAAGCTGTGCCTGCTGTTTTCTTCCACTTGTTAAATAATTATAATCAGCCTTGCAGTCGTTGAAGACCAGACAGATCCTACCGGTGACGCCTGGGGTTTTGGTGCAGCAGGCTCTTCGCCAGAGGGATGCTGAGAATGTGAACCCTGTAAAAAGAAATGAAACTCGTTCTGTGGCTGAGCGAATTAGACACTGTGCCACAGAGGTGGAAGAGGAAAACCCCTGCCTCCCATGAGCTTGGGCGATCGCTTTTGTCACAGTTTTGTTTTTCTCTGCCAAGACTAGCAGCCTTCTCTTCGTTCAGAGCTTCAAGCTATATGACCCAGTGTATAATTCCCACGGAGAGTACATCACGCTGACACAAAGCTGCCAGACACCTTCTGATTTCAAAGTTGGGAACTGCCATTTACTCACACATTTTCAGTGTTTCTTGTTTTTGCTGGTGAAAGAAATGGATATTGATGTGAGCAGTGCCTGCTGCAGCACAGAGCCTGTCCTTCAGCTAATGGGTGAATGAACAGTCTCACTCCAGCTTCTCTGCTAAGAGCCGCTGAAGAACACCGCAGGGTTTTTCCCCCCCTTGCTTAACTAAATGTTACTAAAGAAAATAAGTTTAATCAAGTCCAGACCTTTCCGCAAGAATCGCTGTGCTCTTCTCGCCCCCCACGCTCTCCTTCCCCTTGCAGCAAGCAGAGGGCACCGCATGGGCTTGGCCAGCGCTCACCCGTTGTGTTGGAAGAGCCTTGTTTGCTTGGTGGGGTTCAAAGATCCCGCAGTGGCCGTCTGAAGAAAAGAGCAAAATCTCAGTGGTCTGGCTGCTGACCCTCCACTCTCCTGCCTGTCGCAGCCTGTCTGAGCCTGATTTCTGCTCAGGTATGAGCTCTTTTCCATTCTGTTTACGTTCCACTTACCAAAAGAGGTTGGAGCCAGATGATTTTTCTGCAGAGGATATAATTTCATTGGAGGGAAGCGAGAGTTTGTAAAACAATCCATGGGGTTAGTTGCACCTTGGCTGCTGCAGGATCTCCCCAAACCCTTCTCGAGTCTTCTGTCAGTTCTTTGAAAGCCAAAATTTCCACTGCTGTTGATGCCCTGCCAGGCACTCTAGCAGGGTTACTTTCCCTTGGATGCAGTTCAAGAAACCATCGTTTCTTTTCTCTACTGTTTGTCATTGAAGGGCGGGGAGCGCCTTCCCTGCACTGCCCTGCTGCCTCCAGCGCTGGCAAGAGTAGACAGCCAGGGATGCTCCTCAGACCCACCATGCTAGCAATGTGAATTAGAAAAGATTTTGGTGTCAGGGAAGCTGAAGCATTCTTGTCTTCAAGAAAATATGCTTCAATGTTTAAAAAAACCCCAAACCAAAATCTGTTCAGAGTACTGGCAGAGGCCTGGGTTAAAGCCCTCTTCCAACAAAGCAGCGATCTGAAGGTGCAAGGCTCATCGTTGTGGTGTGCTTTAGGTTTGTACATTTAGGCAGGAGTGGCCTAAGGACTTCTGAGAGACTCAAGCGTGACATTTTTATTTTAGTATAGACTGCTGAAGTCAGAGGGTTTAGGTAAAAAGATCCTGGGGCAAGGGCAGCTTCAAAATTGGGGTGGTTTGGGGTCTGCCCAGGCTAGATCCCGCAGCAGGCCCTGCCTTTGCCAGCCGTTGTGCTCTGCCAGGTACCGTAACACAGGATGCAGGTACCCAGGGGGGCCACTCAGGAGAGGAAGCCCACCTTCCTGCTTCCCACAGCCATGCCCTCTGCTCGGGCGCAGCCTGCTTCCTCTGGCGCTGGGGCTGTGTTCCAGTTTTATCCTGTCTTCCTTGCTCATAGGGTTTGGGCTAACTCTTTCACATATTCATAGTGTGTACATTAAAAAAAAAGTAGTTTTAGAACTACAAAAAAAAAAGGGAGGAATAGATGTTTAGGAAGGAAAGGAATGCCTGGGCATAGCTTTCTGCTGCTTGTAGGAGGAGCTGGCTCCAGGACAGACTGTTTTCTGATGGCTCCTCCATGCATGTCAGTGTGGTATCTTTAATCTTGGTGATGTGTATCGTTTAACTAGACTGGGTTGGGTGAACTGGTGTGTGTCTGCTTCCTATACGTCCACCTGATTTACCTGACCTCTGCTTATCCTCTGCCTTGCCTTGTCATAACGAAACTACAACAGGTTTTAGGGTTGTTGGGGGAAAACCCATTTTCCTAGAAAGAATATAGAGGTTCACTGGATTTTCAGAGAAAATGTATGAGCTTTACTGACAGGAGAACCAGCTGAGCAAGTTAGCGGTGGATTTGAGATGTTAACTTTGTGGCTTTTGTCTACCAGAGCCTGAGCAGTATTTGATGTGCAGACATGTTTTCAGACATTTCTCATAGAGAAGGTGTTGGCGGGTCTGCTGTTAACACCCTTGCCTTTAGGCCAAACTATTGAAAATTCAAGTTCAGCTTGAATCTCATTTCAATGGCTTGGAAGGCTGCAATCTGATGGGCTGAAAAATCTCATCCAACTCCAGCCCTTATTAGGAGCTTAATCTGAAGTGCAGCCAAAGCCAAATAAGGGGGGTGGGGTGGGGGGGAAGCAGTAAAATGGAACAAGAAATGTGCATCCAATTTACAGTATTCCTCTGCAACCTTAATTCAGCCCCCTGTATGCGTTACGATACAGTTTCTAATTATGGGATCACATATGGTTTTTTCCAGGGCACCCCTGCCCTCGCTGCTCAGGGAGGGCAGCCAAGGCGGCCCAGTGAAGGATGGGGTTGTGCATGTCGGAGCTCTGTCCTGCATGGTGCGGGATTTGGAGGGAAGGGAGTGAGACAAGTCATGAAAAAATAGCAAGGGTGATGGTTAAGGAGACGGGATTCCTGCTCTGCTTCTGCCGCAGGGCTCGTGTATGGCGCCAGGTAAATTGCTTTTCATACACAACAAGGGACTTGATTTCCTGGGTCCCCAGGCTGAGGGTTGAGTTGCAGAAGTGCCAAGTGCTCCTGCTGCAGATGATCTCACGGGAAGTTGTATGTCAAACATGTAAAATGCCACTTGGTGTCATTTATTTTTTCAAAAGGAAGCTGTAGGCTGATTCTGGAACTGGATGCCCAGAACTTCTCTGTACCTCTTTTTTTGGCTATAAACGGGTCATGTTGTGAACGTAGTTCTCCAGGATTTTATGAAAATAAATTCACGATCGTTTGAGAAGTATTCTGGTCTGCAGTGGCAAGACGCCTTCATTTTTGCCTTGGAGCAGCACGTGAAAAGTGTGAAGAGGGCTGAGTGCCATGCTTGAACCACCAGTCGAAAACCAAAACTGAAAAATTCCTCTCTTGTTGAACATCATCTATTCTTGGTACTAACTGCGTCAGGACTGTGTGTACACGTGGTATGTGGCCATGCCGTAAAGACCCTATGCAAGTGAACCAGATTAAAGCTACAGAGAAAACTGATTTCCAGCACATCCTAGCTTTTCAGGGCTTGGCAACTGTAATATTTTCTTAATGCAGCCCTTCAGATGCAGTATGCTATGAATTACAGGACTGGGTGAGTAAGGATTAGTGTGGAGAGGGTACAAGCATCACTCTGTATCAAACCTAACAGGGAGGAGGTCGAATGGCTTGATCCTGAGGTGGTAATTCTTTTGCATTTCTGACCTGTAGTAGAAAGTGTGAGGTTTTTTTGGATCGTCCAGGAAGGATCTTGTGTGTAGCTTAGGCTGCGAATGCCAGATGTCTGCTTTTGGCTTATCTGAAAGTGGCTTTCGTCTGATCTTCAGTTTGGACCACTGTTGTGTGTTGGAGCCTCACTTGCAAAATAGCTCCTGTGTCCATCGAAGAAAGAGGTTAAGGAAGTTATTTTTTTCTGTGGTTTTATGGAACTCTATACCATCGTCTGTCTCTAAGGAAGATGTGACGCACGATGGCTTTGCAACTATGCAGCTTGATGGAGAGGCGCATAGCTGTGGATGCTGTCACAGGGATGCTCCAGCGAGAGGTTTGTGAAGTTGAGAGGCAGCTAGCATCCCTCTCCCTTCTCCAGTATCCTTTGGACTTTGTTGTAGCTTATCTCCTTCCCTTCAAAACATGGACTGGGAGCTGCAAGAGGACCAGCATGTTCCGTACCAGCCTGGCAAGAAGAGCCCCATCAGCTGTGCCATTGGGAGGAAGGGCTGTGCTCAGCCGTGCTCCTCCAGGGCTCTGCAAGGTTTCGAACACAGCTCACTTAAATCAGCAGATGTTGTCAGGCATGCACAGGCAAAACCTTGCTCTAATTCACTAATTATAAAAATTCCTGGCAGAAGCTCTGTGTGAGTCAGCTACAAAAAAATCACTTAGGAAAAAAATAAGTTTATGGTATAAGGCTGACTTTAGCAGACAATTAGAAGGCGAGCTGGGGCTTTCTGTAAGTCTAGTTGGTCATCCAGCTTTAGCCCATCATGTCCTTCTCTGGAGAGAGTGGTGAGGGGAGAAGCAGAATGGTGAAAGCCCAGGGGCTCTGGGCTAAAGCTCTCTGAACCTGGTGGTGTGGCAGGGGGTGGATAGAGAGTTTCCCTGCCGGGAGCTGGTGTGGCTCTGGCTTGTGAATCAGGGCAAGGCAGCCCCTTCCCTGCCAGCCCTGAGGGTGGGAGGAGGCTGCTGCTGCCTGCTCGGGGCGCACGTTTGCCTTTCACCTCGCTGCACACCCTGACCAGCTCGGGAACCTCGGATCCAGACAGGTCTTGAACTAACTGCAAAGGGTGTTCACAGCATTGTCTCCTGGGGAAGCTGCCTTTTTCCTTCATAAACGTTGGATTTTATTTTATTTTTGTTACAAAACCCATATAACTAATTTCCCTTGGAATCTTCTGCAGGCGTCTGCTCTGAGTGTGTTTTGGCCTTGCTGCCCAGTGCTGGTTTTGAATCCCAGTCCCAGTGGTGGGAAGTTTTTAGAATTAATGCCAGTTGTATTTTTTTAATAGAATCGCAGTGTCCGCCTGTGGGTTTTAAACAAATAACCTTGGCTTTGTGTTTAGCCTGCAAGTAGTCAGTATCCAAAGGGTGTGTAGGCAACAACAGCGATTTGGCAAGGAGGCAGCATTTCTGCTTTGTCAAAAATGACTTTGTATTTCTTTTTCTAACCTAGCATGCACCTTCTTGACCCTGTTCTGATCGGCTGCAGCAGGCAGGATATGTGCCTTTGTGTGGGGCTGTGGTGCAGGCTCCCAAGGGAGGTGCGTGGAAGCCCCATCAGTGTGTAATTTAAAATGACACCTGGGGCGTATGGAGTAGGAAACAATCCTGCCTGGTGCCCCTGGGAATGGATGTGTCTTTACAGGGTTGACCCTTCAGCTGGGCAAAATGTATTTTCTTGCACCTACCACGCACTTGCACTGATTTTTCTGCCTCCGCCAGCTCCCTTTTCACTTTTGTACCTCGTTTTAAGATGTGGCTCACAAAGCAGAAGATAATTTTTCAGGATGTAGCACCGTCCTTTTGATCTCGACCTTCCCTTTATTTCCTTTCCAGGATGTCTTTTGTAAGACAACCTCACTGGGCTTCCTCTGGTGCCGCTCTCCCTTGCCAACCTGCCAGCACAGGTTTCTGGCAGGAGGATGAGCATCTCTGTGCGCCGCTCTGCTGCTGAGGTGTGCCCCATGGACGCTGGCATCCCTCCCTTCAGTGGAACACAGCGCAGCCTCTCCAAACTGCCTTGTCTTGCCCAGGAGCAGCAGGGATCCAGGAGGACTGTCTTCCCAGGAAAGAACAGCTTTGCTGGGGTGGGCAGCATGCTGCGGTCAGCCCCCCAGAGCCACGCGTGTGTTACAGTGACTCTTGTTCAGGTGCTTCTCAGCATTTCCAACACAAAAACTAGTTTTGGAGGACTAAGTTGTCTGCAGAGATGCTCTTGGTTTTGGGTCTGTTTTTTTTTTTTTTTAATATGCCGTTCTCCAAGGAGCTTTTAAGAACATGCAACTCCCTGGTGTCTCCAGTGCAGCAGCGACTACTGTAGTGCTTGCGAGCTGTACTTTTTATAGTCCTTGTCCCTTTGGTCAGCAGTTTTTGTAGTTATTTTCCCTTTGATGTTGGTCACTGTCAGCAAAGAAGTTTGAAGCTGGTCTGATAGGTAATAGCTGATAGATAACAAAAAGTATTGGTAAAGAAATGAAGGGCGAGCAGAAGACCATGCAGGTGTGGTACCAGTAGGAACACCCAGTGAAAGCAGTTGATTTTAGTGTTGAGGAAGGTCAGTATAAAGATGCCTTTCACCTGGGATGGGAGAGGGAGGCAGAATTCCTGAAAACAGGTTTGTATCTGCATGAAGCTTCCATACCTGAAGAGCTGTCTATATCCTAGAAGAGGCTTTTATTTATTCCTTGGAATCCTGAGTTTGGCGAGCGTGTGTTGGCCATGCACACTCTCAGCTTTGCCATAAATCTGTGTTTTGGCAGTGCTTGTCCAAATGCCATATTATCCAGATAGGAATAGATAGGGGATTAAAGCAGAATCCTTTGCTATTTATGGACTTCCCTTGGGGAATCCGTTGTAATATTCTTTTGAATTGACTAAAAGGTAACCACAACAACCCAACGCGGCACATGCTAAATCTTCCCTGTGGCCCTCCTGTAGACCTGCAGAGGGGGAAGGAGGGATGTGGTGAGATCTTTCAAGCTTGCAGATCTGAAATAGCATTGTTCGGGCTTTAACAATCTGCCACCTGCTGATTCCCTGGGATTCAGAACAGAATCAGGGACATGTGTGTTGTTTTTTTACAAATGGGCTGGGCTTGGAGCTTTAAATCTCTCCTTTCATAATCAGGTGCAGTCTTGGAAAGTATTAATTATTTTGTACTATCTGTAGAAGTAGCTTCGTAACTGTCTTTACAAACTCGGGTCCTGCGTATCTGGGTGTCCCTGTTGGCGCAGGAGTGGAGGAGTGGGCTGGGTGCCAGCGTGCCAGACGGAGTCTGGAAGCATTCAGCAAAGCTGCTGGCTCAGGCTGTCCTGACGCCCTTCAGCAAACTGAGCAGCAAGAAATTACCAAGAAGGGCTTTTCTCTTCTTTTTGAAATTGTCAGTAATCCAAAGTGCTGCATGTATATGCACAGAGTTTAACCTTTCGGTCTCCAGCTCTGCCCCATGGAGAGAGGAGGTCCTCAGCCCTCCTGGAGAACACACAGAAGACCCAGACCAGCTGTGTTTGATCTTTACACTGCTGTCTATTGGGAAACTGTAGATGGGTCTCTGCAGGTGGACCTCTTCCCTTGGCTGCATCCTGGCAAGCAGTACCACCAAGACCCGGCACCTGGACCCTCAGACACCCCTTCATTTGCCCACCGCCTTGCAAAACCACATGTGTAGTTTACAACATTCAGAGCAAACACCATGAACTTCATAAATTGAAGACAAGCAAAGTTTTTGTGTTGGGGTGCAGTTTTACAGACCAGTTGGCTCCGGTTTGGTTTCTCTGGGCTTGGGAATTTCCTGGGTTTGGGTGTTTATTCCAGCTGCCCAGCCCCAAGCAGCCCCTGGGGCGTGTGTCTGCAGGGGGGCCAGGGCATGCTCCTTGCCTGCTCAGTGGTGGGGGAGAGCAACACAAAGACTGTGAAATGCCGGTTTCTCTTACAAACCTCTCTTGCTTTTTATTCAGGAGCAGCAGGTTTGTTCCTGGGTGTAGGAGCGCACCTTGCTTCCCGCATCCCCTTTGCGCAAGGCTTAAGGCAGCCCATTTTTGTATGTGTTCACTGAGAAACAGCAAAAATCAGGAGCAAGTGGATGGCCAGCGCTTTCTTTCTGCTTTACGTGCCTGTTTAATTGGATAATATACATGGCCTTGCCTTTTTGTTTACCCTAGGGTTTGTTATGACAAAGAAGATGGATTTTTCCTGGCTCTTGCACGTGCAGTATGTAAGCCAACACAACGCAGTACACAGGCAGCACATGAAGCCTGCCATGACTTGGGAACTTGGGCTGTTCTTTGGTGCGCCCCATTGACATCCACTCATCGCTCCGTGTCCGCATTGCACCTCTGTGATGGGGAAGCATGTCTCTTCCCGTGCTTGCAGCCACTTAACACTGCTCGCCAGCACACAGGGGCTCATTTCAGATTGCTTTCTCTGGAAGTAGGGGCATCTGGGAGAAGAGATACCTTTGAGGTATCTCTGCTTCACCTCTGGTGGATTCTTGGAAACCCTGGGGAGGGAGTCTGTGCATCTTCACCTGTTTTTGCTCTCCCCTTTTAGTACAAACAAATTGCCCCCTAATCTTGGGATTTTTCCAGAGACTTTTCCTTGAGTCCTGGGTTTCTGAGCGCTTATTTCCCACCTAGGGAATTGCGTTTTTTTTTTCCCCCCACGCATCCTAATTCCTGGGTGATTTCTGTAATTTATCAATGCTAGCTTGTCAGCAGAGACTTGGAATAAAAGGCTTTGTAGTATCCTGCTTAGCTGGCTGTGTAAACATGAAAGTACCAGGTTTTTAACTAGCTTGCTCACATGGCTTTCCTCTGCAAAGCTTTAGCCAAAACACTCCACTAGATAAAAGGGATGCTGAGAAAGTCCAGGTCAGGCAGAGATTGTCTGAGAAGGGGTATAACATTGATCTTTGTTTTAGTTTTACTTTTATTTCTTGTAACTTCTCAGTAAGAACAGGGAATGAAGATAAATTGTTTTCATCTCTTGGTGGTCAAAGATTAAGATGGATGAGACAGTGGGCTGCCTGGAAGAAGCTGTTAAGAGCCTGGCTGTGTCCCCCCTCTCTTGCATCTTGGGTGAAGTTGGCTTCATGCTTCCCAGGTGCCCTTCCCCACGCTCCTCCTCCTGTATCTGAGCCTGTGAGTGATTGCCTTGAGTTTTCCGAGCTCTTTGAACTAGAATAAATGAGAGAGGCTCTGGGGATGAGGCCTCTCATCAGTCACTTGCCTTTCACCTCTGAGGACAGGGGTTTGCATCAGGTGTGGCATTAAAGGCACGGGGTTTGGTGCCCTTTAGGTCATGTCCTGCTAAGCCTGCCTGAGCTGCTGGGTGTTTGTGATAGCCGGTGCAGGTCCCAAAATCCAAGAGTTTTAGGTTGTCCCATAAGCTTAAGAGTAGAGAAAGGATGAAGGAGGCTTTGGGTAAGAGGCAGCATGGTGTTTGAGTTCAGCCCCTGGGATTTCAGGGTCTTCATTTGCCCTTCTTTGTCCAAGTTTTCCCAGAACAGGAATATCTCTCATCTGTGTCTCAGAATCTAATCTGCAGGGACAAGTTTGCAGGAAACTTTGGGCAGTATTCACCCTGTTCTGGGAGGGCTCAGGACGAGTGTACCACTGGGAAGTAGGATTTTTTGGGCTGGTGTCCGTACGAGCACAAGCACTGCGCTCATGGTGGGGGGCGTACTGTAGCACCATCGTGCTTTACGTATTTAGTGAATTCTGTTTGTGAAAATGGAGTCGGTTCATCACCAAAAGTGCCTGTGGGGTTGAAAATGTGAGACCCTAGCACAGGGGAAATGGTTCTGTCAGAGCCCCAATATTTTGCCCTGTTCATGAGGAAAAAAGCCCTGTTTGAGGTAGGGTGGAAGGTGTTGCTTTTGGCACCCACGCATGGTGTCATTAGGACTCAGTTTACATGGCAGATGTGAAGCCGCTGTGCCGGGGTGCAGCGGAGCAGGAGCTGGGCTGGCTCTGCTCTGCCCCACAGCAGCAACTGGTGCAGCCCCACCGTGCAAGTCCTTCCTCTCTGATCAGTGGCTTGTGGATGACTGAGAGGCTCCGGGCACCCGTGTCCGTGTGCAGCGCTCTCTTAATGTTGTCGCTTTGTTAATGAGCGTCCAAAGAAGATGCTGGCTGGATCTGGGTGCTGGGGGGCGTTGTCGGTCCCTTGCATTCTACTTGGCACGCTCGGGCTCCGATGGGGAAGGAGCGTCGGAGAAATGCTCAGCTTTGAACGGGGCTCCCTTGGGTGCTGCAGTAGGTAGACTTGAGTTCTGAAGCACCAAGAGAATTCCCTGCAGACACACGTCACTGCTATTTGCTGCTGCTGCTGCTGGAATAGCCCCTGGCTGGCATACTTCACAGTGTCACTAAGAGGGGACCAGAGCTTGAAGAGGCCTTTTGACTCTCTTGGCTCTTTACCCTGAGCCAAAAGCTTTGGGGTGGGGAGGAGCTGGTGGGTGTAGGCAGGTCAGGCAAGATGCTGGGCACTGGCCCTCTGGTGCATGGCGCGGTGGCTGCCTTCCTGCCTTTCCTGCCCTTTGATGTGCTGCAGGGTACATAATGAGCATCAGCCCTCTAAGAGAAAACAGATTTGAGTTATAAAGTTGAAAAAAGAGGGAGCAATTTTGCTTAATCATTTTTACACAGATCCACAGGCGTTTCTGTAAGAGCGAGCGGCATCTGGTTCACGGGCAGCCTTGGCTGCTTTGAGGTCTCCTGCAGCTTCTGCAGTCTCAGGCAGAGATTGATGTTCCAGATGCTGTTCCCAGCAATCGGATCAATGACATGCTTATTCAGACTTCTCATTTTTTAAAGAAAGAAAAAAAGTAGAGAATTTTTTTAAGATCATCTGAAGTATCAATGAACTGTGAGCCCTTTTTTTTCTTCCCGCCCCTGAGTAGGGCACTGCAAATTATGTCCCTATTTATGAACACCACTCAAAGCAGAAGGAATTGAGCTGCCTGCCTACCCAGTACCTTGGTGTTTGCCCATTCCCTCCCTCCAGCTTCTAGTCACTGCAAGGAATACAGGAATTTTTATTCCAAACACAAAGCATTCATTTCAAGGAGAAATGACTTAAATGCAGTAACGCCCCTCTGCCCTGCAAGCTCCACAGGCTGTCCTGGTGCGTGCTTTCTGGGCATCTTCAAACTTGTTTGTGTATGTGGGAAAATTACTGAGTGACAGGGAAAGTGCTGGAAAGCTTTGATTTAAATCTGATAAAAATGCAAGGCCGCTGCCTGGTCGGCTTGTCAGCTGCCAGCACCCATCGAGGCGGCTGCGAAAATGGCTGCTGTGAGTTTGCCGCTGTGGTTTGCCAGAACCAGGCTTGTTATTTACCCATTTCCATCTATGGGAGCATGAATGTTGCCTGTCTCTGAGAACCTTGTGGTGGTTGATGTGTTGTTTTGGAGGTGGAGAGGCCCTGGGAGAGACACCGATGTCGCTTGCCAAAGTCCCTGGATTTGGCAGGAGCTCTCCCTGGGTCACCACAGTGAGTCCCATGGGAATGAGAGTCTTCAACCACTGCATCAGACCTCTTATCTGCTGCCTTGGCTGATAAGCTTTAATTACCAAGATCACAACTACTGTGTTTCCCTTGTGATCCTACAGCTATGTTTGGCTCCTGGCATAGCCTTTGTCCTGTCCTGGAATGAGAGCTTCTGATGGCATTCCATTAAAGCCGCTTGCCAAGGGAAGCGACAGCATCTTGTCTCTGGAGGAGTTTGGCTGGCTGCTGGGACAGACCCTGAAGCCCACGCTTGGCTTTCGGTAGTCAGAGCATGTGGCATCCAAGCAGACCTGTGCTCTTGGCCAGGGTAGATGTCGCAGGTTAATTTTTGCCTGTTCAGGGTCTGCTCGCTGTGTGAGATATAGAAAAAAAAAATCCACAAAGCAAACTAGAATTAAGCTGCAGGTTTTGTTCTCATTAGTGTAAAAACATAAAATCTGGTGTTTCTGATGTCTCTAAGGAGAGAAAGAGAATTAACTCCTGGCGAATGTAACCAGAGGATACTTAAAAGACAAATTGTTCGCATACTTTCTTGAAAATTTGCATGAGTGTAGGGAAAGGTCATTGTAACTGCGGAGTCTCCTCCTCAGATCTTCGCCTGCCGGTGGCTGATTGCAAGAGCCTGTTGCTAAGTGTTCCTGGAAACGGAATAAAGATGAAGCAAGATAACTGAACAAGAAGGGGGGGGAAGCTTGGAGCTCGCAGCTGAACCGCGCGGTTGCCAAAGGAGATGAGTATGGTGGAGTTTGGCTCAGTGGCTGCATTTAGTCAGTTCTGACCCAGGGGCTGGGGAATGAGTGACCAAGCCTGAAACTTCATGGCAGATCCTTGGAAAAAGTCTCTTGGACGCAAGCGGATGATTTGCTTGCGTTTTCTGTGGCTTGTCCAACTTCAAACACGTTGCTTCCTAGCATTGAGGCTGGAGTGGGGATGGGAAGGCAGAGGGTGCTCCCACAGTACTTTGTGTTCTTTTCCTGGGTAAAATACCTGTTCCCCCAGCATTCATTTTGTTAGCCTGGGACCTTTTTCTGGATGGTCAGAAGTCGTAGAAAGCAACAGGATAAAAGAAGATGCAAACAAATTCAGAGCTTGACTAAGGCAGAAAGCCTTTAAGGCCAGATGACTTGAGGGGTATTTTCTGCCTGTCTCAGGTCAGGCTGATGCTTGTTTTGTGTGTCGCAGAATCAAATAAACCCCTGATACAGCTCCTCTTTACTGCTGAAAAGACAAGGAAGCAAAACTTCCTCCTTAACTTTGGCCTTTCTCTAGTTGAAGCTCTTGTAAAAACACCAGGGTTTCTCTGTCTCCATGGATCGATTTCCTGGAAACAGTTTTAATAACTGTTTCTGAAGTAATTTTTATCATCCCAGAGCATTTTACAAACTCTGAATATAGTAACAGCTGAAATATAGCCACATGTGAGGAAGCTCGCTGCCGGCGCACAGCCGTCTTCGGCATTTTATAAAAGAACACACGATTGGCTCTTCCTTTTGCGCAGAATCTCCCTTATTCCCACCAAAACGGTGCGGTAGCACTCCCACCATCCGGCCCTCCGCATCACCTCCTGGTTTGCCGTCAGCTCGAAACCCCCATGGCAGAGCAGGCGCTGGGCATCCTCGCCCTGCTGAAGCCTGTGATTTCCAAGCCTCCCCCTCCGGCTGGGGCTGGCAGTCAGTGGAGGGAATTAATACGCTGCATCTTATCTGACATTTTGAATGCTCCCGTGGGATTTGCATTGTCGTAGGTTTCTGGCAGCAGCCTCTCGTTTTGCTGCAGCTGCCTTCATGCCGTGCTTGGGGTGGTGGGAGGGAGGCTGTGCCCGAGGCTCGCTCTCACCAGGGGTCGGTCCTGCCTTCCCGGTGCTGTATTTCATCTGTGTGCTGACTCATGGGCTCTTGCCTCTTTGAGAAACTATATATTTTGTGACTTCTGTCAGTCAAATCAGGATGTAGCTGGAGCTTTTGACCTTGCTACTGATTTATCGCTGTCCCTGTTTGTCTTTTTAATTGGTTCGGCAGTCGCAAGATATGCCGCTCAAGCCTTAAAATCAAGAAGAGGGAGCCCCAGCCTGCTGTCTCATTCCTCCCTGGTTGATGGCTCTGGAGCCGGGGGCCTCTTGTGTCTTGGTGCTGGGTTTCACGGGACAGATCAGGTTCCCTCGCTTGCCCTGCACCTGGCCCACCATGCGTGTGTGTCGTAAACGCCGCGTCCCCTCAGCCCCGGCTGCCTGGTCCCCTCCGGGCTTGCCTGGCCCTGGTTATTGCTCCCCATCCCAGCAGCTCGAAGTGGCTTTGGTAGGTGCCTCCCTGCTCTGCCTCCATGCCCAGCCCAAACCACGTCTCCGCTTCTTCCTCCAGCTCTGATTCACCTGTTCCTCTGCCTTCTCCTCGCAGCTAATGCTGCCAGCTTTGCTGGAGCACAGCTCGACGGGAGAGCCCCTCTGCAAAGGAGTGGTTGGGTGGGGAAAAGGCTCCTCCAGTCTCCTGCCTGCTGGCTTGTGCGGCAGCTGAGACGTTAGTGCATCTGAGCTGTGGTCAGCTTTGTTCTGCTCCGGTTTTTAATGTGTCCATTACTGCAAATGTGGGACTCGCAGTGGTGTCCTCCTGTGTAGACATCAGCGGCTCGCTGTCGGGCAGGTTTATGTTCCCAGCCTGCAGCATTGCTGCAAAGGGGGTGAGTGTTGGTCTGGGGAGCAGGAGGAAGAGAAGTGCTTGGCAGGAGAGCATTTTTCAGGTAGCCTGACCCGTTACATCCCTCCTGCCCGTGTCACGAGTCTGTCTGATGATGTTCCCCACAGGGCACCCAGCGCCGGCTCAGGCCACCGTGGCTCTGGGGCTCAGCCATGCTTGTGAAGTCCGTTAAGAGGATATGGAAGTCCTGAAAGTGCGCCGTCATCAGTGGTTTAGCCCAGCATGGTTTCGGCAGTGGGATGTTTGTGCAGGACGGACTTTAATGGCTCCAGAGGATAAATCTGCGAGCACCATGGCTGCGCTGGGTTGGTGCAGGCTGTGGGACCCGTGTCTGTCCCAGGAGCTGAGGAGGAGCGGGATAACTCTGAGCTGTCACTGGCAGGGATTGTTCTTTCCAGCTGGAGCTTGAGAGCACCTGGATCTGGTTAGCTCCTGGTGTATTTTGACCTGAGTGCGGTTACGGAGTGAATCCCTTGGGCTGCGCTGCCCTTCTGAGCTGCAAGCAGAGCCCATTGCCTGTCTTGCATGCAAAGCCCAGAGCTGCCCCAGCAGCGTGGGCTGCGAGCAGGCGCTGGGGCTGTGGTTATGGCCTTTCTAGCTCTGCAGCTGTGTAACCTTTGCATGAAAATCCTCCTTGGGTTGCAAACCAGGAGTGCTGCCAAACTGAGATTCAACGCCATCGGCTCTGAGACACCAAGACGGATGCGGCTATAGGGGGGGCCGGGCCAGCCAGTGCACCCTCTCCTGAGATTAGCTGGAGCAACTGGAGGAAAGCAGTTGCTTTTAAATAGTCCCAGTGTTTGCAGTGATACAAGTGCTGTGTTGAGCGGAGGTTTTAGAAAATAAGTGTCAGCAGTGGTGCTATGGATGAGCTATTGCATTTTAAAAGGTGCTGCGTAATGAGCGGGTTTCCCATCAGCAGCAGTGGGCACAAGGGGGTTTTTGCAGATGTCTTGGTAGTTTTACAAGGGTCTCCCATGTTGCTGGTCTGGGGGGTGTCCTGGTGGTGTCGCAGGGAGGTCACTGCTCACGAGGCTCCCAGCGCTGCGGCATCCTGAAGCTCTTGCTCCCCTGGGTGCATTACAGTGCTAACAGATACTTATTGTTTTCCAGCATTTTGTTGGTCTGATTGTGTAAGGTTCCCTTTCGGGTTAACCGCTGAAAACAAAGCAGAAACCACACTAATACCTCATTGTGTGCATTAAACAAAAAAAAACCAACCAAACCCCTGATCTCCCTGCAGATTTAAAAGGCTTTTGTGTTTGGTGGGAACTCTGTCTAAACTCAGGGCTTTTCAGAAGTGTTTGTTTCTTAATGATCCAGGATTGCAGCCTTGCAATTTGACCTTGAGATTACTACCAGCGCTTGATGCCGGCTGCCTTCGAGTGAACGGTAGCAGCAAACGTGAAGGCGGTAGGTAGGAAACCCAGGCTGTAATGTGTGGCGGTTCTGGCAGCCATCCCATTTCCAATGACAGATGAGGCTGGGGACCAAGAGAGACGCTGAACTTCAATTCAACATCCCAGACTGCCACCCCACCCCTTTCCTATAAACAGATGGAAAAATATCCCTTCCCCATAGAGAGAAATTATTATTTTTTCTTATTACCTTTGTGTTTACATAGCTGTTTCTTACTCAGTGCTAGTCATTTGGGGGCGTAATTTATAGGGGCCGTGTATGATACACTTCTACATGTGTCTTACATTTTTCCCCACAAACACTTTAACTCCCTCCGTCCTCGCTGCTTTTTATGTGTTTGTCTTGCTGTCTTACCTACCAGGAAAGCAGGAAGAAAGCGCCAGTGAAAACAGGTAACAGAGGGTGGATTCAAGGTGCTGGCGGAACCCGCCTGCATTCTGCACCCATCTTTGTGCAAGCCCTGTGTCCTGATTCTCCTGGGAGTAAAGGGAGAGTGCTTGGCCCAAAGGAGAATTGCAGGGAGAAAAATCAGTTATGAAGTAGCTTGAGATGCTCACATGCAAGCTTCCTTTTAAGAGGTAAAGCAAGGCATGCACGTGGAGAAAAACATTTCTTGGAAATGCATGGAGGTGTGTTTTCTAGTCCTGGGTATGATGCTGCATCCTTGAATTCTGCATCATCTTTGGGCTGTTGAATGCAATTTGAGGAACACCTGGAAAAAAGGAGGTTTATAAAAGACATCCTTGTAGTGTTGATAGACCAGCCTGTCCGTAGCATCCTCTCTGCATGATTTTGCTGCCTGTGTTGTTATCTGTATGTTTAGGCAAATGCTACTTCACCCCGATCCTGGAATCAAATCAAGCTGCCAGCTCAGCACCGCTTTGAAACTTGCACATATAAAACAACGAGGCCACCTCTGGTGTCAGCTCTGGGCCCTGGGGCTTTGCTCTCCATAGATCATGTTAACCGCTCTTCAGTTCTGCTCAAATTAAATGTTTTCCTATCAGATGTGGGCTGCGGAGGATCCAGCCTGTCAGCCTGCATGTGCGTCAGGAGGAGAGGAGGCAGCTTGTGCTCCGAGCCGGGCGTGCACGCCAGCCATATGCTGCTTTGCCCTCAGATAAAATGCTCAGCTCGCAGTCGGTTGGATGGCTTAGCCTGGGAAATGGTAAATGCAATGGTGCTGGCACTGGCTGACCTGGGTGATAAGAAGAAGAAAACGGTAGGAAGCAAAGGGGCCAGGACGTGAGGTTGGGCTGGCCCATGTCCCTCACCCCGGGTCTTTGGCTGCGGAACCCATCGAAGGAACAAAGAGCAGCCCTCCGCTGGTGGCCGCCTTGCCAGAAAACCCCGCAGAGAGGATTTCCTTCTGCTTCGGCTCCAAAGCTTTTGCCGTTGCGTTTCGTGGCTGGGAAGAACAAAAGCTCAGGGTTGCAAGCTGGCTCCTGCCAGGGTCTCCCCTGTCCGCCCCGCTGGCTGCAGGGTGATGCAGGTGGCCGCAAGCCAGACTGTGCTGTGCCAGACTCCCACCATGGAGCCACAGCAAAGAGAGGGTGGAGGTGACAGCAGGACTTTAGATTTGATTTGTTTATTTTTTGCTCACACTGAATCATGTTGCTGGAACGTGACTGGCGGGGGGAGCATCCGCAGTAGGCGCTGCTGGCCCAAGCGCTGGGGGAAACTGGTCCTGACGTTGGTTTGAACTGGGCTTACTCCCACCATAGGCAGTGTGGGGCAGAGGGGAACGATAACACGGTAGCCTGGCTGCCACTGGTCCATGTGCGCCAGCAGCCCCGGTGCCCTGCCCGTCTCAGCCATTCACATCAATCTTGTTTATTGCAATTCCAAATCCTCCCTCCTCTGCTCATTAATGTTCTTGGAGCAGACGTCTCTCTCACCATTGTATTTTGTAATTAGATTTTGATTTGCTTTCAGAGAGAAACAGCAGCACAATAGACATAAATTTATCCCAAGGCTTGCTCGGTCTCCTCTGTGTCGCAAGGTCAGACCTCGGCGTGCACCATCTGCCCTCGACGCCTCCCCCACTATTCGGCTGCGTGTCGTTCCTGCGCTGTGTCCCCTTCCATTTAAGGGGGTTCCCTTGCGCACGAAGGGAGAGGAGCGGTGAGGGAGGGCTGGAAGAAGGGCTTTAGCTCGAGCTGAGCTTGAATCGCTGGGACAGGCGTGACCTGGATTTAAATCGACAGGGCGAGGGAGCAGCCTGTTCTGCAGCCCCGTGCCTGCTGTCTGCAGAGCCTGGGTGGCCCCTGGTGCTTGTAAACCCTTTAAGGCACGATGTAAAAGCCACAATTTAACATTGCGAGTGAGTGAGGACAGAGAGATCCCATGCAGCGCCGGACTGTGGGAGCAGAGCGGTGGGGATGGCTGTGGCTGTCTTGCCAGCTGGGAGCTGGTCTGCACAGCAGAGCTGCAGGCAGAGGTGAGGAATGGGCTCTGCTGGTTCTCACAGCCCTGGAACAAGGGCACTTTTCCACCTGAGCTCTGATTTGAGTTCCTCAGACAGACTTCATGTTTCAGCCTATGGCTCTGGAATGAGAGACGGGCAAGAGCCGAGCTTGTGTCTGTAATGGAAACCCCACTTTGCTCTTGCATGGGCACTCATGGGGCTGCTGGAAAGCGGGGTCTTTCCAACCCCTCACCAGAGGAATTGCCTAGGCCCTGGGGGTGTTGCCTCCAAGGGTGGATTTTTAGAAGGAAAATGACTTTGCATTTCATTTAGCAGAAAGCAGCAGCTGCCCACATTGGGAACATGCTCATTATTGCTGAGGAATCTGCTTTTGAGTTTTTTAAACCAGCTTTGTCTGGCTGTTGCTGGTCAGGGTGGAAGCGTGGGTTGCAAGATGAGCAGAGGCAGTGTCTGCCCTGCTGCTGGCATGGGCAGGTGCCTCTGAAACCTCAGCATCTCCTGGGTGGAGGCGGCTCCATATCCTGTGGAGGGTGGAGGTGGCTCCATATCCTGTGGAGGATGGAGGCGTGAGAGCTTTTATGGTCCAGGTTCACCCAACAGCGGAGAAACACAGCCCCCAAGGAGGGTGGAAGGACCACTTTTCTACCAGCCAGGGCTTATTTCACTGCAAGCAGTTATGCTTTATCTTTGCTAGCATTAACCGCTGCAGCTCGGGATTTATGTTAGTAAGTGAATGAGACCAAGGGCTGATAAATCAATCAGCACAACCAAAAATAGCACCTGGCAGTTGCTGGAAGTAGGGGATCCCTTCCCCACCAGTCCCCTGCAGAGCATGGGGGGATTTCATCTGCCCCGGCTGGGTGCCAGCCCTGTGCAGAAACAGCCGTGGGCTGCTGGGGAGACCTCTTGTCTGACTCCTTTATCTGGAAAAATTACTGCAGCTGCCTGCAGACTTCTCTCCAACGTGCCTCTCAGCCAGGCGTTTCCCGGTCACCAGGGTGGGGGAAATAACTGAGCCAGGCACCGTTACGGAGAGCGGCTTTGTGAGTGAAGCTGTGCGCTGCTGCTGCATGGCCTGATATCTTGAGATCGCCTCGGACCTCAGATAGTAAGCGATCGCTTTAAAACCTCTTGTGGCTGGTCATGGATGGAGTCACAGAGGGAGCCCAGGGCTGCGCTTTCCAGGTCCTCCAGGACAGGGTGGTGATGCTTTACAGCATGGTGATGCTTTGCATAGGGGTAAGGTTACTGGAGGAATCTGGTGACTCTGGTTTTTCCACTGGACGGCTGTATTTCACCACCTGCACAGGAGCCAGAGAGGTTTCTGTGAAGCTGATCAGCTGATATGGTGTCTTGCAAGGGGCAGCATTTCCTCAGTCCTTCTTCAGCAGGCATCCTGGGGTGAGTATTGAGTTCAGCAGGCGCGCAGCCTGAGCCGGGAGCGAAGGGCGCTCCGAGAGGATCAGCTGCTTTCGGGCTGAATAGTCCGTAGATTATTTCCACATCTGTGTTAGCTTTGGCTCGATCCCACAGATTTGCAACAGCTGTTGGGAAGCGGAGCAGAGATCCCCTCTTTAAATGGATGATCAAATCCTCAGAGTGTGGAGTATGTTATTTCTATGTCATCCTCTTCATGGCAGGAAAACCAGCTTTTAAAAATTGCTGAGGCAGCACTCTGCCCTGATGCCTTAGCTATCGTCTCATCATCCTGTGGTTTCAGAGCAAGTCGTAGTTTGCTTTCCACATCCCACGCTCAGCCCAACACAGGATCCTTTGCGAGGCGCACGGTCAGGCAGGTACTTGTATAAGGGATGCCTTTTTTCTCCTGGGCTCCCCTTCCTGTGTGGACCACGCCAAGTGGGACCAAGGAGGAGCTTGGCTCCTTTCTAGAGCCTGCGTGTGTGCAAACCCTCGGCATCCTACCCTGAGAAAAACTATATGGTGCCAGAGATTTGTCACAAGACCGGTTAGGTCTTCCTGATGCTCAAAGGCTTTCATGGAGATCGGGCGTCTTTACTGGAAGCTGCAGTTCAGCTGCGAAATAGTGGTGTGGGAATCCTGTAGTGAACTATCTTCTCCAAAAAGCCAAGGTAAAATGAGCCAGGCCTATTTCCTATCAAGGTCCTTCTCTTTCAGGTCAGACCTGCAGTAAAAGGAGCCATCGGGCTTCCTTCAGAAGTGTCTGACAGGCTTTGGAAAGCTGAGCTTGGCTGAAGGGGATCAGGGAGGTGGGAATGGTGGTAGACCCTGGCACTCATCCTGCAGTGCATGCCTTTCTCATTCCCCATTGGCTTTCCTAGTGCACAGGAGAATCATCAAACCAAACTGCTCCCACTTCAAACAAGACATTCGTGTACTTTTCAATACAGACAGTGAAATTAATAAGGTTAGTGCGTTGAGACCACCAATTTGCAATTCATGCCTTTTACAACAAGGCTTAAAATGGCAGCCCGGTTCCAGTCTTCTCACATGCAGTTGTTGTGTTTGTTCATCTGGGTCACATGATGGGTTTCAGTGATAAGCCAGGCAGCAAACGCATTGTCCATAGTAAGAGCTGCCCAGCACGTATGAAGCTCTGAACGCTTGGCATGACCTGGGATGGCTGGGTGGTGGTGTCCGAGAGCCGTGTGATGCTTGCAGCTTTTGCAGAGAAGCAAGGTAAAACCTGGCAGTTTAGTTTTGCTTGCTTTTTCTCATTCACCCAAGGTGTGACTGAGTGTGATAAGACATTCCCTGGGTTCAAGTCTCAGAGCATGGTGATGGACACACTCCCCCAGCAGGAGCAGATGTCATGTTGACCTTTTTTGATGCTTTTTGACCCTTTCGACACACACCTAGCTTCCAGCTTGCTTGAGGCATTCTCCTGTGGACCTTCAATGATGAGTTAGAAGTGGCAGCCTTCCATTTCATGGGGACAGAGCATCTGGATTGCAGATTACCTGTCCCACAGATGTCTGGGCAGCCGAATCTCTGCAAAGAGACTTGGGCAGTCTCTGCAAAGGCAGTTTGGGCCCAGTGGGGCCTGATGGCATATACATCTTGAGAAGACCCAGGGCTAGTTGTTGGCAAGAGCTGCCAGGTCTGCTGGACCCCGTAGACTGCCTGGAGCCAGCTGTGCACCGCTCGCTCCAGTGCTTCCAGCGAGAGCGCGTTTGGTTTGGTCTTATCCCCTTATCTGGGGTGTCGCAGCCCTGTCCCTCTGAGCGCAGCCAGTGGATGCAACCTTTTGGCTCTAAAGTGCAGACCCTGCCGCTTCCCCAGCCAAGCAAAACCACCAGGACCCGCCATAGTGCCCCAAGGGGAGTGCTGCCCATATACAAAGGGCTTGGCAAAACGAAGTGTAATGTAAGCAACTATTTAAAGAGACCGGTCCAATTGCTAGTTGTAATTTCCTCATTGTTTGCAACACCCTCTTAAATGCCTGTGATCCTTATAAAGAGCGTTTCCCCACACTTTAAACTTCACAGAAGTGGATTTTACCTTCTGTGGTTTGAACGCCCTCATTGTGAGGGGGCAGGTTTGCATTTAGTGTGATGTCTGTCTTCTTTTTCATGCTCAAGGCTGTTTGGGTTGTGAGTCAAGCATTATGAATGAGCCTGCTTGTCCCAAGAAGTCTGTCTGTTGGAAGGCTGGTGGGCAGGACAGAGTCTTGCGTTTCTCTGGGTCTAGTTGATGGAAGTTGATAAAGTCTTCCTAGATCAGTGGTAATGCTTTCCTTCAGACCCAAGAGGGTTTTGCTAATGCCGCATCACAAGCAGGCTGCCCTATATCACTCATTCATGTATATCTTTTGTAAAAAGGTGTTGGAAGAAATATTTAATACAGCGCCATTAAAACCTGAATGTGGTGGTGACTTTCTCCCTCAGCTAGACCTCTGGTGAGCAAACCGAGGGATCCGCTTTGCTCTGCCTGAACGTTGCAGCTCTTTCCTGCCCTCACTTGCCTGGTCCCCAGATTAATCCCATCTCAGGAAAATGGGATTACCTCTATTCAGAAATCAGGTACGGTGATCCACAGAGTTGTGGCCTTTTTTTTCTGGGCACCTGGGTCCAGTTTCTGTGAGAGATACTGATGGAAGCAGCAGCATGTTGTGTGAGGGTTTCTCTGGCTCTCATGCTCAAATCCACACTGGCACTGGGTGGGATTCTCAGTCCCCTCCTGCCTTTCTCCCATGGCTGGGTTTTATTCTCCAAACCAGAGTGAGTTGTAAACACCCAGAGCCTGAGGGGCTTTGCAGAGCAGAGTTTAGGGGAAGGTGGTGATTCATTTCCTTCCCCTCTGGCTCTCAGTTATGGTTTGGCTTTTGTTTAAGAGCTTGATAATTCACCGCTGGGCTGTTTAGGTTGAGACACTCGGAGAAATATAAATGTGATCGCAGCAGCTCCTCCATGCGTGGCGGGGAGGCCGGCTCCTCTGACTGCAGCCAGCCCACACCTGCAGGCTGGGCCGTGCCAGCAGCTGTCGTCATCTCATTCCTTGCTGTCCCGGCAAGCTTCTGTACGTGGGTTAAGCTCCAAATTATCCTGTGCCAGAAGCATATGCTGAGAAATGTCAACCCGGGACCGTGTGACACGCAGAGCACTCAGTCACCAGTGCTGTGCGGAGCCAAGCTCGCTGCAAAACATAATGACGGCAACATCTAGACTGAGACTCCCAAAACGTGGCCATCCTGCGTGGCTTCTGCCCCTAGCCTGCGGGGACCGCTGCGAGGCTGGCAGTGCGGGATAGCTGAGTGGGCTACGCGGCCCCCAAGCTGATGTCAAACCTGGGAATCAGCTCCTGGGAACAAACCCGGGAAGCCCCAGTTGCAGAAGAGCTGTGTTTCTGTGCGTGGGCATTGTTCTCAGCGTGGCTCTGTCTTGGCAGGGGTTGCTGGTTTGTTTAATGAACATTGAAATGAGAGGGGAGGAAGCAGCCAGGGAAGTATTACAAATTGCTTCAGAGCAGTGACTTTAAAAGTATTTGTACTTACCACATCTTCTAAACAAAGACCTCGAGGTATGGTAAATACTACCCCCGTTTTGCTTGCAAAGAGCCAAATGCAGCAGCAGGAGAAGCTTTACCCACGCTCACGGGCAAGCCCGCAACAGGCATGAGACGAATGCTGGTCTCACCCATGGTACTGAGTGGATGGTGTTGACAGAATCGTGTCTCTGCAGGTGCTGGAGGTCCAGGTCGGCCCAGCAGCTCTGGAGAGATGCCCTCATGCCTTCCTATGCATTGCCGAAGCACCAACTCTGTTTTGGTCTGAAAGATACTAACATCCTAAAATATTCCTCTTCATGCTCACAAGTTTACCTTTCTCCTTTCCCCTCCCAATCTCTTTTACAGCTGAAGCTGTGGAACAAGTACAGAGTCTCCAACATTCCTTCCCTGATATTTATCGATGCCTCCACTGGGAAGGTGGTTTGCAGGAACGGCCTCCTGGTAATCCGAGATGACCCAGAAGGTAAGACCTGGAGTCCCGTGTGCCACAGAAACATGGGCACATGGCTGCCTTTTCATTTCAGTTAATTTTTAATAGCCTTGGATGGGGGGGGGAAATTAGGAAACAAACAAGTATTGTCATGGTTAACTAATCAAGGCACTGTATTATTTTCAGTGTAAAATTTTCTGCATCATTCCTGCCAGATCTTCTGTTTTGGTTTTGCTTGTTGAAAGGAACAAAGATTTCCCCTCCAGGATTTTTGTCTGAAGTGCTAATGAGGAAATAGTTAGACTAACTGAAACATTAAGTTTGGATTTTTCCCTGATGGAGGCACATGGACAGAGAGACCGAGGGCTCAGACTTGTCATACCTTGGGAGCAGAATCCTTCCAAAACACTGAGTGGGACTTCATCACTGGTATCACACTCTGTTAGGATAAATGAATTCCTCGTTATTTACAAATGCAACAGAAAAATGCTACTGTTGTCCGTTTCTGAGGTTTACTGTACTGGGGGTTGACGTTAAATCCACCTTCTTCCAATTTGCAAATACCAAAACGAGCAAAACGTGTGCCCTTATTCATACACCCTGCAGACCCATCATCCAAGTGCTAGGCTGCCCACGCACACGTGTTACCGACCTGTCGTTTCTTCGTGCAGTAGATACTGAGTGCAGTGACCGAGTCTTTAATTCGGGTGGCAGGAGCTGTGCAGCAAACACACATTGTGGCCTGAGCCATCTGCGATGTTGCCTCCTCTCTGGCTGAATACACAGACTGATTGCTCTGGGAGCTGGCAGCAGATGATTCAGAGCATGTGTTTGTGTGTACACACACATGCTTGCTTTGGGGTGCAGGGGGTTAGTCTAAGTTTAGTTTATGTATAGGTTTTTTTATATAGGTATATAAAACATCTTTTGCATATATATAAAGAAGATTTTATAAATAAATATATGTGTATATATATAAAAATATATGGCTAGTATCAGTATAAGGCAAATAGTCTGACTGCATTCCTCAGCACGTACCACCTTGCCCTCTGTAGTTAAAACAAACACTGTTGATAAGGAAAAGATGCCTCATCAGACACAGAACCCGAGCAGGATTTGTCAAGCTGAAAGTGCTGTGACTTGAGCGAGGGTGCAGCCTACCTGTGAGGAAGAGGTGGCCCTGGCTCCGGTGCAGAGCTTGGCTTCCCCGGCTCCCCCATATCTTTGCAGAAGGTGGGATTTATTTTTTGGTGGAACTTTTTGAAACTGTAAATGCTGTATGTGCATCTTGCTGTTCTGTGTCTCCTTTCCACCCTCATCCCGACCCCTCTCCAGGTCTGGAATTCCCTTGGGGGCCAAAACCCTTCAGTGAAGTTGTTGCTGGGCCTCTGCTAAGAAACAACGGCCAGACGCTAGACAGCAATGCCCTGGAGGGCTCGCACGTTGGTGTCTATTTCTCTGCACACTGGGTGAGTAGTAGGCACTTTGCAGAGCAATTAGAGCGAGCTTAGGGGGTGCTCTGGGGTTCCCCCTGCAGCTCTTGATGCAGAGCTCTGGGGGAGGGTAAAGACCGCTGGCTGGTTGGTGTTGAAGCAGTTAAAATGTTCTGGTCATTCTGGAAGAAGCCACAGCATTGCAGTGGCCTGTCATTCTCAGCTGCCGCTTCAGAAGGCAAGAAGGGTGGTCAGATTTTGAAAGTGGAAGAGGTTTTGTTGGCAACTTATGGGCCGTAAGCTCCAGCCACATTCAGGGCTGCTGCCCAGGATTCCAGCAAAGATGAAGTCACATCTGTCTTTTCATGGTCACTAGGTCATCTGGACCTGCTGGGTGTGGGTCTGGCCCTGTGGAGGAGACTATGTCCTTATGCAGGTGTTGTGTTTTGCAGTGCCCACCGTGCCGAAGCCTCACAAGGGTCCTGGTGGAGTCCTACCGGAAAATCAAGGAGGCGGGCCAGAAGTTTGAGATACTCTTCGTTAGCGCAGACAGGTAAGGAAGCACCAACACCCTGTGCAGGCAGAGCTGGCTGCCCCCAAGCTGGGAAGCTATGAGCATTGCTGGTTTGATTTGATGAGGAAATTTGATTTGGCGTAGGGCAGGTTGGCTCTGGTATTCGAAAGGCTGCCTGAGTCCTTTGCCCAGCGGTGAAGTGCAAAGGGGGGTTAGCAAGGGCAGTGGTGGGCTGAGAGCAGGCTCTGTCTGTGGAGCAGCTCTGTATTTCACTTTGTGGCTTATGGTTCCGAGGTCTGAAGGATGCTCAAGCTCCTGCTGTCACCATGGGTTGACGTTCAGATGCCCTGGAGAATTTGAAATATTTTATTGGGAAAAAATGCACCGCAGACTCCTTCTTGAGGGACTGGGGGCTTTAGATGTCATCGGGCTCTCCCCAGGTTGTGTCTGCCAGCAGCCCTTACCGGTGGGCTTTGGTAGAAGGGATAAACGCTTTGCAGGCCAGGTTTTTAATGAGAAAAGGAAAGAGCCTAGCAGGTGGAGGGGCTGTACTCTGGATCCCATGCCCTGTTCCCCTTGCACAGGTCAGAGGACTCCTTCAAGCAGTATTTCAGCGAGATGCCCTGGGTAGCCGTGCCCTACGCCGACGAGGCCAGACGGTCGCGCCTGAATCGACTCTATGGCATACAAGGTAGGAAGGGCCGCACTGATGCACGGTTCTCCTTTCTGCTCCTTTTGTTGAATATTTGTAATGTCTCCTCTTGTTTAACTAAAACAAGAAAACAGCAAAGCAAAGCACAGTGCCCCAGGCAGAGCTGCTTCATGTTTCTGCTCTCCACAAATTCACATTCCTACCACCTGCCAGGCAGGCTGTTAGTTGAAACAGGACTTCCATAAACAACCTAATTCTTCCTGGAAACTTGGAAGCTGTTTTTGGCTTGGATGGTTTTTGCCTAATTACTGATTTATTTATTTTGCTTTTTTCTTGAAGGTTTAAATTTCATTTTCTTGCTGTTTTATGTAATGCAAAGGCAAGCCATGGTTCTCTGCAGAGGCTGAGAAAGATGGCATCTGGTTTATGTTAGTGACATGAATTACAGAAGAGTGTGTGTTTGATGTAAACCATGGCTTTGCCTTTACTGTACATGCCAGTGCCAGAATTCTAGCAACCCTGGCTGCTCGGAGGGGCAAGGGAGAGAGGCTCTGTCTGTCTGGGTGGCTTCAAAGCATCCCAAAGATGATAAAAGCTCACAGCAGCCCTCCTGGGGACTCGCACCTTGTTCCTGCAGGGGGCAAACTGCAGCAAAGACCCGTGCAAGGAAAACAGCTCGCAAGGAGGTCTTCAGTACGTACATATAGTTTCTCCCTGTGGTTAAAGGGTCTCACTGCAGCGTGCCTGTTTCTTACCCATTTCCATGTGGCATCGGTGAGGTGGGCACAGGCTGGCAGAGGGTTAATGCAATCTGTGGGGAGGAGGAGTGTTGCCAAAGGTGGCCAAGGGCCTGGGGAGACTGGCAGGAGAAATAATCCCTCCGTCGGGTCCTCTCTGAACACCCCTTCCAGGGTGAGCTCAGGTGCCGTCGCTCAGCTCTGTTCCCTGACCTTAAACCAAGAATAACCATTTGCCAGCTTTAAATAGCCATCAGTTTGCTGCTTAATTACCTTCCCATGAGGCAAGAACTTTGTAAAGTCATCTGTCTTTTCCCCAGCCCGCTCACAAACCTCTCCAGTGCTGGTTTCGCCTGAGCACTGCAGGATTGCTGCCAGTTTCACTGGGTCTTTCTGTAAATAAGGTGTCCAGACGTGGATACTTGAGCACCAGGCATGCTGTAGCCAGGGAAACAGTGACAACAGCTTTCCCTCTGACTCCGGCCACTGGCTCCTTAAATGTCTCTCTTCATTGTGTGCTGACCTGAAAATGTAAATATTTGCTGTTCCTCTGTGCCCTGACCCTCTTCCTCTGCCAGGGAAGCTCCCACGTTATCCCTGCATTTCATCTGCTCTCCCAGGGACACTGACCCCGGGGATTTGGGCATGTTTGAGTGCAAACCCTTCTACTTATCTGTCATGGTTTTCCTGTAAAGCAGGAACCTCTCCACAAGGACAAACTGCAGTCCCACTAAGCAGCATTGAAATGTGGAGGCAGGCTAATTTGCACCCTGCATGGGAAGCATCATCGCCGTCCCACCGCCCTTCCCACCCGGGTGCCACACAGGCTTTGCCAGGCTGGGCTGGGCTCGTGTTTCCCCACTGCAGTCTGGGGTGGATGCTGAGGCACCGGGAGGTGGGACTGAGGGCTGGAGGTGAACCCTCACGCCACTCCTCAGGGGCTGTGGTTGTTGTTGACCCCTGCACAGGCAGTGACTTGGGATCCTCCCCAGTGATTCCGGAGCTGCTTCGCGTGAGCGTGGCGGGTACCTGCCTGTTTGCGGTCAGGCTTTAGCAGCAGGCTGCTGCGCCAGCTGTAGAGGGAGGTTTCTGCAAACAGAACTACATGTCGTGGGCTCGACTCATTGCCACTGGTGGTTATTCTACCTAAATGAAAAATTGGATCCAAGTAATCTAATCTGCCTTTCCCCAAACGCATGCTGCCTCTATAACTGCATCTCTGGGTGCTCCCTTCGGAGCTGCACCTATGCACCAGCAAGACCGTGGTCCAGGTTACTATCCTGGTGGTGCCTTGGGTTGTGAGCTCAGTGTACATGCGGGGTGGATTTTCTGCTGGTTTTTGTAAGGCCAGGAACTGAAACAACAGAAGAAGCTTGTCTTCCCCAGCTGCTTTAAGTTCCTGAGTGGTGGAAAGTAGCAAGAGAGTAAAATCTCTTGTTGTTTTAGTGCTGTGTTGGCCCCTACAGCATTCAAAAACTCAGTGTAAAATATAAGTTGAGTTATTGGCCTTTATTTGGGTTTACTTGAATGCCTCTATTCATAACCCATGTGCAGTCAGTGGGCTGTACCATACCCACCTATATTAAATTGCTTCTGGGTGCAGCACCATCTTGAGAGTCATGTCTTGTGTCGTGGCTGCTTAGAAATAATTCTCTGTTGTGCGTGCTGCTCCTGGCCTGCGTGGTCCTGCCTTAGCTGAAATCCCCTGATGTCAGCTCTCCTTGCGATGGGATGGGGAGCAGAGAGAAATGTTATGCTCGGGTGGAAGTTGCCCCTTTTTGTTGCGTCTCTTATGAGAGCTTTTGGGTTCCTGAATGTTCCCTATGGACTCCGTGGTGGCAATATGGGATTTGCAGTCCCTCGGGGGAACTTCCAAAAGCTTTTGTTCCCACCCTGCCTCATGCTTTAGCCCAGATACCAGTCACTCATGCAGCCCGGCTGGTGGCAGCAGCCTGGAAGTCACTGTTACGGGAGGTTTTTCCTACTGTTTCTGGAGCTTTCTTCTGAACAGGTGAAAAAACAGCAGTAAGACTCACCACCCATCCTGCGGTTGGTGTATTCTGAGTGTTTGCTTCACGTTGATTTTGATTACTCACCCAACAGATTTAATGCAGATTAGACTTCCATGTCAGATATGAGTTTTAATATATAAATAAGTAAATGTATCGCCAGGTTCAGTAACAAATCATTTGGCCCCTGTGTTTTCATAAAATGCTAGCCCCGTGGGAACCAAATCCATTTTCTAATGCATAAAATCAAACTGAGCCCGTCTATGCTAATTCTCATCCAAGCTTATACAATATTCATTGCAGAGTGTCTGATCTATGATTCTTCTTGATAAGTAAATTCTGGTGTTATGACTCTCGGCAATTACCAAAGCCCCCAAAAGGCACTAAAATAACAAATAGTGACTGTGATGAGCAGGAAAGGGGGGATGGGGGGGGAAGTATTGGGGTTAGCGGGCGTGGATAAGGTTAAGGATGGTTCTGGTCCTGCTGGTCCTGTTCAAAGAGGACATGTTTGCCAGGGGAGCAGTAACAAGGCTTGCCTGGGAAGACGAGGCTGATCCTACAGGGCACCACCGTGAGCCCAGTAGGGCCATGCCCTAACCATGGGGACCTGGCCAGGGGTGCGCAGGAAGGAGCCGAGGAGACAAGGCAGCAATGCTCGGGACCGGGGGGCAGCAGTGGGAGCAGGGCCAGGTGGGTCGCGGCAGCCTCAGCCTTCTCCAGGTAGGTCTGGAAAGGAAACCAGAACTTCGTGGCTGGTGAGAAACCTCTGATACCGGGTGCAGGGATTGACCTGGCGCATGTCACACACCTGCTAACAGACTGAAAACCCAACCCCAAGTTTTCTGATGCGTTACTTATATTTCCCAAACAAGCTAAACCCAGGATGAATTATCTTAAAGACTCTTTGTTTTCTGAGTCAGTTTTGTATTTGCAGCTGGAGGTTTTAGTGGCTGGGTGCTTTCTTGTGTGTGTGTGTGTCCTCGTACGCAAATCAGGTAAAGTCTGAATGCTTTGAATAGTGACTGAAGTCCCTGGTAGCTGTGGGATCACACTCACAATTATCTGGGACTAAATTGGGCCCTTAGTTTTCCCAGATCAGCAAAGCTTATTTGAAATCTCTGCCTTAATGTGCTGTGTGTGGGTTGACTGGCGACAGGATAGCGAGCTAAGCCCACGTTTCTAGCCTGTCCCTCATGTATAATGCAGGTCTGGAGAGGATGGAAAAGCAGGCATTTGGGGCGGGGTTGGGAATTGTAAAAGGATAAAAGTCCGAATCATGTGTGGTGCTGATCACCATGTGCTTCTCCCGGCTTCAGTAGAAGTTTGTGCCTTGCAGGGTAGGGCAAGAGTGAGATTTCCCAATTCCTTCCAGTCTGCTTAACCCATCCCTGCCCTAGAGCTATTTTGAACACCAGCAGGTAATGAATAAGCCTTTTTGTGATACAAAATGGTTTTCTTGGCATACCCTTAGGATTTGGAAGCCCAGCCATCGGGCTGTTCCTGAGCTGCTGTTGCACCAGCCCTACGCGTGCAGCCCTGGTGTGCTGGCAGGAATGTGAGCGGCGCTGCCGGGCTGGAATGAGGGGAATGCGGCCGCTCGCCCAGACCTGCACGCAGGCGTGGGACAGCCAGCCAGCCGTGTATTTCCTAGAGAAATGCCTAGAATTCAGAGAGCTTGTGAGTAACCCATTGTTGTACAAACACGAGAGCGCAGTGCCAGGAGTCCGGCAGGGGCAAGCACGCTGCGTCCCCCCTGCTCAGAGAATGGCTCTGCAGGGTATTTCTAACAAATGAGCTTTAAAATGAACCTTTGGATGAGGGCAGGAGGATCTGAGTTGCCTTGGTTTGCTGGTTGTGATTTGGGGGATGTTGCTGCTGGAGGAGATGCTGGATAGCAAGTGGATCGAAGCCCAGATGGTGAGAAGCAGACAGCAGCACTGGTCACTTGACCTGTCTCTTGGGGCCTGATCCCAAACTCTCCCCTATTCCTTCCTTGTGGGGTATTTCTTTGTCTCCTTGATGAGAGAGGAATGGTGTGCTTTCCAGATGAAGTCACCACCATGAGCTGCTCCTGTGACTGTTTTGTGGCCGGAAAGCCTCCTTGGTGCCTTACCAGATGGGACGGCCGCCAGCTGGTGTCCACCCTGCCTCACTGCCAGCCGGGCGGGGGCTGAGTAGGTGACTTGGGCTAAATCTCTGCTGCGGGCACATTTGCCTCGAGGGCAGCGGTCAAGCGGAGTGTATGCCAGGTTCCTTTGCAAGGGCTGCACGTGGTTTAGATGTGACAAAGTCTGCTGGCGTTAGTGTGTATGGTCCCGCTCGGTCTCCACTTGGAGAGGCATCGCTCCCCTTTGGGTATTCCTGGGGACAATCAGGGCTCTGAGTGATGTCTTGAAGAAAATGGAATTTTTGGAATTTTCCGCTAAGCCGTAACAATGAACTAAGTGAGCTTGGCAAAACAGAATTTGACGGCCAGAGACGGGAACTGAGAGATAGAGAAGCACTTGTTTTACGACTATACCCTTGAAGAGAGCGGAGAGACTGATCAAAGCAAACATCCCACCTCAGAAGCCACCGAGAACGGGGTGATAAAGTGTACGGTCAAGGAGAACAACTAATTGGGATGTTGATAAGAACTAAAACAAAGTGTCCATTAGGGGAACTATTTCATTATAATACTAAAAATCACGCCCACAGGCCAGAAACCACCACCTCCCCACCCCCCCCAGTAAGTCCCTTACTCTCTGAGCATGGGTGGTAAATTAAAAGTGAACTGTACTTCTACATGGAAGGGAGAAAGAAAGAAGTTAACCAATTATTAGCTGAGGCGTGTGAATATTAGCTGTGATTGACACATTTAACTGTATAAATGCCTCGTAGTTTCTCAGTGCGATGTGCTGGCTTTGTGGGTTACCACCTAGCACCAATCTTTGCGCAAAAATCATTTAAATAAAATACCTCTGCTCTGCGTGTAGTTTGGTGTTTTGCACAGCGGGCAAATGAACTTGCTTTTTGGGATAACATGAGCACTAAATCACCGTTGTCAGTGCTGGGGTGAGGGCTTTCCTCCACCAGCGGTGTCGGGAGCCTGCCTCGCCAGGCTCAGGCGGTGCGAAACCCAAACCAGGTAATAATGTTCACGACTTGTCAGATGCATCCCTGTGCTCTGGAAATGGCTGGTGCTTAGCGCCGAGGAGGGGTGTGGGGGTTCATGGCGGAGTTCGTGGCTGCAAAATATATGGCGTTCCTTCTGGGAAGGAACACACCCTGCTTCCTGGCTGCCGTGGTCTGCGGTCCGCCCTGCAAAAAGATTTGCGTGTGTTCCTGTGAGCTGGGGACTGGGCTCTTGCGGTGGCAGCCACGTCTCAGCGCTGGGGCGATGGTGCCTGCAGGTCCCTGCTGCTCTGCCTCGTGCACAGGAGGCACGTCTGTGTGGCACTTTGCAAGAGGGAGCTTGCAAGGAGGGACCCTGTGCGCTATGGTAGAGTTTGCATCCAGGAGCATCAGCGTCAGCCAGCCGTGACCCCTGCCTGCGCTCGGGCAGGGAAAGGCAGGCAATGCCAGAGCCTGTCTCCCAGCTTCCTGCTCTGGCTGTTGAATTACAGCGCTTTGCTAGGATGGAAACAGGATCCAGGGACCCCGTTCCCACACCGTGCACGTGCTGCAGAGAGGCAGCGTGCTCGCTGGGCTCCTGCCAGAGCCCGAGGCGATAGGAAAAGGCCTTTCTCCCCACGCCCTGTTGCTGGCCAGTTCACACTTTGGCTGATCCCCTTGTTTTTCTTCCATCGCAGGCATCCCGACTCTCATCGTTCTGGACTCCAAGGGAGATGTGATCACACGGCAGGGGCGGGTGGAGGTGCTGAACGACATCGAATGCCGCGAGTTCCCCTGGCATCCCAAGCCCGTGCTGGAGCTGACGGACTCCAACGCCGTGCAGCTGAATGAGGGTCCCTGCCTCGTTCTCTTTGTAGGTATGGAGCATTGCTGCTTTGAAAGCAGGGCCTGTGCTCGGGAAGGGTGCTGGGCTACCTACCAGCTTGGCTGGAGCTGGCTACGGGGCTGAGAACCTGCCTCCACTAGTGACAGCATCCACGGGAAGGGACATCAGCCTGTTATCATCACCAGGAGCAATGTTGCAGGGTCCAGAGAAACCATGGGGAGACAGAGGTCCCCGTGGAGTCCCCTCGAGGGATTCAAGGGAGCTAACAGACCTGGAGCCTTGCCCGCACCAGAGAAATGGGCTGCTGCAGCTCACAGGGGTTTGCCAGAGCCTGCCCGTGCCCGTGGGTCTCCTGCAGCTCCAGCCCAGCCACCAAGGGATGCGATGGAGTAGGGATTTGCAGTGGAGAAGAGCTGTCGTATCAAAGATGGTTCCGCGGCGGCTGTGGAGAGGAATGCTGATTAGCTGTTGGGGTGTGTGAGAAATACACTGTCACAGCCAGTGGTGGTTGAGGCAGGAAAGGCCTTTCTGGAGCGGGGACTTCAGGCACATGTGACATTGCAGAGGAAGCATCTCTGGGAGGGATTGGAGCTCTGTGCTGGAAACCACAGCTCGGGGCTTGAATCCCTGAGCTGAGCGGGGCTGTGAGAGTCAAAGGAGCCTCCTGCGTGCCCTGCTGGTCCTCGGGTACTTGCCCCTGTGGGGTGCTGGCTACAGGGCAGGCTTTTCCCCAAAGCTCCTGTCCCTCTTCCACTGCTAACCCACATGTGAAGCTCTGCCGTGGTTGGAAACAGCCCTAGAACTCATCCAAAGCACAGCTGGCTTGTTCCTCATCACTTCCCTGCAGTGATGGACAGTTAAATCAGGCGAGGGCCGTGGCTGGGATGAGCTGTGCTGCAGGCTGAGCCCCAGCAGGGCCGGGGGGCAGCTGAGGGGCACGCCCAGCATCCCGGGGAGTGAGCCAAGGGGTCCTGGGCTCGTGGGGTGGGGGGAGGCTCGACCGCCATTCTCAGAGTGCGCCTGTCCCTTGAGTGCCCTGTGGAGCGGCGGTGGGCGTTTGCTGAAGAGCCCCCCTTGTCCCAAGCCTGCTGGGGTTGCAGAGGGGGCCTGGCCCAGGGCAGGGCTCATGGCTCACTTCCTTGCATGCACTTTGTGAGCAGCACACCCTTCTCTGCAGCGCTGATAACATGGCTCTCACTCTTTCCCATCTTCCCTTTCAGATTTCCTTTTGACCCTGATTATTTATTCAGCAGAGCCCAGCAGGAGATGTGAATGCAGAGCCAAAAATACTCTTCTTGCGCGGGGAGGACTGGCTGGCCACGCCAAGCGTGATTGATTGGGGCCGGCACTGCAGGCCTCTGGAAAGAGTTATTTTTATCTTGCTCTGAGCAAAGTTTTTCTGTCACCTTGCCGCAAACAGCTCATTGGGAGAATGCTTCCCGGCCGGCGGCTGGGGCTCTCGCTCGGCGCTTGAGGGGATGCGCAGCCTCGGTGAAATCTGCCGGCGGTGTGCTGGGGTGGAGGTGAAGCTGGTGTTGCACCAAGGCAGGCACCGGGAATGGGGGGCTACAGGCTGGCCTGTGTGCTGCTGGGAGACGCCCCAAACAGACTGGTGCCTGCACTGCGTGGGCAGCAGCACCCCCAGGAGAAGGCAGGCTTAGCAAGAGCCAGTTGTGAATAAATCCTGACCGTTCTACATCCGTCCCCGGAGAGGTTAGGGCTAGGTTAGCCAGAGTGTGCAGGGCTACCTGGAGTGCTGCCAGCCGCAGGTTTTTTGTAGAAAAATCAATCCCTGCAGACACCCACAACTCTACATATTTATCACTGTCATGCACGCGGGACAGACCCTGAAATGCGGTGTGCAGTGTCTCTGGAATCTCCTGCTTTGCTTGGAGAAGCCAGAGAGGGGGACAGGGATGTGTGGAGCAAGGGCAGAGCGGGCTTCGAGAACAGGCATCGCCTGTCCCAGCCATGGGCTGGACCGGACGTGTCGGATGGTTACACTGGACCACGAGAGCTGCACGAGCTGTGTGTGACTGAGAGACCAGGGGCCTCTCTTCCACCTTCTTACTTTTTTTTTTTTAATGCTAAAAGTTGTCCTCAAATTGAAATCGTTTCATCTCGATGCTGTTCAAGGACGCAGTCTCTCCTCTTTTCAGCTCAGTATTTGAACTTCAGTGGTGGCTGGTGTTTGATTGATGTTGCCATCTCTTTCTACTCTACCTCTGTCAAATCAAAGCTTCCTTCACAGCACTGCTGCCGCCAAGACTCGAGCAGAAAAGCTGCTGAGCAGCCGTCCCAAGGCGGAGGGATGGTGGGTGGCGGGCAGGGGTGGCAGGCAGTCTCAGATCAGCGCGTTCGTTTGGTCTTCAAAACATCCTGACGCTTCTCAAACGGCATAACAGCTTTTTTTGCGCCTGTTTGTCCCTGAGCTTCAGCAGCGGCACCAGGGAGTGAGCGGTGAAGTATTTGGGGAGCAGGAGCTGCTCTTCTGTTATGTGTTTCCCTGTCTAACATGAAAAACACATTTCAGCTGCTCCCTAATTGCTACAGAGCCACACGGCTTTGAAGTTTGTGCTGCGCATCCGGGCTCTGGTTTCCTGCGTGGTGGTGCTGTGGGATAGAGCTGCCGGCGCCCGGCCGGTTTGCATCTGTTTGATCCTAACCTCCTTTTTGCCTTGCCTCTTTTATTTTGTCCCCCCACCGCTGTGCCCTGCAGATTCAGAGGATGACGGAGAGTCAGAGGCAGCAAAACAACTGATTCAGCCCATAGCTGAAAAAATCATTGCCAAGTACAAAGCCAAAGAGGAGGAGGCACCGCTGCTCTTCTTCGTGGCAGGCGAGGTAAGCAGGAGGAGAGCACAGGGCTGCATCCTGCTGTGTCTTCATACGAGGACTGAGCTGGGCTGGGTGTCGCTGTTGCCACTCTTCAGGTGGGTAAACTGAGGCACGGAGCTACTGCAGCTAGTCAGAGACTGCGGAGCAAAGCCGGGCCCGAGTCCTGGCTCAGTCCCCTGCACTCATTGCTGGATATTACTTCTGGCAAAGGGGTCCCAGCTGTGTTTGCTCAGAGGTGGAAAAGCCTGACAGCAGGCGAGGGAGCTGCTGGGGATGGAGAGAGCAGGGCTGGGGGGAGGTGGGAGGGAGACAGCAGCTGCCTCCTTGAACTCCGAGGCTGTGTGGGCTGGAAAGCTGGCTGGGCAGGGGGAGAGGAGCCATGGTTTGGGTTTCAGCTGGGCCCAGCCAGTGCTGCTCTGCTTGCTGAGGTGCTGCTGCCTTTCTCCCCACCCTGGGAGGAGGGCAGGGACTGGTGCTCCAGCCCCTTCCATAAGGGCTGCCTGTGGGAGGCAGCCCCCATCCTGTGGGCTGGGCCTGTTTCTGTGCCGTGTGGGTGATGCTGGACAAAACGGCCCCTGAGAGTGGGCAGGGGCCACTCGGGGAGCACCGGTGCGGCACGGGGCTGTGCTGCTGCCAGCCACAGCAGGAGCATCCCAGCTCTGCTCTGCCCTGCCCTGGGGCTTGGCTGGGCATGTCACTGCAGCGCTCACCTGTCCCCCTGTGAAACGAGGGCTGTTCCCTGAGCTGTTGGTGGCTGGGATTGTATTTGGGGCATGTGCAGGCTGCAGTGTGCGGAGCCAGGGTTCTGCTGGAGGAAATGGGAAATGGGGAAACAGCACTTCTGGCCTCCCTTTCCCCTGTGTGGGCACTTTGCCCTGCTGCAGGCTTGAAAATGAGGAAGGTTTTGTGTAAGGGTCGAAAAAGCTCCCACGCCCTGCCAGGCCTGCGGTTCCCCTCCCTAGGCGCTGCCTGGGCAGGTAGCAGCTGCTGCGTGGCCGTGCGCCTGCTCCGTCCCTCCACGCTCACGTCACAGCCGCAGTGCGCTGCAAGGAGGGCCCTCCGGAGCCGCCCTGCGCACAAAAGGGTCCCCACCACTGCACCCTGGCCCCCCCTGCCAGGCAAGTCCCCACTGCTGCCTCCCACAGCCCTGTTGGCCCCCTCCGGGCAGACGCTCCCGCTCCTGCCACCGGAACAGGTCTCCAAGCATCCCAGCTCAGCCCTGCGCCCCTGAATAAGCCCCTTGTTGGGAAAGCTATTTTGGGAGGGTCCAGGACCTGCCCCCCTCCCCCAGAGCCTGTGAAGCATTTTCCTCCCACTCTCTGGCTGTAGCTGAAACATTGCCGCTATTCATCCTGCTCCCGACGTCCCTGCGGCGACCAGGCCGAAGAATGGGGAGCGTCCAGCACATCCCATTCATCCGTCACCTCAATAGCTGGGAGCACTGGCCCCAGGTCTCCGCTGGCCCCCATGCACAAAGCAGCTTGGCCACGGCCGGAGCAGGCGCCTCCCATTCTTCTGGTGCTGTCTGGGCCAGTTTTGCATTGATTAAAAAGGTTTTCGGTCCCTTTGCGGTGATGGGATAAAGGATGAGGCATCCCAACACCTGGACTCCAAGCCGGCCTGGGAGGTGGGAAGGGTGGGGTCGGCTGAGCGCCCCATCCCTGAGGCAGCGGGCCCAGCCCCGCTTGCCCTTCCCCGCCATGTGGTCCCGGCTGCGCCAGAAACCCCTGCAATGGAAGGGGAGGCGCGACAGGAGTTACCCTGCCGGTCGCCACCGCGCGCTGCAGAGCCACCAGCCGCTAACCAGATTGATTTCTGTTACTGCCCTTGGAAAGGGGCTCAGAGGAACGCCCCGCTTCGGGTGCTGTGCGTCGTGGGCTTGCCTGGGAGCAGGAGGTGAATCGCCCCAGCGCCGGCTTTTGCATTGCACAGCCTTGGCAGAGACAAATTCATTTTTCCCCTTTGGCCAGAGCTGTGCTGTGCCTGGCCAGAGGGAGGGCAGCCTGCTCCCCCTGCAAGCTCCCCCTGCGGAGCCCTGCAGGCTTTTGTGCGTGCCCTCAGACGCTTGGGTCTGCCGGTGGGTGGGATCTCGGCGCTGGCCCAAAGCACGGCACTTCGTCCCATTCCTGTTCTCTGGTTTGCTCTGGGCGTGCACCCAGCTCCCTTCGGCATCTGCTCCCTGTGAGCGGCGAGGCCGTGGCTGTGCTGGCAGAGGGCTAGTGAGCCCCCACATTTGGCGCTTGCACCCAGCTCACGAGTTGCAGATGCCAAAACTTCTCCTGCCCCAGAGGCTCCAGGGCGGCCTGGGGCAGCGGGTCAGCCTGGGGGTGCTGGGGGCTGTGCCCGGTGCGGAAAGGGTTGGAGGAGTGCCTGGACCCATCCCAGCCTGGGGTGACAAACCCGCAGGCAGCAGGGCGGGTGCTGCCTGTGCGCTCGCGGTCCTGCGATGCTGCTGCAAGTCCCAAGGGCTCAGGAGGTATTTGTGGGCTGGACCACGGTGTGGAAGGAGCAAACTGCTCCTGCTTGTCCTGGCTCTGCTGATCACTCCTCTCTCCCTCTTGTTTCGCCCTCCAGGATGACATGACCGACTCCCTGCGGGATTACACCAACCTGCCCGAGGCTGCGCCCCTGCTTACCATCCTGGACATGTCGGCCCGGGCCAAGTACGTGATGGATGTGGAGGAGATCACGCCTGAGATCGTGGAAGCCTTTGTCAGCGACTTTCTAGCAGACAAGCTAAAACCCGAGCCCATCTAAGGGGGGCTTCTGCGCCAACAGACATTATTTAAAACTAGGTCTCTCTTCCGCCGCTCGTGGATTCTCCAGCGTGTCCTCACGCCCGACCCAGTATCCAACCTTCTTGTGGTGCCTTGTTTTACGCAGTGAATCCTTCTCCTAAGCAAACTCCTTGAGATGCACTTTCAGCAGGGAGTCGTTGGCGTTTGGAGACTTCGCTTGTGCTTCATGGTGATATATTCTCTAATAACCAGGCCAGAACTGTTACTGTATTGTTATTTTATACACGGCACTAGCTAGCAGGCAAATCTTTTTGCATGGTGTTCTTCCCAACATATGCATCAGGCAGTGGATGGGGTTCTTGGGGCTCTTTTCTTCTCCTTCTCCCCCTTCTTTCCTTTCCTACCACCCCTGCTGTCTAAGTGACTTTAAGGAAGCAATAAGGAAACTGTCCCCTTTGCCCCTGGCCTGTCCTCCTTTCCCATGCGAGTGCCCTGACAAGGCCAAGACAAAGTCTTAACTGCTGACAACCTCTGAAAGACCACGGCGCAGCTGAGCTCTTCCTCCTGGGGGCGAGACCCTTCCGGGTGGGTTTCCCACCTCCCACCCCAAGCACCAACAGCCTTAGGTGGCGCTGGCTGCGCATGTCGGGGGTCACCTGCCTGTGATGGGTGCATGTTCCCGCCCTTGCTCGCTGAGCCAGGAGGACCACCACCACCGGGCTGCCCTCACCTCTCTCGTCTCTCTTGTGCTTTCCCCATTCCCTCTCACCCCTTCTCTGGTATGAAATGTCCTTTCCCCCTCTATGTTAGTTGATTGAGCTGTTTTTTGTAGGTGTGTCCCAAACCCAATGTTAATGGTGCTGTTCTTTAAAAAATAACCAAAAAAAAACCCCAACAAAAAAAATCCCCCCCTAACCCAAGCAGCACAGCCAAGCCCCTCAAAAGTGACATTGTAAAAACTGTACATGGTGATTGGAACTTTGTAATAAAACCGTTATAACCACCTCGTCCCCGGAGGTGCCGATTGCCGCGTCCCGCCGAGAAGGAGAGGGAGCCCGCCTGGGACCCACGCGGCAGGAGGAGCCCCCCACCCTGACCCTGTGGGGTAGGTGTCAGTGCCGGCAGCTCCCAGCACTGTGGCAGCTGAGCCGGGTCCGCGTGTTACCCCCCCCGCACGGCTGTTTGCTGCACTTTGCTCGGGGATGGTGACTCCCATGAGCTGTTTGGAGACACCAGGGAGCGGGGAAGCACGGCCTCGCTGCGCCCACCCACCCTGTGGGCTCTGCTCACAGCCCCCCCAGCCGAGTGTCCCCCCTGGCCGCTGCTGGACGCAGCAGCGGCTGCGGTGGTTTCCACCAGCATCCCGGGGCGGGTGTTGTCCCGGAGGTGTGCTCACTGTGCGCTGAATAGCAGGTGTTGTGCAAGCCACCGCTTCTCCATCTCAGCTCTTCAGTCAGCGGTGGCAGGATTATGGCCTCTCCCCTTCTATCGCTGCTGCAGCAACGCACCCCGGCAGGAGCTGGGAAAAGCCACCAGCTCAGCAAGGCAGGAACCATATAAATCCACCGTGTGTTTTGCGTGTTCCAGAGGCTCTTGTGTTCAGCGGTGATTCACTGGCCGGTGAGCTGTTTGAGGAGCAGCAGCGTGGCCTGGCTCGCTGGTCCCTGAGCTGGGAGGGCAGGAGCAGGCGGAGGGGGCTGCGTGTGGCCGGGCCAGGGGCCGCTGTGAGCATGACAGCAGCAGCCCCTAAATTACTAAAATACCTGAAATTAACTCTAACTCAAATCCCCTTTACTAGAGATTTTTTAGGAAATAGCCTTCTCAGTGAGCTATCTCCTGTAGGGTTAAGGGCTCGTGCAGTGAGCTGTGCCTGGCTGGACTCGAGCGGCATGGAGGCGGCTGAGCAGCAGCATTGCCTCCAGCCCCCGCTGCCACCCAGCACCCACGCTGCCTCTGCTCAGTGGGTGCCTGCTGGTTTGAGGGCAGTCGCAGTGGTTTTGTGGTTTGAAAGACCGTGGGGTCTTGTAGCATTTGGTCTTGCAGCAGCGGCTGATCATTTTAGCGAGGGAGAACCTGTATTCCCCTACAGATGCTGTCGTTCGGGCTCCTAGCGAGGCAGGGAGCTCAGCACTGCCACAGCCACCCTGGTAGCTGCTTGGTAGGAACTGGAGCAAAGCAGCAATTTTTCCTGCCTGAGAATTGAGTCATTTGGGGTCAATTTGATGAGACCAGGGCTGGAACTGTGCTCCGGAGCTGGAATTGCTCAGCTGGAGCAGCTTCAGGCTCAAGGTAACACCGCTGTCTGACAGCACACCGCATGTGCAGCCCGGGCAGCGCTGCACACCACTCGGATACAGGGGCTGAGGCATCAAGGAGGCTGAATCTCGCTCTGGGTATTTCTTGAGCAGACAAGATAAATTATTTCAATGTGGTACGGGGAAACCAGAGCCCACAGAGTGGTCTGGTGGTAAGTAGCTGGTTGTGCAACTCGCAGCCAGGGTAGAGGGGGCATATTTAAATGTGCAGCAGGCGGGTGGCAGCCAGCGCTGTCGCAGGAGCGGTCCATCAATGTGTGGCTCCCAGCGATGCGGAGAGCATTGCACAGCCTGGGCAGGAGCCTCCAGCGTGAGCAGGGCTGCGGGGCACATCCCAGCTCCGCGGCGGTGGGTTGCTGCGAGCCGGCTTGTTGCCCTTGGGGAGGCATGGAGTGGCCCCAGGGTCTCCTTCCCTGGGGGCCAGCACCCACTACCCTCCGAGGGACGGCCACAGCGGGCAGAAGCACCCACAGCTCCTTTCCCACCCTTCCCCTCCATCATCCATAGTTAATCCACACCAAGGCCCGGTTGCCGGGGTGAGCAGCACCCAGACGGCTGCGTGGGGACAGACACCGCCACCTCCTGGCAGTGGCACAGTCACGAGTGCTGCAGCTCGGACACCCCACACCACAGCCAGCCCCAGGGCCAGCCTGGCGTGCGGCAGGCGCCCACGGCAGGGCTGGTGTGCTGCTCTCAACGCTTGTTTAGAGCACGGGGTTTGGATAAGTAGAGGCAGGACCCATTCAGGTGGCTGCTATTTGGCCTTTCTGACCCCAAAACCACTAGCAGCAGCCAGGCTGTACCACCCGGGGCTGCGAGGGGAAGGATACACATTGTCAGCAGCATCCTGGCCGGGCCAGCACAAACATTGCCATGGCTGCTGTGCCCTGACCCCGCAGGGAGGGATCTGAGGCCTTCCCGCATCTGCCGGAGGGGCCCTGCCCCGGGATGCCGACAGGAGGGAGTGAGAAGGGCCGGGCAGCAGGGAGCTGGGAGCTCACAAGGTGAGGGCCCCCGCCCGCCGGCCTTTCCCGTCTCACTAGCATCACCGTGTGGCAGGAGCACCCACGGACTCACCCAGGAGCCACGCACTCACCCAGGCACAGCTCCAACACTGCCAGAGCCTTTAATACCCATTTACTGCAAACCAAACAGCCTGAGCTGCAATTTTATTAACTCTACAGCATGGCAAAGGGAAAAGATGCTTCTTCAGCACCCAAACCTCAGTAGTTCAGCCGACTACAGGGAACTTCTGCCTTTCGTCTTCCTGCTTGTGCCTCTGCAGCAACTGTCTCTTCCCCTCAAACAGCACAATGCCAGCAGCAATAGCGGAGTTCAAGCTGTCCACGCCTGGCACCACGGGAATGACCAGTCTCTTCCCCCCTGTGCTGGCTGCGAGGTGAAGCGCGTCTGGACTCACACCATGGGACTCTCCGCCGATCACCACTGCCACTGGAGTCTGTGTCCAGTTCTCGTAGTAATACTGCACGGCCAGCTCTGGGATGCAGACACTCGCCGCTCCCTCCTCATCCTCGTGCTCTGCAGCAACCTTGGGTTTGGATTTCACAGGAGCCTTCGGGTTGTCAGGAGCAGCTCCTCTCGGCACAGACGCAGTCTCAGCCTGAGCGCCTGGGTCGTTGTTGTCGGCCACGCAGACCTGGACGCCGGCAGGAAGGTTGCTGGGAACAGATTCCCAGTCCAGGTTGGCGACGATGGGCAGACGGAAGTGAGCGCCCATGCCTGCACGGAGCACCTTTGGCTCCCACAGATCCACGCAGCCTGAGAGGGAAGGGAGGGAAATGCCGACACTGCAGCAGCAACCACAAAGATGGAGTCAGCAGCCGCTGCTTCCCACAGCAAATCATGTCTGGGCCAGGCATGGCTTGCAAACTCTTAGGAACAACATCTTCAAGTACCTCTTATTCCCTGCCTTACCCCAAAATTACTCAAATTAAACTTTTTTTCCCCAGGGAAAAGCTCTTACCTTTGGTGAGCAGCACTTTCTCACAGCCTGCTCCTGCCGCAGATCTCAGAATAGTCCCCAGGTTTCCCGGATCTCGGATATTGTCGCAGATGAGGAGCAGCGGCAAGGAGCTCGTTAGCTGAGCCGCAGGGTAAGACATCTTGGCATGGTTGGGCTTGGAAAAGATCCCTGAGGAGACAAAGTGCTGACAGGCTTCTGACTAACACAGCCCAAGGAGAGGGCTGTCTCTCATTTAGTTGGCCCAAACTTCACTAAAGAGGTGCTGGAGGAAACCTTAGGAAAAGCTAAGAAAATTAAGAGACGTTTGAGAACAGTTTGTCACTTGACAAGGAGAACTGTTTTCCAGCAGAGCTGGAGCAAGGTGCTATTAAAAACGAGCATTATCACCTTCAGTGTACTCTAGGAGCCGCTTTCACAGTTACCACAGCAGGCCAGATAAAAGGGAATTCTCAAATTGTGCCACCCTTGACACCCTGCCAGAATGTCTAGGGGAAGGTTATGAAGAGACAGTCATTATCCACTTATTAAGTGTGAAATAGGTTTCCCTTTGAGCAGTGTTGTGACTGTTTCTAAGGCAACTTACCTATAACCCCCTGAGGAGTTACGAGGTCAGACCAGGTCTTAATGTCTTCAAATTTCACCTTAACTAAGTTGGCTCTTTTTAACTCTGCCTCGGGCAGCTCCTTCAGGTGCCCCACAGTGCTGAAGAAGAGAGTTTGCGGCACAGCTCCTGCCTCCAGGGCATCCTTGATCAGCCTGTGACCTTCCAGAAGAACCTTCCCGTGGTGATCCCGAAACTTTTTCGACTTGGCAATAGTCACCACTTTTCTGCGGATAAATTAATCAGAGAAAACGGCCGTGACACTGACACGTCCAGCCTGACCTCTGCCAGCCACCGAGAGCTTCACTCAGAAGCCCCCCAGGTATCTTTAGACCGGCTCGAGCTGGCGCGGCAGCGTCAGTCTCTATCCAGACCCCTCAAGTGTCAGAATTTGCCTCAAATTCTGCAGATGCGTTATGGGGCAGCTCCAGGGTGGTTCTGTTGCCAGGGGCCTCAGGCAAGAATGCACTCAAGGACGTAATTTTCGCATGTGTGATGGGGACATCCTGGAAGGGTGCAAACAACCCAGTGGCAGGTGCCAGCTGAGACCAAGATAGAGGGAACTGAAGACATCTGCACCTAAGTAAGAGTCAGAGCACCAGTTGAAACCAACGCATCTTGCAACGCACCGTGACAAGATTGCTCGATGGTTTGGCTCACGACCACGTGTGCAAGAGGATTCAGGTTCATGGAAAGGACATAAAAAACACCCCTTCAACAAACCGCTAGGGACCATCAGAGACCACCCAATACCTCTTCCGGAGCTCCTAGGGGACTTCAAAATGCACGGGTAATTAAGATGCGAGCATTATAAGTCGTTCTGGGAAACAGAATGAATATGTATAACCATTCTGGGAACTTTAATGCATATATATAACTGAGCAATAGAGGCTTTATCTATTGTGACTTGCGGCACGCACCCTAGGAGGAACGGTCCCCCGGGTAAAGAACTCCTGCTTCATAATACTGCATTGGTGTTAAGGAGTTTTATTCCCGATTTATTTGTTCCACAGGGGGCCCAGAGCGGGTCCCCCCCAGAGCGGGGCCCGAGCTCGGCCGGGCCCGCCCGCCCCGCGGCAGCGATGGGGCCCCGCTCCCCCATCCCCGCACCGGCGATGCCTCACCCCAGCCTCCGGTCACCGGGCGCCGCCTTCTCGTACCACAGCCCCGGCCCGGCCGAGCTCCGCTCCACCGCGGGCAGCGGCGGCGGCGGCGGGGAGGGAGGCGGCGGCGGGGCGGGGGATCTCCGCTCCGCCTGCGGCGGCAGGACCCGCACGGGGCTCCGCCGCAGCGCCCGCACCCCGCGCCGCCCCGCCGCCGCCTCCCCGGGCCCGCCGGGCCGCAGCAGGGAGCGGGCCAAGCCCGCCGCCGGCCTCCTTAGCGCCGCCATCTTCCACCGTCACTTCCGACGCGACGGCCGCGCCGCGGTGACGTCTCCGGAACGCCATGGGGGCTCGGCGCGCGCTGCACTTCGTCTTCAAAGTGGGCGACCGGGCCCGGAGCGCGCGCTTCTACCGCGAGCTGCTGGGCATGAGCGTGAGCGGGAGGGGACGCGGGGCGGGGACGGCGGGGCGGGGGGTTGTCGCCGCAGTCGCCCACCTCAGCGGCGGAGGCCCCGGGGCTCCCCCGGCCCGGCGCTGCGGGGGAGGACGGGGACCGCTTCTCCGCTCCCCCGGCGCCCGCTCCGGCCCTCGCCCCCCCCCCCCCCCGGGGGCGGCGGGGAGCCCCTGAGGGGAGCGGGGAGGCGCCTTGCCCCAGCTGACCGCTCTCTCTCGCCTCGTTCCTAAGGTTCTGAGGCACGAGGAGTTCGAGGAGGGCTGCAAAGCCAGCTGCAACGGGTGAGTGCCCCGGTCCCGCCTCCCCCGTGAAACGCCTCCCGGTCGCGGCCGGCCGTGTGGTGGTGTTTTACGGCCAAAACCGGCGCCTGGGTTCGTCGTTGGGTGGGTGTTTTTAAGCGTTTCCCGTGGAGCCAACAGTTCCCCTCGTTGCGTAGGCATGGTGTTTACACTGAAACACAAGTGTTGCTGTATTGCACCTACAGGCTGATGCTGAACTTTATCAGACTATTTCTAAACTTTCCTGGAATTGCATTCAATTACACTGGGTTTTTTTTTTTTAACAGGCATGCGGCTATCTAGGGTCTGGAGTTAAAAGTCCCTCCTGGTAGCCCCGAAGGCTTTTGTCTTTCTTCATGAATGAAGGAATCACAGAATGGTTTGGGCTGGAAGGGACCTTTAGGGGCCATCCAGCCCAGCCCCCCCGCAGTGAGCAGGGACATCTTCAGCTGGACCAGGTTGCTCAGAGCCCCGTCCAGCCTGACCTTGGATGTTTCCAGGGATGGGGCATTGACCACCTCTCTGGGCAACCTGGGCTGGGGTTTCACCACCCTCAGTGTAAAAAAAAACCTTTTTCCTTACATCCAGTCTAAATCCATCCTCCTTTAGTTTAAAACCATCACCCCTTGTCCTGTCACAACAGGCCTTGCTAAAGAGGTTGCCCCCATCTTTCCTGTAATCTGCCTTTAAGCACTGGAAGGCCACAATAAGGTCTCCCCACAGCCTTCTCTTCTCCAGGCTGCACAACCCCAACTCTCCCAGCCTGCCCTTGTAGCAGAGGGGCTCCAGCCCTCGGAGTGTTTTTGTGCCCTCCTCTGGACCTGCTCCAACAGGTCCATGTCCTTCCTGTGCTGGGGGCTCTGGCCAAGATTTCTGAAATAAATCTTACAATCTGTTGCATAACTACTTACGTTTCCTGCTCAGCAATAAAGAAGTGCTCATATTATTTTAGCTAACGAGCAGCTTGTGCTCTTAAAATATGAGCTGTTAAGAAGGAGGTAGAATTGCTTTTGTCACCTGGTCATGAGTGACATCCCAAGGTTAGAAGTGTTGGCCGGGGGATGCCTGTCTGCTGCGTGCTGAGCTGCAATGAGAATCCTTCACAGGTATCAGCTCCTAGTTGGTGGGAGGTTACTGGAACACCTGTGCCGTTTGTTTACTCTGGAAATGCAGTTCTTCCTTGAAATGCTGATACTTGCGATGCTCGATGTTTATTTCTGATACTGATGATAATTAAATATGGATGTTCCAGCCCTTATGATGGAAAATGGAGCAAAACTATGGTGGGCTACGGACCAGAAGACAACCACTTTGTTGCAGAATTAACTTACAATTACGGTATTGGAGAATATCGCCTGGGCAATGACTTTCTGGTGAGTACCACACTTAGCAGAAAAACCTTTCCTCGTAAGATAAGCTTTTTCATTTTTATGACTAGGAGTTTGTTCGGCATATAGGTTGCACCAGTTGCTTTTTTATGCTGTTTGGTTCCTTAAACAATTTTTATTCTTGCTTTTGTAGTTGTCTCCCATGTTGGAAGAGCAGAAACTAGAGCAGCTTTGTGCTCATTTAGGGTCCAGGAAATGCTTCCTTGAGCACCTTCCAGCTCAGCGGCTGGGTGTGTAGGACAGCTGGTATCTGCTGGCAGACCTAAAGCTTACCTAAGAAGGATCCTGCTGTAGGAAGACACTCTTTTGTTTATTAATATTTATTTCTTTGTTATTTACTAGCTGACAGCCAATGAAGTTTTCACATTTATTCTATGAATATATGTAATGTGTTCACTCGTCGTTTCCCCTGAGCTGATGTTCTTCCTCCAGTGTGCGGGATGTCAGAGAGCAGGTGTCTGCCTAACCTGGTGGGACAGTTAGGAACTCGGTTTTCCTTTTCCGTACAAGGCGTTGAATCAGAGTTTTAAAATTCCGTTTGCTTTTCATTCCCCTTTGATGTGAAAGAAAGGTAGATTAACGCATCCCAAATATACGTGGGATGCGCAGTAAGACTAAGCTTATTTTACAGGGGCAAGATACCCGGTACTCAGGAGATCATATGGTCCATCTGTTACAAAAAGCAGTCTCGTTTGTTTCTGGTCATTTGTAGAGGCAGACGATGGGAAGGCAGGACTTCCGCACCATCCACCCTGTGCCTTTTGTGTGTGTCTCTTCTGTTCTCGCTAGGGCATAACGCTTGTGTCCAGCCAGGCTGTGAGCAACGCTAAGAAGATGGGGTGGCCCCTCAAAGAAGTCACGACTGGTGTTTTTGAAGCTGAAGCCCCAGGGGGATACAGGTTCTACTTGGAAGACAAGGAACAGCTCAAGCAAGGTGAAACCTAAACACTTTGCTCTTACTGGTGTTGGAAAGGGATTTACAAGTGGGGTATTAGAATGGGCTGTACATTTGTCTCTGGCATTTTATGAAACAGAGCATGTTTTTGTTGTTTCTTTGTTAGTTTCCTTCTCAAGAATGTATAACTGAGTTTAAAACTACAATATACTTGTAACAAATTTCAAATTACTGCTATTTTGTAGATCCTGTGCTGAAGGTAACCTTGGGTGTCTCTGATCTGCAGAAGTCTGTTAACTACTGGTCTGATTTACTTGGGATGAAAATATATGAGAAGGATGAGGAAAAACAAAGGGCTTTGCTAGGCTATGCAGATAACCAGGTTAGTTCTTAGAAAACTTTCCAGTTCTGATCTTTAAAAGTTGCATCTTGTCATAGAAACCTCTCATTTCATGAGAACAAAATCTTAAAGGGGGGGAAAATAAAGCTCTTAATTAAAGCAAGTGTGCACTTAATTCTGTGTGTTTAAATTAAAGCTTGCATACACTTAACTGTGTTTTTTTAAAAAGCTGTGGTTTGCTCTGGTAATTCTGGCTTGTTGGCAAATACGTGTATGGGCGGTTTTGAAATCATCCGCACCGGTGAAAAGCTGGACCGAATGTGGCACTGCGAGTGGCGTCCTTGCAAGTCAGGCTTTCTTCTTTCCTCTTTCAGTGCAAGTTGGAGTTGAAGACGGTTGGAGGAGCGGTGGATCACGGGACAGCGTTTGGGCGGATTGCCTTCTCCTGTGCAAAGGATGAGGTAAGGATCACGTTTCCCTTACGCCTTTCATGGCCCAGAGCCGACTAGTGGGAGTCAGTGCCCATTTCTAGCGTTAGCAAAACATCTGAGATGCAAACAAAATAATACTGAGCAGATACTTCATGTTTCTCGCAGTGGGAATGTAGGGGAGATGTGGGTGATGGGGAGCTGTAAATGAGAACAACCTGAATGCACCTGATCTTCATCTGACTAGGGTTGACTTTTTTAAATGTTGTTTGTTTTCTGTTTAAGTTGCCAAACATTGAAGCGCTGATGAAAAAGGAGAATCAGAAAATTTTAACACCTCTGGTGAGCTTGGACACACCCGGCAAAGCCACAGTGCAAGTGATTATTTTGGCTGATCCTGTGAGTAATATTGGAAATAGCGATTAAGTTCGATTTAAATTTCTCCCCGCCATTGATCTAACAAACCTGCTCTTAAACTTGGTTTAGGATGGCCATGAAATCTGTTTTGTGGGAGATGAAGCATTTAGAGATCTGTCCAAGGTGGACCCTAATGGTGGCAAGTTGTTAGACGATGTAAGTAATGCTGTCTGCGCATGCGTTTTCTACCTGATCCAATTTTCGTTCCACATGGAGTTTTTCTGAGAAGCAAATTGTACAGTCTCGCTAAGGAAAACAAATCTATTTTTGAAGTTCGCGTGGTGTCCTGGCTAGAGTTTTCCAGCCTCGCTCTCGGGGCAGCCGGGCGGTGGTGTGTGTCGCTGGACACATCAACAACGCTTTGGTGTAAGTTACTACAGAAAATGATTTTTGAGCTGTGGGAACATCAGCGCAGCTGGCCGTCCGCCCAGGGAGAGGGGCCCTGGTGTGGAGCGTGAGCTGTGTGGGAAGGCTGCGCTTAAACTAGCCTGTTTTCCTCTTGTATTACCAGATCACCTATTTATTTGCTGCAGGAGAGAACATTGGTTTTCAGTGTCTGTTTTCATTACTAGTACGTAAAATAGTTTGTGCATCAGAATAGCTTTCTTCCAAACTAAAGTGTCCCCGTGATCGATCCGGATTTGTGGGAGAGGCTGGCGAGCGCGGGCAGCCGGGCGCCTGGCGACTCGGCTGCTGTTGTGAACGTCTTAATGCTTTTCTTTGTGCAGGCCATGGCGGCGGACAACAGTGACAAATGGTTTGCTGCGCAAAAAATGAAGAAGGCTGCTGCTTAGCTGGAGAAAAGGACTGGGCTGCTTCTTCGTGCCTCTGTTTTCATCTGAGCGAAATGCCGATTCTGTGTCACGTGTTGCATTACCCCTTCTAGTAAGAGGGTGCAGTAATGTCCCATGCTGGTCGACTTGTTTGATTTAAGCTTGTGTCTGTTACTGCTGCTCCCTCCTTTCAAGCAAATAGCATGTTCTTCCTCAAAAAAAATTAGGTTGTGTGGTAAGGAGCAGACTGAGCCTGTGGCTTCAGAAACAGGGGCCATCAGCCAAGAGGAAAAACTCATTTCTCTGTTATTGTTGTTATACTTGGAAGCTGCTAGATTTGTTAGAATATCCAGTTCTCTAACTAACTGGCTTTGGCTGGCCTGGATTTGCAGCTTAGAGAAGAGGTAGCTGAGGCTGTATCGCATCGCAGGTACCCCGCTTCTGTGGCAAAGTGTTGGGCTGAGGGGGAGGGCTGCGTACGGGGAACTCGGGCAGTTCAGCTGTCGTAGTGCATGACTGTATATTGGGAACAGAGGAATTGTCTCGCTAGAGCATGTGAGTATTCTCGTCTGGAACAAATCCTGTTTTCATTCCAAGATGTTTCCCCAGCTTTTGAAGTGAAACGTTCACTGGAGAAGCCCGTGGTGCGTTTCTCACTGGGGTCACAGTATTGAGCCTCCCACATTCCAGGCGGGAGCTGGGGCCGTGCTTCGGGGTGCATAGCAGCGCTGCGCCCTGCTGAGGTGCCGGGAGGCGACTTGATTTCAAGTATATCATGGATTTGCAATTAGCTTTTGATGAGAAATCGCCTTTGGAAGTAACAGTTTGGGGTTTATTCTGTTGGAATGAAGTCACTCTGCTTTTGCTAGTGGAATAAGGGCTGGGAATAAAGGGAGCAATTACCAGCACTGTCCGTGTCGGGCACGCTGCCTGGTTTGTCATCTGCCTTGATGAAAACCTTAAACAAGTTTCACAGAGCAAAACAGGCAAAATCAGCGGCGTTAGCAGTCGCCGAGGCACGTCGGCGCTTGTAGTGACTGTGCCGAGTTCAAACAGGAAAAAACTTCCTCGCTGTGATTTTGTCGCTTGAGCTGTTTTTTTGATTCGACGACGGTTTTCAATCATGTATCGACCGCGTTAAAAACGTCCCGCGTAAGCTGCGCCCTGACACCGGCGGCGGCCTTACGCGACCAGGAGCGGTCCGAGAGGCGGGTCTGGGCGCCGCACCGCGGGGCCTCCCCCTCTTGACCGGGTTCTTGCCGCCCGTCGTGCGCGGAAATCAACCCCGGGAAGGGTCGGGGAGGGGGCGGCACCTCCGGGCCGCCAGGGGGCGCTGCGGGCGGCGCGGGGAGGGGTCCCCGCGTGACGTCAGGGCGCGTCCGGTGACGCCGCCGCCGCGATGGAGGCCGGTGGGTGCGGGAGCGGGGGGGGGGGGGTCGTGGTGGCGCGGGGGGTGGTGGGGGGTGGGTGCGGGGGTCGTGGCCGGGCCGAGGTAACGGTGTCTCCACGCAGGGCCGTGGGGGGTGTGCGAGGAGACGGCCATCTTGCACGGCGGGTTCCTGCTGGCCGCCCGGCGGAGCCACCCGCGGCCGCTGCGGGAGCTGCGCAAAGCCGACTGGCCACGCGTGGGACCCCCCGTCACCGACGCCCTGGGGGAGATCGGGGCCCGCTGCCCATCACCGCTGCAGCACGGCCTCTGGAAGAAAGAGGCTGTAGCCATGGTCTGGGCTAAAGTCCTGCTGCAGGACACGCCAGCTGCGTCGCTGGACGAGGGGTGGAAGGAGGACGGCTTCTTCTCCGTGGGCAGGATGATCCCTGACCTTAACCGCACCGTCCTCTTCGAGCTGGTCAAGGCCCTCGGCGCGCCCTGTCTCCTCGTGCAGCTGCTGCTGGCGCTGCCCCGGGACACGCGCCGGAGCGAGCTGGAGCGGTTGGTGGAGTACGTCGCCAGCGAGACGTCGCCGTCGGACATCAGGTTCTTCTTGGACGTGTGGTGGGAGGTGATGAAACACAAGGAGGGACAGGAAGACGCAACAGTCTCTATGTTCGGCACTCTCGTACGTCAGCACGGGTGCGAGTCCTCTCTGGACGATGGTCTCCAGCCCCCAAAGAGGTTCAAGGGTGATCCCAGCTCTCTGAATGACCCCCCTGCTGCCACCAACCTGCTCATGGTCCTGATAGAAGGGTTAAAGCAAACCTACAGGAGCATCGCCCTGCCCCGCATGAGGTGCTATGCCCTGGCCAACCTGGTGGAGCTGCTGTCCGTGTTCACTGAGCTAGAGCCAAAGAGCAGCCCCCTCCCTGTCGCAGAGTACCTGCACAAGGTCAGCTCTGTGGTCAGCCTCTGGGCCAGCGACACCGAAAGCCAGTTCCACTGCAGGGGGCTGGACGAGAAGGTGAAGGAAGCAGAGAGAAGCGTGAGCCTCCTGTCCGTGGCCAAGCTCTCTCATGAGGAGCTCTTTATTGGCTTGGGCTTCCTCTGCAGCTTGTTGCATGCTTGGGGAGAGGAGCTGCAGGGCACCCTGAACAGCTCTGAGGAGCTCTGCTATGAGAGCTACCAGCTCCTGGACACTCTCACCACCTTTGCGAAGAACCTGGTTTGCTTCCCAGAGGCTAGAGACCTGGCTGAGGATGAGACACGTGTAGTGTTAGAACTGACACAGGTCACCAAGGACTTCCTCAAGGAGATCTGCGCCAGCCTGAAGAGCAAGGATTTGGACACCAGCCTCGTGTCTTCAGTTGCCATGACAATCATTGAGCAAAAGCTGGACCGGCACGTGGAGATGTGCTCCATTTTTGCATCTAACAAGACCTGGGCCTTTTCGAAGGACTGGGTTGACTGCCTGGTGAAAAACAAAGTTCTCTTCCAGAAGCCAGAGCTAGTTTTGAATTTGCTGGAGACGCTGGTGAACTTTGCCACGTTCCGCCAAGACAAGGAGGCCCGAGAGCTGCAGGTGCAAGTGACCAAAGCCATTGTGGAGTGTTACACTGAGCTTTCATTAACTGACAAAAATAAAGTGATCTCGGGTGTCCTGGCGTCCTGGGGTGGACCAGGTCTGTCCCTGAATTTGCAGGTTGTCATGGAGGGGTTCCAGGAGGATCTGAATGTGACTTTCAACCAGATCACGAAGAGCGTGTCTGATGAAGGCCTGACTAGGAGTGTGGCTTCTGTGGCCAGGCTCACGCTGCTGTACCCTGAGGCCACAGTGAAGCAGATTTGTAATCTTGCTGTAGTCAACCTCGGAGCACACCAGTTCCTCGCGCAAATCCTCTGCTCCTTCCCAGCGCTGAGCTTCCTGGAGACTCATGATGATCCAGGCAGGCCACGCAGCCTGGTGGTGAGGTGTCTGGAGGAGGCAGTATGGGGGAGGCTTTCCACTGTGAGGGAAGAGGAGCAGTTCCTTGAGTTCCTGGCCTTTCTCATGCAGCCAAGCTCAGCTGCCCCACTTGTGTCACCTGCTGAGGTGACCAAAGCCTTTGTCCTTCCTTATTTGAAGTCAGACTCTGCTCAAATTGAGCTGAGCCTGCAGATCCTCAGTAAAGTTTTAGGGATACAGTCCTGTTCAGAAGAGCACTGGATCAAGTCCTGTCACCCGTTCCCGCTTCTCCTCAGCCTCTGCAAGCTTCTAGATGGTTACACAAAGTACTGGCATCAGCCTAGGGACCAGCTCTTCCCTTCGCTGGAAACCAAAGACCTGATACTGAACATCCTGTGCCAGCTCTGTGAGGTGGTAAGGCCAGAAACCGCCCCCTCCCCTGAGCTGTGGGTCCAGTCGCTGGCTTGGCTTCACAGGAAGGTGGCGTCTCTGGACTGGACCATCGGTCTCCGGCTGAAGAAGCTTTATGGAGACCACTTCAAGAACGAGGTCCCAGCGACGCTGTTTGAGATCTGCGCGCTTCCCGAGGATGAGTGGACGTCCCGGCCTTTGCCAGCTTATGGACCAGGCAGCGGGCTCCTGGCATGGATGGAGTGCTGCTGCGTGTCCACAGCGCTCAGGGAGACCATGCTGACGCTCCTCCTGGTCAACGTGGACAACCCTGAAGAGGTGAATCTTTTCAGCAAAGGGTTCCTGGTGGCCCTCATTCAGGTCCTCCCTTGGTGCAGCCACAGCGAATGGAAGAGGCTCACGCACGTGGTCGAAAACCTGCTGCAGAGGCAAGTCCTGCACGTGCCGTACACGCTGGAGTACGTGCAGTACATGCCCCTGCTCAACCTCCGGCCATTCGCCTGCTACCTCCAGTTCTCCGTGCTCTTCCTGCGGGCCTTCCAGCTCCTCTGCAGCTCCAGCTGTTCCACCTGGCTGCCGGCAGAGGCTTGGCTCCACGTGGTCCAGCTGTACTGCAGCAGCCTGACGGACCTGCTGGGCTCCGTCAAGAGCACCGCGGGGCCCCCCTTGCACCCCGCTGAGGACAGGACCCCCACGCAGGAGGTGTCCTTCGTCTGCATCCAGATGTTCTGCCACCTGCTGCACGTCGCCGCCATGCTACCGGACAAGGGGTGCGGCGAGCTGCTGGTGGTGGTGGCGCTGGAGATCCTCTCGCAGTACGAGATGTTCAGCGGCGCCGATACGTCCCCCAGCAACACGCTGCGGAGAGCCAACGAAAGGCACTTCTTGGAGTCCATCACGGACAACGTCAGTGACAAGGCGCTGCGCAGCACCCTCCTGCAGAAGCTCAGCAAGCTGGGAGCCCACTCGGCCGGGGAGCTGGCTTGAGAAGCTGGAGAAGGCGACAGCAGAGAGCACTGACCCTGCCTCAGGGGACCCCTTACATGGAAAGTTGTTAGATCTGTAATAAACCCTATCTATTTTTCTCTTTTGAGCTTATTTCCCCCTTGCTATGTTTTCTTCCAACCTGCCTAAGCAGTGAAGGGGCCGTGTAAAGATGGGTAGGAACAAGCACTGTCTAATTTTCCAGCAGGAATAGCTGTGGATCCACCTGTTCTAAGCTGAGCTGCTGGTCCTGTGGCTCCAGCCTTGCCTGCTGGCGATCTGGTTTTATACAGAGAACCCAGGAGCCTCCGGCATCAGGGAAATTGTTTCCCTCCGGCTCCCTGCCATCAGCCCTTTCCTGGATTGCTGGGTTCACCACACGCTGCTGGAGGCTGGGAAGCGAGTTGGGCGAGTGCAGGATAGGCGGGAACCTTTGGAAATATGTGTGCGTTGCTCCTGCCCGGAGGTGAGGGTGCAGCAGTAACCCCATGTGTTAACACCCCCCACCCAGAAATGAACGGCACGTGGGAGAGACATGCAGTGGTGTGACTCAGAAAAGAAATCTTTATTGGTCTCCTGATAGTAAATAGGGCAGTGTTAGTGCAAACTGAGATGCCTCATTGGCTTTTTTTCTTTACATAAGACACATTATTTGCAATGAAAGCAGTGAGATACAAACATCTGTAACAACTTGCAAGCGGTTTATAACATCAGCTGGTCTTGATCGTTAATGTAACAGTAGTGTTTCTGCAATAACTGACCGCGTGTTGGAAGAGGCCCTTTATTTTACTCTTTCCAGAATACAGCTGTGGCTGGGAGAAGATCCGACACCCAAAAGAACCAGGTCTCCCAGAGCTCGGCCATTTTTTTGTTTTGGATTTTTTTTTTTTTTTTTGAGACAGAATGAAAGGCACAGCGTGGCCACGGGTCTCCAGGCACGGGCGGCTGGGGGGGGCTCCTGGGGCCATGTTGGTGCAGTACCTGCCCCGGAGCAGGGGACCCCCAGGCAAGCGCGGGAGGCTGCAGGGAGGAGGTGGCTGCCCGGGCTTGTGCTGGCTGTGGGGAAGGACCTGAGCTGCTGCTGTCTGACTTGGACGCGCCCACAAGGCTTGTGAACCCCACGGTGCAGGGCGGGCCAGGAAGCCTGCGCCCATTTTGCTGTGACTGAAGGTGGAAATGGGCTCACCTGGTGAAGGACGTGGCTCAGCGCCCTGCGCCGGGGTTGCTGGTTCCTCCTGCACTCACCCAGTTCCCTCCGTGGCGGACCTCGCCTCGTGGGGGAGCGGGATGGGGCAGGAGGGACAGACCAGACGGCTGGAGCTCAGGCTGTACTGGTACCCACAGGGTGCTGCCAGGGCTGCTGGTGTTGGCTGGAGGGAGAGCAGGGCAGCGTGTGCCAGTCGGGCTTTCGGATACCCACCGCGGGGTGCAGGGCAGATAAAAGCAACTGCAATTAGGGGAGGGGGTTGAAAGCTGCATCCCCTGCCAACAAGGGGCCGTGCATAGTGCCCAGAGACAGCGACTGGGCAGTCTGTCCCCTCCAGCCGTGGGTGCTCTGCCCTGCCACCATTCCTCTGAGACAGCGAAACTGTTCCTCTACCCTGGCGTGAGCGTCCCTCCCCTCCAGCCTGCTGGGGACACTGGAGCCACCCTCCCCTGGCACTGCCAGCCACAGCCGCCAGAGAGCTGTAGTGAAAAGCACCTTTGGGTTAAGCGGAGTCTTAGATGAGTTTGAGCCCAGCAGCAGAGGGAGGTGAGAGTCTGAACGCGGCTGTAGTGTAGAGGCGAAGTCGGAAAAGGTCAGGGACAGGCTGTGCAGAACCATGCTGCAGCCCCGGGACCTGGCTCTGCTCTCAGCTGGAGGCTGTAAATCAGAGCTGGAGGAGTGAGCTGGGGCTGCGGCAGGTCTGGCACGCAGCTCCCCCAGTCCCCACTGCCACTGCGTGGGGCTGGGCACGCTCCAGCATCACCTCCGCTGCCGCCTCTGGGCTGCAAGCTCCGTCGTGCCTCGCTAAGCTTTGTGCTGGTGTCAGCTCCGAAAGACGCAGGGCAGGCTCTAACAAACTCCTCTCGTGTGACTGTTAGTTCGGTGCTGCGGTGTTGAATCCTAGAAGGAATGTCATGCTTATGGGCAGACGTCCTCCTCGCTGGCTCCTGCCCTGGCTCCCACGGGTGGGAGGACACAAGGCACTGGAACGGCGTGGGAAGAAAGCCTTCCTAGCCCAGGCTGGTGCTGCCTGACACGGCGGTGGAGGCGGTGAGGCTGCTTCCAGCTAAAGCAGCCCGGTGGTATCGCCGCTTCCGCCGCTCTGCTTCCGCGGTGGTCCCTGAAGCGCTGGCACTGAAGGTGGAAGAGCCGGGGGGGGCTGACCCTTTTCCAGCCCCCGCGCTGGGCTGCCGCTGCCGGCCGTTAGCTGGTTTTGTCAGCGGGTGAGCTGCCGTAGAGTCGGGCGGCTTTGCGGCAGATGAGCCTGAACCAGTAGAGCTGGGGGGCGATGAGGGAGGCGTTGGCTATGTTGCAGTGCAGGGGGATGCGGAAAGGCACCATGTAAACAGGGATTCCCACCTGCCTTGCGTAGGCCGCGTACATGAAGGGGAAGAGGAGAATACGGCAGAGGAAGAAGGTCACCAGGATGAGGATCCCGTTCACCTTGTGCAGGAGCGTGTCCTGCATTTTCAGCTGGGGAAGGAAGAGGGCAAATGTGGGGCGAGCGCTGGGTGAGCAGCACCTCGTCGCTCCTCGGGCTTCGACTGTGCTGGGAGTGTGGAGCCGAGCATCCAGCGGGTGTGGATGGGGGAGCAGGAAAAGAGGGTAGGAAGGGCTGGAGGAGGAAGGGAGGTGTGGGGGGCAGAGGGCTGGGGCAGGGGGGAGGTACAGACAAGAGGGGACAGCCCCCAGTTTGGGGATGCCCCAGAGCATGCTGCTTAGTAGGGAAAGGGATGGGAGCCTAATAGGAGGCGGGGAGGAGGGTAGCACTGTGGGGGAGCTCGGGGTTACAGTTGTGGGGCTGCCCCCCTCTGAGACCCCCAGCCCAGCTGCTGCATGAACAGGCTGATGGAGAAGGGCAGCCTGGGTGGGGAAAGGGTATGAGCCGCTGTGGGGTTCCCAGACCTGAGCCCCACCCTTCCCCTCACCTACCTGCATGAGGATTTTGCCCAGCGATACAAAAGGCGTGCTCAGCTCTGCTATGAAGATGCAGCCCACAAAGAAGTCCCCCAGCTCTCCCCTGAAGTGCTGCAAATAAAGCCAGCAGTGAGCATGGGGCCCTCCTGGAGAGGTGGCCGGCAGCTAACGACAAGCCTCTCCGGGGGGTCACGGGCTCCTGACCGGCAGAGATGCTTTGTCAGGCACAGCCTCGATTGCAAGCCCTTGCAGCCACGTGGGGCTCCTCGCGGGCCGGGTCTCATAGCAGCTGTGCCCAGCCCTTACCTGGGCGACGGGGGTGAGCACGACGAGGATGAAGAGGTGGTGGGTCACCATCAGCCGCTCCTGCAGGAGGAAGCTCTGCACGCTGGCCAGCGAATGCTTCTTCTCCGCGACTCCCCTGTCCCGGCTCTTGTGCCAGTGGCAGAGGTACATGACGTAAATGTCGTAGGTCATGTAGGGAACGATGACCCAGATGTACTCTACGGCCAGCCAGTGCCTAGGGGAGGAGCAGCACACACAGACATCGCAACGGCTCTGAGCACCTCGCGGTGCTCTGAAAGGTGGAAGAGAGTCTTTAGGTCTGGAATGGAAGGAGCAGATTTTGAAGCCGATGGTAAGCTGAGAGGCATCAAAATTTAACTTGATTTGGCTAAGCAGAGAAAAGGTACCTGGTACGTGTGGAGGACGCCTCCTCGGCGCTGCCCCCGTGTAGCGCTTGGCTGTGCCAGGCACTGAGCTCGGCCCAGCCAAGCGCAAACACAGCACTAACGGGAGGATCTTGATTAGCCCTACAGCTGGGTGTTTGCTGCGAGGGCCGGGGGCACAGCACCGCTCAGGATCCGGCACTAATCCCACACCTTTGCAGCAGGTGATCTTCTCCCCTAAGTCCTGGGACGCCCAGAGCTGACGCTTGGTAGGGGAAAAACTTCTGAGCCTGGGTCCCTCCTGCCTGCCACGCCGCTTCAGCTGGCTGCCTAACCCGGGGAGCCTTCAGAAAGCACCCAGAGACCTCAGAGTTAATTACAGATGCCTGGCCTAGACTTTGGAGAGAGAAGTGCAAAACATCTAATATAGGCAATAAACCCCCGTGAGACGTTTGTCTGTTGGGAAATAACTGCAGGCAGCTGCCTGTTCCCAAAGCATGTCAGAATCCTGGTTGCACAATCCGGGCGGCAGCAAGCCCTGCTCTGCAGGGAGACCGGGATCTTTAGAAAGTCCTGAGTGAAATCACAGTGATGAAAAAAAACATAACCCACCCTACACTGTTGCTTAAAGTAATGTAGCTTGGGGCCCAGGTAAATCTGCTTTTGCTCTCCTGCCATGTCAAGAAGAATTTTGTTGCATGTCTTCCTATTTCAGACAGAAAGATGTAAGCGGTGTAAAGCAGGGAGGGGAAGTGACCGGCTATTGTGTTTGCAAAACTTGCTCAGGGCTTTGCGGAGTAATTATAGTGCCAGCAAAATGATGATTGTCTGCCTGTGTAAATAAATTGGCAAATTTTACGGCAACCTTTGTGATGCTTCCTGGCTCTCTGTCTTGCTGTCATTCTCCAAGACCTCCCCTGCTGAGCACTGGGCTGTATTTCCTCCAGATTCAAAGGAAAATCTAGGTCTCTGACCACAAAGTGTTTGCACAGAGCTGCTGGTGTTGAGAGCACCCGGGCGAGCGCACAGCCCTGGGGAGAAGGAGGGCTGCTGGCAGCGCCTCCCGTCTGCGTGGGTCTGACCTATCTATACTGAAGGTATTTTATTTTAGAGCAAAAAGGTAACTCATTAGACCGCCTGGGTTAAGCAGGACTGAGCAATTCGGCTAGACCTCACCATCTAGAGCAAGGTAGGACATTTCACGTCTGTGTATTAAAGTCAAGTCTGCAATGACTGCGAGGGCAGCCCTCCCTAAAATCCAGTGTGATGGTCAAATGACAGCTCAGCATAATTATATTCTTCCCTCCCACAATTTTCTCTGCTATTCTGGATAATAGCTCTGTTTTTAAGCCTTCTGACCCAGATTGCGCTATCACTCCTGGCGAGAGCTACTTCTGGGGCAGTTTGCCTCAGATTATTGACGACAAGGCGATGTGATTTTCCTTCAGAGCAAACTCCATACTGATTTTCTCATTTCTGGACTCCTTCAGCATCCGTTTGGCACCTCTAAAATCAGTTCTCACTAGGTCTGCTTGACTCGTTAGCAACCGTGAATTTCAGCTTCCAGCAAGGGGACTCCCTACCCCTTTAGAAGTGATGATGTTTTTTATTTTCTGCTCGTCTGTGGGCCCATGTTACAGCCCATCCTCAGGAGGAGACCCTCCGCGCAGGCAGAGCGGCCCCAGGTTTGAGCGGGCTGAACGAGCCAGTGCCTTTCGGAGGGTGTACGGCCAGCGCATTGCCCAACCCTTCACCCGAAGCCGAGGAAAGAGGAACATGAAACTGGTTTTCCTCTCCCCTTTGTACGTGCAAGACTTTGGCATAAAACACTCCAGCTGCGAGCTGGCCGGGCACAGCCTCCGCGTGCTCCTCGCAGGACAGCACGGCTCTCGGGCAGGATTACCTGTCGTACACCACGTCCTTGCAGTTAAGGACAACTGTGATCCCCGATACCGTTGCCATCGTGGCTTGGACCGTTGACACCAACCTGAAATGGAGAGAGAGGGAACGGGTCACCCTCAAATGTCACCCCAGAAGGGCCGGGGAGCCAGGGAGGCCTCGGCACGGTTGCACCAGGACAGCTGTGAGCACTTAGACGCCTACTCCGTGCACACCCCGAAAGCCTCGTCGTGGCGAGGAGGAGCTCGGTCCCTGCGCCCAGGCGGCGTGGGACGTGACCAGGGTGGCTGTGCCAGGCGCTGCCACCCGGGGACACGCGTGGGGGGTTGTTTCCAGGTCTGGTCCCTTCCACCCCCGTGGATCAGCGGTAACCCTGCCCGGTTCCCCGGGGGCAGAGGGAGAGCTGCACCGGAGCATCCCCGCTCTGCCAGCGGGTTCCTGCCGCAGCGTGGGGGGGGTCGTGGGTGGGTAGGGCTGCCCACGCCTAGGGGGGCTGCGCCCGCCGCCCGCCCCTGCTCCCGTCGCGGGGTCTGCGCTCGGGACGGCCGGGGGTCGGGGCACCCCCCCGGTGCAGGCTCCCAGCCGCCGGGGCTCGGTGCTCTTGGCCCGCCCGGATCGCCCCGGTCTCCGGTCCCGGTCGCAGCCCGCCGCGATGGGTACAGGTGGCGGTGGCATCCCGCCGCTGTTCGGTTCGCCTCCCGCCGATCCCGCCCGTACCTGCCGCTGAGGAGGATGCGCTCCTTGAGGCTCCATCCCGGGTCGGCCCAGCGCAGCAACCGGATGCAGAGGACGAAAAGCCCCGGGAAGAAGGCGGAGGCGAGGGCCAGCGTCCGCCACATGGGGACGAGACCCGCCGCGCCGCCTCCCGCCGCCGCTTGTCAACAGCAGGCCGGGCGGCGGGAGGGTCCGCTTAGCGCGGCTCGGCTAAGCGCCGCTCGCCTAAGCTCGGCTCGGCTCGGCTCGGACGGGTCCCGCCGCCGGGACGCGCCCCGCTCCGCCGGGCGGCAGGCCCCGCCTCCGCCCGGTGTAAACCCCGCCCACCCGAGACGCCACGCCCCCCGCCCCCGCCCGTCCCCGCCCCCGGGGCGGGGCGAGTCCTCGCGCGGCCCGGCGTGCCGCGCGGCCCGGAAGCGGCGGGGCCGCCATGGAGGAGGACGAGCCGGAGCTGGCGGCGGGGCTGGAGGCGGCGCTGGAGCTGGCGCCCGCCGTGCAGGCCGCCATCGAGCAGGTGCGCCGGGGCGGCTCCGCCGCGGGGCCGGGCGGGGGCCGGGCGGGCCCCGGAGCGGGGCGAGGCGAGGCCCCCCCCCCCCGGTGCGGGGCCGGGTGCGGGCGTGGCCCGGTCCCGCTCTGTGAGGGGCCGCGGTGACCCTCAGCGACCCCTGGGCCTTCCCGCCGCCGGGCCCCGGGCTGGCCGTGCTTGTGAGGCGGGGGCAGAGAGCCCCGGGGCGGCTCCGGGCCGCCGGGTGGCGCTGGGGGGGGTGTCGCCTTCCCCCGCGGTGCCGGGGCTGGGCCCGCCGTGGGCCGCAGCTGAGCGTCTCATCTCTGCTTCGGTGATTCTGATCGCGTCCCCATCGCGGGGCACGGCGGGGCCCGCCCGCTCTCGGTCTTGTGGCTGAATTCTTGTTACTTAGCATATAAAGCGTCTTAATGGAGTCAAACGGCCCGCGGCTCACCCGAAGTCGGGATAATCTAAATGCCTTGGCTTGACTTTTGTGATCTATATTACATTCCAGCCCAAGTCCTCCAGCGTTCCCTGAAATCCTTTGTGGCACTTGGAGCCTGGCAAAAGTTTGTGAGAGACCAGGGTAAAACCATGTGTTCATCAGAGCCTGAGCTTGTGCCGACTCCAGCCAACCCCTCTGTCTGAAGAGCTCCTTCTTGCAGTAGAAATCCGTAGTCAGCAACAGGAGCGGCCTCTCAAAGGCTCACGCAAATCAGTTTTCACACTTCCTCAAGTGTTGAGGCTTGTGGATGGTTTCTGGTGGCTCTCCTCAAAGAACTAGGGCAGAGCTGTGGTGGCTGGCGCAGCATCTCAAGTGAGCCCAGCACCAGAGGGTGAGGAAGGTAGCACAGTTTCTCTGTGGGTGCTGTGCCAGCTTTGGAATATTATTGCTCCAAGGAAAGAGACACCCCACATACCCTATCTTTGCACAGGGTTGGCACACCTGCCAGTAAACCATTGAGTAATTTTTGCTGAAACCTTGAGAATTACTAAATGAAATACCAGCTTCTAAAGGAAACCTGGAACTTGTGCAGAATTCTCTGCACTTCACAGAGCCTGTTTGTCTGAAAGCCAGAGAAGCCTGGTGTGATTTCTAATGTACAACCAAAAGAAAGTTACCTAATGACATTTTCATCACACACAAAATGTGTCTTCAAGGTAAAAACATGTCTCTTGGACACAGTCTTGACTTGAGGTTTCAAGCAACGGAGAGTCCACCATATCCCTGGCTGAGTTATTTTAACAGGTAACAAGGCTGTAGGCGTATGTCCTGAGCAAGAGGAAGTGTTGGGGATGATGCTGCCTCCTGCCACTTCCTCGCTGGCATTTACCAACCCAATGATCCTGTTGTTCCCATGAGTGGTCCTTCATCAGCCTGGGGCAAAACCTGCCAGTTCTGGTTTAAATGAGCAGAACTGGCTCAGCTGACTTCCCCCTGAAGCGGGGTAAGGAGCACACACAGCTGGTGCCCCAGCAGGTGTGGGGTAGCTATTCCTCCTTAATGGGTTGTGACAAAGACCTGGGAGTAGTAGCAACTCTAGCTGGTACAGCTGCCTGCATTGATCTCTGTCTGCGGTTTGGGAGTGGAGTTCCTGACCAGCCTTTTTTCCTCTGTCCTGCACCTTGCTTCAGCTGCTCTTAGTGCTTGTGGAGTTTTGGGATTAATTGAACCTGCAGGAGTTGTGAGCCTAGAGCCGGACAGGCTGGTTGTGATGCTGCAGCTGTGCTCTTAACAATGGGATAATGTCAGAGCATCTTCCTCGGTCAGGCAGGACCTCATGCATATTTAACTGCTGCCTGCTTCTCCTTGGCCACAGGTGTAGCTTTGGGAAAGCTGCTGAAGAGGCCTATTTCAGGGAGAAGTTGCTCTCATTTGAATGGTCTTGCAAAACTGCAGCTTTTACGTTGCAAAACGTATAAGACAATGTACATGCTGCATGTGACCAGGGCGATGTGCAGAGGTGATGCTCTGGTGTGAGCTAGGCAGGGTTTTGACCATGGAGTGCAGAACTGGTGCCTGCATAAATATGGAACAAATGTGGTAGCAGAGAAGCATATTTCAGTCTGTGGGTACAAAAAGCAAAGCCTGGCAGCTGCGTTTGCATCATTTGAGCTACTTCTGAGGAGATGAGATCTGTTTGCACCACAGCTGCTCTTTTCCCTTTCCCGTGGGTAGGAAGAATCATTCAGCAGATTCTGTTTCTCTCCCCCTTTTTTGTCACGTGAAAGTGGCAAACCCGAGTCTCCAGAGGACTTGTACAACCATTTCTTGATTCATCATGTTTCCTGCTCTGCGGCTGTGAAAAGCAAATCCTCCGTCTGTCACCACAGGGGGCCTTGCAAAGCCCAGGCAAAGATAAGGGCAGTGCCTCAGTGGGGGGTTTCATTTCCAAACAACAGCAGGAGCATCAGAATGGTTTGGGATGCATAATTAATGGCTGGTGTGTCTCGGGAATTCCTTGCACGTGATCGACTGTGCTGGGGCTGTATGTGGAAGCATGCATGTATATTCTCTGTGTTTATCTGGGCTGATATCCACAGGAATTTTAGTAGGTCAGAGACCTCCAGAGCATAGAGCTGCTTTACTTCTGGGCAGGGGCCTGACCGTGCTCTGTGCATGCTTGTTAGAACAACGCTGTGAAACGCAATCCGAAGTGGGTACTGAATATATGTCTGAATAAAATACTCTAAACTTTATCTAAAATAAAAAACCTACTGAAGTAAAAAGTAGTAGATACCGTGTAAAGTTGCAGAAATTAACAGTGATGTATTGTTAATTGTATTTGTTTTCCACCCCCCAGGTATTTCCCAGCCAAGATCCACTGGACAGAGCAGATTTCAACGCTGTGGAGTATATTAATACTCTCTTTCCCACTGAGCAAGTAAGTAGTTCTTGCAGTACAGCCCTCTCAGGGCAAGGGATAACCTGATAGTAAGTGACTGAAGGCGTGCTTAAACCTGTACCCAAGCCTTTTCTTTTAAACAGTAGCACAGGTAGTGAGACTATAACAATAATCGCATCCTAAATTAGCATCTCACGAGGTTCACTGTCATTACGTAGTTTCTTTCCGCCCAGAGTGCTTGCTGCAGTAAAAGTCTTGCTTTGATCTGTAGAAGTAAAATAGTTTTCTGTATAGAGGTTGCTGTAAATTTCATAACTTGCTGTCTGTTAATCATTTGGTAAATCCTCAGGGGTTTCAGCTAAATAAGGCGGGTATTGCCTGTGAAACGTCACTAGAGAGTCATCCATGTTTGAAACCTATTGTTTCTTTTGAGACGTGAAGAACGAGATTGCCGTGGGCTCATATCTGTACTTTGTCTTCTCCAAATCAGCCCCAGGGGCAGTTTTCAACTAAGCTATTGCAAAAAGGAGGTGTTTCTGCAGCTGAAGATTAAGTTGTGAGGCAGCTCCAACATTTACTGTGTCTAAGATCCTCTGCAGCACCGGCTTTTTTGTCTTTCAGCTGTTTCTAGTTAGTTTGCTGCTGGTGCCGGCTTGGCTTTTTTCCCCTTTGCCAGTAGTGGAGAGCAGTTTCCCCCGCAATACCCCTCCTACAGCTCCGGCAGCGACCAGGCCTCCCCACCCCCTGTGCTGGGTGCCCGGGCTGTGCGGGAGGGTCTCTGCCCGGGGAAGGCGAAGGCTCTGTCCCCATTGCCCACTGGAGGTCACTGTCACCACGGCGTTTCGGGAGCAGTTGTGCTGACGAGGCAGGGCTCAGGGCACCCTGCTTGCTCAGGGCTGGGTGGGAAGCGGGGAGCCTCTGGGACCTGCAGGGCTGCACCCTGGCCTCCCCTCTCTTTCGCTGCCCTTCATTATGTGACCCGAGGAGCAGCTAAGCTGCTGTGCGTCTCGGTTCCTCCATCTGTAAAACAATCCTTGCTCTCCTCTTTATAAAGTGCCACGTGTGATAAAGTGTTAGGTATCACGGCTCCCGTGTATCGCGGTAAAAGGTTCCCCATTTCACTTCTCTGTGGTTTTTTTCATGTTGTAGTCTTTGGCAAACATCGATGAAGTTGTGAACAAAATCAGATTGAAAATAAGGTAAATGTTTCTCCGTTTCATTGCATCTCAGCTGGCGGGTAGTCTGGTTGTCACCGAGGCTTCATAAATACAGCCTTTGCACTATAGCTGGTAGGAATTAATTTGCTTAAAAGGCACAAATAGCGTCGGTTTCAAGTCCAGTAGTGGGACAGAGACAAAGCCAACTCCCTGTAACTGTAATTCTTTTTTTATACTTTTCCATTACTGTATAATACGTGCCTTTCAGGTTATTTTAGCTGATGGGTTGCAAAGTAGGGCTTTGAAAAAAATTATAAACTAGGAATCAACAAGTACCAAATTTTAGTAAAGTCTGAAGGCCGAGAGAACAAACTACCCAGAAGATTTGGTAGCTGAAAATTTGTTCTTTTTGTGAGGTCAAAAAAGCAATTGTAACACCTCTTCTTTTGTAGTTTTAAATTGTTATTAATGGTGCTCAAAATATGAAAGCAATATAAGTGTGCAGGAAATACTTGCATTTTCTGTGCAGTCTGGCATTACTGACCCGAAATGATTGAGACAGCACTTTAACTCTTGCAAAGTGGAAATGAAAACAGACAAGGGAAAACTGACAATATTGCTTAAGGGAGGAGAAACGCAAGAAGCCCCGATTAAATTAGAAAATGGATTTTTATTTTTTGCGCAGGAGTTTTAAGTTATGTAACTGTAGAGAGGGTGGGGGGGAAAAGTGGGATTAGCATTGGCAGCACCAGCTTTTTTATTTTAAACCTGTTCTGTAGCTCTCAAGGGTTCCCACAATTGTTTGGGTCAGGCATATAGAGAATGAGTTTGACATTGTAGATTCTTTTCTGCAGGAGGTTGGATGACAACATTCGAACTGTAGTGAGAGGACAGACCAACGTGGGACAGGATGGCAGGCAGGTACGTGCATCTCACCGCCGGTGACGCCGAGGGTTTTCATCTTTCGATACTAAATTGAGGAATGGCTCCGGCAGGCAGAAACCTGCTCTCATCGTTAGGGAGGTGTTTACGCTGCCTCTCACACTAAGGACTTTGCGAGCTGCTTGCTGAGCAGCTGTTCTAGCCTGCTTTCTGATCGCCCTCCCAAGGCGAGTGAATGAGGAATTGATCTGAAAATCAAAGGCAAAGCTGGGAGGCTTGCGGTTGTGCCGCTCTGAAGCTAATGACAAAATGAATAGGGTTGAATCGGTACAAGCACATTTGCTACCAAGGATCAATAAAAGGATATTTAGCCTTTTAACTAGGTTGTTTGCTGAAGTATCCTGAGTTGCTAGTGACTAAGCCTGATGACTGACTGCCAGTTCATCTTGCACATCTTATTCAGCTGTCAGGTTTTCACTTGCCTTTTGCTTGACAGATGTGTTTGCTCAGAGTAGGGCATTGAACAGCATGGCCATGGCTGCAGTGTTTGTGAACGCTGAGCTTGGTCCACACGGTACCCGATTCTGAGGCATCGCCCAGTGCTGCTGTATTTCCTGCGTCTCTTCTGGTTTAGTCCAGGAACATTAACATCTTGAATCGTCAGTCATGCTGCTTTCCTCACCGTCAACACTGACTCATCTTTTTAATACCAGATTTAAGACGAGGTTGCTGGGACGGCATCGTCATTCCCTCACCAGCATGGCTGGCTGTATTTTCCACTTCTTGCTGCAGTAGCGATTGGCGTATGTTTCTAATCCTTCCTCTGCCACAGAGTCCGTGGCCCTGAGTGAATTATTTAACTTCTCTATGCCTTCGTATTGCTTCCAAAAAAATGCAAGGTGCTTACCTCTCCTAGCAGAATTAGTGTTTGCATGGCTCCCTGGGTACTGCTGCTAAACTGGGCATGTGTTTGGGATGTGGCATACCTAGGAGAGGTGCTGCCTGTGATCACTGTGCAGGGACGAGACAGGAAATCAAGTGGGGAGGCAATTACAGAAGTTGAGAAGGGAGTGGAAACCAGTGCAGTACTTGGAGAGTTTGGGTGGGATTGGAAAGCTGGTGCTGTTGTAGCCTTTTGGGCCCATTTGGGGTGACAAATTCAGAGAGGACCGCAAAAAAGCGGGATCAAGAAGAGCTGTGGCTGAGAGTTGCCCAAAGTGCCTCAGGACTTGCAGGTCCCAAGGATGAATGTGGTAAGAGGTGAACAAAAGCAGTGCCGTGGTCAGCTGTGCTTGCAGGGTAACGAAAGTGCCTCTGTGCTACGGAGATTTGGCAAGCTTTGTTTAGAGCTTTGCCTTGTGTCTGTGCTGTCTCTCTCTTTAATCCCTTTGAACTTCTCCAAAGCATGTACGGGCGGACTTGGACAGTATCCTGCTCTGAGGTACTGGGGAGGCAGGTTTGTCTGTGCAGCCCTTCATTTAGTTTGGTTGCAAAGGACCCAATCAAATTTCCATCCAAGTAAAAACCTTTAAACACAGACGTGTACGCAGTGTGCCTGTGCAGGGCATCTTTCAGGTGGCCTGGAGCTGCAGTTAACCACAGATATTCCTGTATTTAGCTGTCAATTTTCCCATTTTCCATCGCTTTGCTGCTTTGCAAGGTAGAAGCAGACTTTACGACAGATGCCAGAGCTTGCAGTTGCACGGGCTGCATGGGCTAAGGCCAGACAGCCTCCCAGAAGTGTTACAGCTCTTTCTTACTTTGAGGTCCTAACAAATAGTGAAACCATTCAATTATTGAAAGTATTAGTTCTCTGGAAAGAAAAATTGTTTGAATCTGAAATGCTGTGAGCTTTTTCTTTCTAAGTTTCTAATCCAAGTCCACCGTTTCACGCTTGTACATGCATTTCAGATGTGAATTGCTGGAACCAGACTGTTAGAGAGGCAGGACTTGGCTGGGCCTCGAAGTTTAAAGCAGTAAAGGAGCGTCAGCAAGCTCAGGCCTTGCATATCAGCTGGTCGGAGGGACCTGCAGCGGAAGAGGTCATCTTACAGTGCTGAAGAGTGCTTGAATTGCATTTCAGTTTGAGATGGAATTTCATATTTGCCTCCCAGAACCAGACAGAAGAAACCTAGAAGAAACATTTGCTGTTCCTGTCACCCCCCGTACTACTTCCTCCCAGTAGTTTATCCTGTGTGCTAGCTGGGGGAGTGAGGCAGCCTTTTTCACGTGACCACCCTGTTGATACCCGATCGTGGGGACAAAAACCTTGCTTTTCAGCTTCAGATGCCTGTTCCTGTGCTGAAGAGTGCCTTTGTTTTACCAGCATATTCTCAGTGGGATCAAGGACACTTAGAAATGTTCAGTTTTTATAGAGCAAGAGGCCTGGCTTCTCCTACTTGGAGGAGAGGAAAGGTTTCATTTTCTAATGTATGGTAAGGAATTGTTTTGAAACAACTGAAACCAAGATGGCTTTAAAACAAGTCAGTGCTCTGCTGGGAAGGCGGTCAGTGGCACTGAAAGGGGCTTTTTTTCTTATTTACCTCTTCTGGTAGTAGTTTGTAGTTTGGTCCTACAATAAAATGAGTTTCTTTCTTCTACTGATCTTCTATTCTCATTAAATTTGTAGGAAATTTGTATCCTCAAGATCAATATTTCCCTGCAAAATTTGATTGAACCATACAGAAGGGTAGATAGAGCCATCCTGTGAAGCTCAGCCTGAAGATAGTTATTGCATTTTATCATATTAAGCACAACTGCAAGCCACCCTTGATTAATAAAGAAACAGTTGGCAACCAGCTTTTGCACTAGGCTTGAAACAAAGCTTAAAACCAGCTATAGCAAGAAGTATCTTCAGATACCTTTTCCCATTTATAACTTCTTACCATATGAGACGTCTGTAGCCTGCAGCATGCAGTACTTGCAGCAGCCCACCTTTTGAAAAAGCCATTCCTTCCTTTTGACATATTTCCATCCCTTGGCACACCGTGAGAAGAATGATGCAATTCATCGTGTCTTTGAAAGTGTGTGCTGTAAATAAAAATGCATACGAACTCTGATGTTGCAGCTGCTTGGATTTCAGTGGGAGCTCAGGATCTTGTGTATTTATTGCAAGATTGGACCTGGAAGGTGTTTTGCAAAAGCCTCTTTTCTTCAGTCACATTCTCTCTTAACTCACCGTGCAAACGGTAATCAGCATGTGCCAGAATTGCCTGACTGCGTGGTATCGGAGCTAGAGGAGCCGTTCTTGTCTGGAGAGCAAATAATAGTTTTCATAAACATCCTTTCAATCTCTGACTTCCTTCCAAAGGAAACACAAACCTCAGATGCAGTGGTAGAAAGGAGAAAAGTTCTTGTTTAAGTCAAGGCAAGCCAGGAGGGGTTTCCCTGCTGAGCCCCTGCCCTCAGTCGTGGGGGTTAGCTGTGCCCTGCCTGCCTCGGGATTGCCTGGGGAGGCAGAGCTGCGCTCGCGAGCAGTTGCCATCCCTGCTGCCCTCGCAGGTGAGGGAGCATCTCTGCCCGGGATGCAGAAGCTGATTCAGGAAGCTCATCTTTGGCTCTTCCGTCTCCCATTAGCCTTAACTGCCAAACACGGGGCTGGGAATCTTGTGCAGGCCATTGGTTCAAGTGCTGCCCAAATCAGTGGGACCTGCCATCAGCCTACCTAATCTCTTTTTTTGGTGGTGTGTTTGGAGACCAGTGATACCAGGCAGGTTCCTAGAAGACAAACTACAGGTATTTAGCCTGTAACAGCTTGTTTTCTCTTTGGGGAAGGGGTCATTTACCAACTGAGGCCAGCAAAGCACTTTCCCCCTCGTGTGGAGGAGCAGTGCTTTACTGAGCCTTGTTGAGAGCTGCACCTTTGCAGCCGTCCAGGAGAGGGGAGCCCAGCCTTGTTTTTGAGACCAGGGTAACTGTTTTACTGATCCTTCATGGTGAGGGAGTGCTGCCAGCAGAGACATGTCTGAGTAGTGCTGCGTGTTACTCTCCCAGTTAGGAGCAATCTAAATCCCAGTCAGACCCAGTGGGGAATATGCAGTATGCAGCTATGGGAACGTGCTCTCCGTGTTCCTTAAGGGAAAGGAGACCTTAGGGATAGCAAGTTCAAAATCCTAATTGCAGATCCAGCCACGGTGCTCCCTGTGATCGTCTCCTGTTCTGTCTGGCTGGTAATGTGGTGGTGGCAATGATGGGGATAACATTTTTGTGCTCCACCTGGGTGCTGAGATGATTGAGCAGGTCTTCAAGGTGAATTGTAGGTATGCGAAGGATGTAAGACTAGCTTTTTATAGTCAGTTTTTAAACTGTTTCCCAAATAGTCTTGATCACATACACGTGTTCATATAAAATAGCATTTAGGTGTCTGAAAAAGCAGATTCTAAATCTAAAAATAAAGTTGATCAAATAGATGTGGCCCCAAAAGCGTTATTTAAGCAGCTCTAAAGACAGGAATGCTCCCTTCTCCACAAATTGTAACGCTTCCCAGTTCAAAGCATCTGCCTTTTTGAAATTTTGCCCTAGAATTTCCTCCAAATGCAAAAGCCTTAAAATAGTCTGGCTCATTTGGCTTCCCCTTCCTGGTGCGATATTTCAGTAAAATCTGTAGACAATACCATGAACTTCAGAAATTATCTCACAAATGATCCTTTTATGGGAGGAAACAACAGTCGCGGGTGGAACATTCCTCTGCAGGGTGTAACAAAATTTTCCTTGGGAGTCCCAGACTTGGGCTATTTCAGATGCCTTGGGAGAGGCTGGGAATGCAGGAGCTGCCACGGTTCAGTTGTAACAATATGCGGTTCAAGCTGCGCCAGCAGTTTCTGGGGAGCCAGTGCTATCCGATTTTTCCTCTCTACGGTTTTTCTCAGAGCTGCTGCTGAACGGGAGGCTGGGCTGACCTTGCGAAGAGCTGCAGTCCAGTTGTGGCATAATTTCCTCTCTGCCCTAGGGTGTCGTATAAAAAGTTCCCATAGATTTTTCCACTGAGCGTTTAACACGCTCCGTACGTTTTTATTTGTCACTCTGTAGTTGTGTTTATTGCTAAACCTTCTGCATGGGCTGGCTGTAATTTTTTTGACAGTTGCTGACATGCCTTTACTGGTTGGTTGTCTGAAGCTGCTTCACCTACCAGGCTTTTGTCCTTGTAATAAAGCAGCCGCTGCATTTGCAGCCTAGTTTAACCCTTGACATGCCTGTGCAACCAGGACGTGGGTGCCTGGGTCAGTGAAGGTGAGGCAGCCTCATACAGAATCGGTTTCCGAAGGAATCAAGAGTTCAAGAGGAAGCCCAAGATTTGTGGCTTTATAGTTTGAATCTAAAAAGAGTAGTTCTTTCTGTTACCTCTGGTCCATCTTTCCCTTCCCGCCCTGTGCACACACATGCATAAATGACTGAAGTTGAATGAGTAAAGACTGTGTTTTAAAGAAAAGATTGGTTTATCGCTTAGGATCTCCTACTGTATTAGGGTCTGGCTCAATTAGAGCTGGAACAAGTGTTAACGAGGAGAGGGATGTTTTCTGAGCTGGGAAAAGCCTTGCATGTTTCTCGTGGCTGAAGATACTGGTTGATAGCTTGGATTGCTTTGGTTGGCTCCTGCTTCTGTGCTCTGTGAGAACAGTAATATTGTTTTTTCATAACTACAGCAGTGCAAGAGAAGAGGAGATGGCAGCTGCTGTGGTTAAAAAATACAAATATATACATGCTGCCCAGCCCGAATCTGGCACAGCAGTAGAGAGTTCAATTAACCATCCCATCCTTTGGTAACCAGTGCTGTCCTTTCTCCTTGCATGTAAAAATAAATGTCTCTGCTCTGCAGCTGTGGGAGGCTCAGACTGCCTGCCCTGCCCTGTCCTGTGTGTGTGCTGCAGTGTCTGGCAGCGTTTTAGCCTGTGGAAGGAGGAGGATGTGTCTGGCATAGAAAAATACCCACAGGTTATTCGGTTTGACAAGGTCGTAGATGGAAGTATGTGAAATACTTTTTTTTGTTTTCCTTTACATAGAGATCAGGAACCACTTTGCAGAATCAATATAGGGAGGAGGAAAGAGATGAAGATGGATGGGAGCAGAAGAGAGCGAGGCAGGTGCTGCGTGGGGCAGAGCAGTGGGGAGTACGGCACTCCCTTGCTGATGGGGTCATCCCAGCTACTCGAGTGCCCGCTTAGGTAGCGGTGTCCTGAGCTACAGGGCAGCTGGCAGACGGCGTCGCCGGAGTCAGCAGCTTCTCCTCTGGAGTGCTGGGCTACAGGCAGTGTCAGCCTGGCAAGCAGGGAGGTGGTTTTGTGCACTGTTTGCATAAACACGCCTAATAAACAGCACTGTTGCTTCAGCCTCTCTTCTTACCTCCACCTGTTTGCATGGAGGTAGCTTTTTCGACTGCAGGTTGTGTTGCACGCTAAAGTAAGGTAATCAGTGCTTCCAGATCTCCTACCTTGACGCTCTTATTTAATTTTTTAATTTATTTTAATATATGCTCACTTCCAGACATCAAATTGCACGCTCCTACTTGCTGCAGTGCCCAGGTTTGGCTCACGTTGGCGTTGATGTGCCTCTGCTGCTGCGACAGCATTGTCTGCCTTTGCCTGAGCCTTAAGAGCAGATGAGGAAAATCACTGTAAGCTCTTAATAACTAATTAAGCCTAAGTCCTTAAAATATTTGGGGGCTTTTTTTGTGTCACAATCCCTGATGTTGTAGGCACCATCTTTCAATTATATTAATTCTCTCCTGCATGGCTAAGCTTTATCTCCTGGTTTTTTGATGAATGGGTCATTATTCTGAAATACGAACAGGCTAGTGTTAGATTTCAAAACGTTTTAAGATGGTGAATGGATGAGGGCTAAATATTGTGTCTTAAGCTGTGTAATTTTATATATTTAAAAAAAAAAAGGTCATGCCACAGATTCTGTAGTACTCCAGTCGAGTGATTAAAGTCCCGTAATATTCTTTTGTAACCAATGAAAAATAAACAGAAGTTGAGCCGCCAAAATAAATCAAAAGTGAGTTTCATTTAGAGTCATTTCCCTAGTGAATTATGACACTTGGACAATGTCCTTCCCATCTAAGAGACACTGAGCTTTTCCTAGCCTAGAACATGTTTATTGAAAAGGGTTTCAGGTGAATGGCATGCCAAGAAGGAATAGTGCTGTTTATTATCCTGCTGGCTACTGGCCATGAAAACTGGCATCTGCAACTGTATGAAGAGGTCAGGCATAACTTTTGCCATCTGCTGCAAAGCCTGGTTCAAGGCAGAAGCAAGTCCGAGCTTGACCTTGCTTTGGGCTCCTGTATGGAGAGGCGGTGGATGCGCCCTGTCGCTGTCCTGCAGCCTGAGGCTGCAAACCCGGTCTCGTTTTGTGCTGGCAAAAGGCAGCCTTTCTTGCTGGTGGTGTGGAAGGCAGTGCGAGTTGCAGAATAAGATGGGGCTGTTCCACAGCCGGTGCTGTTTGGGTTTGGTGCCAGCAAAGTGAGAAGCCCAGCTTGAAAACAGAAATCCTGACAACAGGCAGGAGATTTTTGTCTCACTGTGGATCTCTTGATTTTAATTTCTTTTCCCTTCTCATTTTTTTTTGTTGTCTCACATTTTTGGTGTATAGTAATGTTTATTCCAGCCATGTTGCTTCCATGGTTATGGCAGGTGAACTGTCAGCATTTCCACTTAGAAATCCCTACTTGTAGGGTCCATGGTATGATTGTCCCTTCCTCCCACCTGTATTTTGCCTCTGAGATCTCAACCTGGACATGAACTCATCTTGTGAAGTCTGTTGCAACTCGAGTGGTTGTTGAAGGTGCCCCCACGTAAGTTACACGTGCCTCTGATATTGCAAATACGACCAAAACGCCTCCTGCAGTATGCAAACTCATCATCAGACCTAAGGATTGGAACCCCTCAGTCATTTGCAGACTTCCTACGCAAATTTAGTGTGCAGCACTCCCTATCAACAAAACCAGGCGGCGCGGTGCTGGAGCAGAGGGCGAGCGAAGGAGCGGGTGCGCGCCACTGCCTCCAGCAGCCAAGAGCAGTCGGTTATTCGGCGCTGGAGGAAAGGCCCTGCAAGACGAGGTGTGTCGTGGGTGCAGGGAGGTGCAGTAAACAGCTGCGATCCGGGTGTAAGCAGAAATGATGTGAAGGGCAGGGGCTCGCAGCTTTGCTATTCTGAAATACGAGTGATGGGGCCACAGAAAGGGTCCGCATGGGGGACTTTTTCCTACAAGATAATAGCGTTTGACATGTTGAGCAGGGCTGGGTGTGCGGGAAGGCTGTGGCCGTTCACCTGCCAACGTAGAGCTGCGCGACAAAGCTGTAGTGACCCACTGTGAGGTCCGAGCATGATGAAGCCGAAGCCTTTGCTTAGAGGGTTGTGCAGCTCACACGATTAACGTTTAAATGGCCACGCCGCCCTGGCGCAAATTAGATGCGTGACTGTAAAACTGGTGTAAAATTACTCAACAGAGCAAGACCACTAAAACCACTGTCACTTATCGCCGCCTTTCCTCATGGTGCAGGCACCGGCGTGCAGGGCTGGGCAATGCAATCAAAAGTGACAGCTCAGGAGGGTGCGGGACTAGCACAGGAGTGTAGTTTGGGAGTTAAACTGCAAGGTTTCAACCAGCAAATGTGGAAATCGCCTCCCGCTTCCCCCTCTGTGTCTGTCAGTGTTTGTGCAGCTATTCAGAGTGTGGGGTTTGATTTCGAAGCGTGATTTGGGGGGGTTGAGTGAAGGGGTGATAGTAGCAATTTTAAGCTTGGTACAATGTTGGATATAATCTGTTTTGTTGATTTAAAGTGTCCTGTGCAGCCTTAGCGGTTAGGACTGGAGCTGGTCACAGAAAACTCTATTCTTTAGTGACAATTGTAGTAGTTACGTAGTATTTGGTGAACTCCTAGGGCAGAAATCTGCTAAAATCAAAACCAAGTGTGATGAGCCCTTCAGGTTGGTCTGCTCAGGGAAATTAGCTGGCACAGCTGCAGTGCAGTGTTGCCCTGCTCTGACAGACAAGCCCTCTTGGCTTCAGCTGCAGTGGTTTATCCCTAGCTGTAAAACTTAAGAGTTTTCTCTAAAATGAAATCAGACTGAGAATCAAAGTATATTTCCACCCTTTCTCAATCTGGAGGGACTAATTTGTATGAGGTTTTAGTGGCAGAAATTGTTAGGCTGGTCACAGTGTGCAAGGATTTCTTTGAAATCTCTGCAGCTGAGACTCCTTGGAGAATTGGGGATGGGAACTTATTTTTAGTCATGGTCTAGATTTTCATCGATCTGGGCTGTAAGTGTGGCAGCAAATGAAAGCAGCATTAAGGCTCTGTATTCAAGAGCGAGGACCAATCCAGGAGTATTAAATTCTCAGCATCCTGACCACAGCCCAATTTGTAACATTAAAAATACATTTGGATGCTGTGAATTTGGCAGATGTGTCAAGTGTCTATAAAATACTTAGTAGAGGGCAGCTTTCTGATGTGTGTAATGACATCCAATTGAAATATATATTGGCTAGGATCAAATAAAACTAGCATGTTTGTAGCACAACACCAGTGAGCATATGGAAACTATCGAGGGATTTTAACCATTACTGGGGGCAGAACAGTGTTAATTCTGTTAGTCCCCAAGCTCAGGATTTCCCAAGCAAGCAAACTTCCTCTGAAAATTTGCTTTTTTCCCCAGTTAAGCGACATTTTGTAGTAACACATGGGCCTCTCCATTCCTGTTTGCATGTTTCCTAGTACTTCAGTATTTCCTTGCACAAGATTCCCGATAGGGTGAATAACACACCTGCTGATGAGGCACCGCTGCCCGATGGGAGCGATGTGATGGGTCCGTACCTAGGCTGGGGGGGGAAGGAGGAGGCTCTGCCTGTCTGCAGGAGCTGTGGGGATTTGGAGAGACCGACTGTAATTCACTGAGTTGTTTTTTTTGGCTTGAGTATTGTTTCTAGTGCTGGTTTTGTGTCTGTTAATGTCAGTCTGGAACTGCAAATAGCTGGAACATAACCTTTTAAAGGATGCATCACTTCAAAATCTAATGAATTAGATGTGGTCTTGTCCTGCCTCTCACTTGGGTTATTTTCTTTCCTCCTTTTGCTGCTTGGAAGATCTCATGTAAAAAGGTAACACAAGTGATGATGTGCAAGCTGACCTTAGAAGTTGCTTGGGATAATGCCCAGTAAAGCTATTTTTTAGGCAGTCTTTTTCTTAGAGATTCATGGTTTAACTCTGCTCCCTATTGTTTTATACTGGTGTGTTTGGACTCTCATCTGTTGCATCTCAAGTTGAAGAAGGTTGAAGAGCTGTAGCTGATTCATGTGCTATGTTTTTCCCTCCAGCTTTGGAGGATTTGATGAAAACCCGTGCAGCTCACGGTCTGCCCAGCTTACCTGGGGTCTGGCTGTGCGCTAGGGAGTTGGCTCTTCCAACTCCCACAGGTGGCTTCTCAGTCTCCTGCATTTCATCTCTGCTGTTAACACAAGAGCAGGGGAGCTTCCACTGCATAAATTCAGGCTGGCTGGGAAACAGGAATGGCTAAAAATATATCATGGCCTTAAACTGGGAGATCCCCCGTGTGTCCCCTGCCAAGAGCTGTGTTTTGGGTCGCTGCTTCCGCGGGCGCTGGGGCGGTACCTCCCCCGGTGCTACGCCGGGAGCTGGGCAGTGCCCCGCAGAGGCACCCTGCCATCGCACCCTACCATCGCCTGCTTCCCTCCTGCAGCCAGGGCGTGCTCCTGAACCCGCGCCGGAGCCGAGGATCAGCCACGCTACGCTGGAGGAGGAGGAAAGTGATACGTAGCCAAAGCCAGCCTTGTGTTGAGACCTCTGTCTAGAGTCTCCCACTGTGTTGCCTGTCCTGCCCTCTTTGCTAAACTCACTGTTGTTGGAGCAGCTGGGGTACCCCGGGGATAAACTTCATGGAAAAAGCCTCTAAGTAGCCGTGGCTGCCGCTCAGACGCTGCTGACCGATGGCTCTGCCTCTTGCGGGCAGGCCAACCCTATCCGTGCCGTATTTCTCAGCCGGTGCCTGACGTTCAGGGACCTCAGAGGTTTCGTGAAGTTTAATAAATAATGCTGATGGGTTAATTGTAGCTTGCAGGCTCAGTTGTCAATTAGAGTCGTGGTGTTTTTCCAGTACATCGCAACCCTAGTTTCAACATCCTTGTTTCATTTAACCACAACAGATTATGTATCCAGTCTCTTTATTCCTTCGTCGTCCTTTGCCCCTGAAATGAACTCTGTTTCAGGAAAGGAAACACAATAGCTTAAAGCTTAACTTCTGTATGCTGCTTGGAGGTGCCTACATTTACATGTTTCCCAGTTGCACTGATGAGGAAACCAATAAATGAGTAATGCAAGGTGAACCCTGCGTCAAGCCACAGGTGTAAAATTACTAGGTGGCGTTCATTATGTAAGCCAGTTATGCTGGAATAAGAGCAGTTCTGATTCTCTTGATATTGTTTTTGTTTAAGAATTTCCGTCCAAAATAAACCTGCTTTTAATAAAATAACAAAAGCAGTAGGAAAATGCGTTTAAAATTTGTGATTCGCTGTCTTAATGGGAGCGGAGTGTGAAGGGAAATGCATTCTCCAGTATACAGTGTAGCCTTTAACATGGCTGTGGTTCCCCCCTCCTCTTTTACAGGTGAAAGAATAATCATTAAATACATTCATAAACTTCTGTATTACACCTTGAACAATTAGACCTACTTTTATGCCCTAGATGACAGTTTCTCATCCCTTAATAATGAATGTAATTTATCAAATGTGAGGTGTTCTCTTAAAATTGATGTTTGTATTTAATTGATTTTGCTATTTGCTTTACTCTGCCTTTAGAGTGACCAGGAAGGTGGTGTTTTTCCATTATTAGTTTTATTTATTTCCTTCATCTAGGGGCAATATTTTAATTTCAGATGCTGCAGCTGGAATGTTGCAGCCAAAAAGGTTTCACGCGTTTCTTTCAGAACCATAAGAAAGTTTAATTGTGGGCTTTGTGCAAGAGGTAATTTGGTCTGAACTTCCCATCAGATCTACCTGACAGTGCTCTCCTGACTTAAAAAAGGTAGATTTTCACACAGCGTTACTTTCAGCAAATCTTACCTATGTTTGAAGAAATGTTTTAATCTCTAAATGTAAATTATATGAAAACCAAGAACGTTGATGAATTAGTGTGTTCTGGCTCAAATAAGGAATATGCAGCTCTTTTTTAGGAGAGTAGCTAAGGTTTTATATCTTAATGGCTAAGCAAATATTTGGAAGCAAGTTTTAAGAAATGAAACTTACTCAACTCTGTTGTGAAGTTTGCTGCTGAGTTCTCTGTGTGTGGTTTTGTTTGTTTGTTTTAACAGCTCTGGAAACGTATCCCCTTCTCTGAGAGATGCAGTACAGAACTTGAACGGAACAGCAGCTTCTGTTCGGTCTCTCCCGCACATCCCAGCCATGTTATTTTTCACAGCAGCGGGAGACCTCACTTCTTTAATTCATCAGACAGGGGCCGAGCACATGTTGTCTTGTTTGTGTTTTTCCAGGGTCCACAAGGAGATAAAAGGTACAAGTGTCAGGACCAGGTGATGACACCAGTTCCCCTTATTTTTGGCAGTTCTAAGCGTACGAGAACGCAATCCCGCTTTGCTTCAGTCGGTATTGCACGGTCAGTTTTTAGGCGGGGAGTTTGCCCACTGCTGCGTGTGCTGGTTTCCACCGAGCGCAGAGCAGTGAGCAGCAGGAACACATTCTTCAGGTGTAAACCAGTTTCCTATAAATAGTCTCTGCTGGTTTTTGTCACAATATTATTAAATAGCACTGTGACCTGTTAGAGAAATAGATTGAGTGTGGTTTCTTAACAGTGAGCAAAAAAGAAACTGCTGTTACGTGGGCAGCTAGAAATCCTCTTTGGGGCCTGGTTTGGGCCATTATCCGAGAATAAATTCTGGGGAGTAACTTTGGAAAAGGTCCCTGTATTCAAGTAGGCGATATTCTGTCTCACGAGGTAAACAGACAAGACAGTTTTCCCTTTGTGGGTACGGATTTTAATGTAAAACCTGTAAGCCCTGAGATGGAAACTGACACTCACGGTACTGTTTACTCTGAACTTGGTTGCCAAAGGCTGTTGAGAACAAATGGCTTTGAGCTGTATATTGGTGCTTAAAATAGCAACTCCAATGCTGTCTTCCTTGGAGAACAGGTTAGAGGTGCCACCCCCAAGTGAAGGGGTTGCGGTGGATGGTTGGAAATCTTAAGAATTCGCTTCAGCAGTCATGCTAAGGAGAGCTGCTGTGGCAATTGTCCGAGCCGGCGTCTGATAAATCAGGCCTAGGAGAGGGGAGTGAGGTCAGAGATGTGTCTCAGCAGCGTACAGCTAGTTGGGAATTGGGGTGATCCTACTGCGTGTCTGCATTGCTCTGTTGTACTTCATGGTGTGTTGGACCTCCCCAGGCTCCTTACAGCTGGTCATAGAATGGTGTGGGTTGGAAGGGACCTTAAAGATCATCTAGTTCCAAGCCCCTGCCATGGGCAGGGACGCCTTCCACTAGACCAGATTGCTCAAAGCCCCGTCCAGCCTGGTCTTGAACGCCTCCAGGGATGGGGCATCCACAGCTTCTCTGGGCAACCAGTTCCAGTGCCTCACCACCCTCAGAGTGAAGAATTTCTTCCTTATATCTAACCTAAATCTACCCTCTCTTTCCATTTAAAGCCATCACCCCTTGTCCTATCACTACACACCTTCGTAAAAAGTCCCTCTCCAGCTTTCTTGCAGGCCCCCTTCGGGTACTGGAAGGCTGCAATAAGGTCTCCCTGGAGCCTTCATTTCTCCAGGCTGAACAACCCCAACTCTCTCAGCCTGTCCTCATACGAGAGCTGCTCCAGCCCTCGGATCATCTTCGCGGCCCTCCTCTGGAGTTGCTCCAACAGGTCCATGTCCTCCTTACGCTGGGGGCCCCAGAGCTGAATGCAGCACTCCAGGTGAGGTCTCACGAGAGCTGAGTTAAAGGGGGAGAATCCCCTCCTTTGACCTGCTGGTCACGCTGCTTTTGATGCAGCACAGGATACGGTTGGCTTTCTGGGCTGCAAGCGATGTTGCTGGGTCAACCCACACCCCCAAGTCCTTCTCCTCAGGGCTGCTCTCAATCCATTCTCTGCCCAGCCTGTATTTGTGCTGGGGATTACCCCAACCCAGCCCCTCTGCAGACCTTGCACTTGGCCTTGTTGAACTTCACGAGGCCTGCACGGGCCCACCTCTCAAGCCTGTCAGGCTCCCTCTGGATGGCATCCCTTCCCTCCAGCCTGTCGACCGCACCACACAGCGTGGTGTTGTCGGCAAACCTGCTGAGGGTGTGCTCACTCACCCCCACTGCCCACGTCACCGACAAAGATGTTAAACAGCACCGGTCCCAGTACCGACTCCTGAGAACGCCACTCGTCACCGGTCTCCACTTGGACATGGAGCCGTTGACTGCAACTCTTTGAATGCGACCACCCAGCCAATTCCTTATTTATTGTGTGGTCCATCTGTCAAATCCATGCCTCTCAAATTTAAAGATGAGGATGTAGCGCGGGACAGTGTCAAATCCTTTGCACAAGTCCTGGTAGATGACGTCAGTTGCTCTTCCCTTATCCACCAACGCTGTAACCCCATTGTAGAAGGCCACCAGTGAAGCCCTAGTGCCCCTAGTGAAGCCATGTTGGCTGTCACCATTCTCCGTATTTTCCATGTGCCTTAGCATAGTTTCCTGGAGGATCTGCTCCATGATCCTGCCGGGCACAGAGGTGAGACTGACTGGCCTGTAGTTCCCCTGGTCTTCCTCTTTTCTCTTTTTAAATGGATCTTCCGTGCTTCGCCTCCTGGTGTTTCTGCATGCGTGAGATCCTAAGTTGTTTTGAGATGATCCGAAGATTAAGTTTTGTGAGATTGCCTTGACTTTGGATAGGAAGGAGGATAACATCTCTTTTTGGAGAATCTTTTTGTTGGCTGACTAAATCCTCATCTCCTTCTGGAGAACTCAGCAGCTCTGACTTCCCTAGGGTCACGCAGAGCAATTAGCATTTAACATTAGTGCTGAAGCAAAGGGAAACGTAGCAGTTGGCATCTGTGAAGAGTTTCAGGTTGACTTTTTTCTCGTTACAGACCTGTCCAAATCTCAGAATATGCAGGACAGTTGCTGCTTGCTTAATAGCCCACTTGAGTAATGTGCTGCAGCCGTGGTCTGGGACTGAGTACAGAGGCTATACTTAAATATGTTGAAAGGAGCATTCTTTAGTTCTTTGGCTTGCACTTAATCCACATGCCTTTAAATGGAAGAGAAAACGTTATTCTGAAAGGTGGCTAGGCTGGAGCCAAATGAGAAGGTAGGTGCTGGTGTTCGTTTCTGATACAGCTGTCCCTGCAGCACATCTGAGTGTCCGTTTCCCTTAGCGAACACGCTATACGATAGCTGTGGTTCGCTGATAGATAAAGTGTTAATTTTCACATGATTCAGAAGATATTTTCGAGGAGACTTTTTTCCCCCTCTGGAAAATGAATTATCAAATGTTTCCAACTTTTATACTTTTATTATAATGCAACTATGTTCCAGCAAAATCTCCTGGCAGATAGTTTGCTCGTACGTTTCCAAATGAAGATGTGTTAAATTTATTTGCTGAAGGAGCTTGTAGCTTGTGCTGTAACCTTGGTCATGGGACTGGATATAAAAACAGAAGGATAGAAGCCCACTTAACAGCGGGAAACAAAGTGGAGCTGGAGCTGGAAATGTTATCAGACTGGGAAGGCAAAACGTGTTGAATTACTTCAGAAGTCAGATTTTGGACATGTGATTTTGGACATGTGGCTTCACTCATTGAATCCACGTGTAGTTCGCACTGGGTGTGTGAGGTCAGGATGCACCATGGTTGTATAAAGGGGACCAGATGCCCCGAGAAGCTTGCAGCAAAATAGCACAAAAATCCAGGCAAGGTCCGTTTCCCATGCTCGACCCTCTACCTGCTAAACCCGTGCCCTCCCTTCTGCGCCGAGAAAGAGACGTTCCTCCTGCAGGTGGGTGGGAGGCTGAGCTGCCCACCCTGAAGGAATCAGCAAAATATGCATCGTGTTTTCCAACAGGATAATACCCTGCTAATTCAGCGAGGGTTTAGGCAAGCACTCGCTGTTCTATATGTAATGTTGTGTACTTTTTATGTGGAATTAATGGTAAACATAGAGGTTTTGTGGAGGCCTCATTTTCCTGCTCTAAATACGTATTGATCAGGAGGAAGTTCTACACATTTTTCCACGCTTGGTGTGTCAAGATTTATTGCAGTAACCTTAAACCTATTCATAGTTCTTATTACAGAGGTGCTTTCATAGAATATCTCAATGAGATTTTGCCAGAGCATTGTTGTAAAATGGATATTGAAACCCTGGTCCACTCAAGTTAAATATCCCAACATGGTACCTTGACTTTTCATGTGCTGACAATATTTTCTTTGTAAGAAAACGGCTCCCTTCCACTGCCCCAGCCCAGGGGCTATAGGGAGCAACTGCATATTTCTTAGAAGGTGAAAACTGATTGCAGGTTTTCTTTCTGACCTTGTTTCATTTCCAGGCCCTGGAAGAAGCCCAGAAAGCCATTCAACAGCTCTTTGGTAAAATTAAGGATATTAAAGACAAGGCTGAAAAATCCGAACAAATGGTGAGCAGCAGTTTCCTTCTGGCCTTTGAAAGGGGGGCGGACACTGACTTTTGCTTCCAGTTCTTGTTAAGAAGGGAACTTTTTTGTCTTTGGTCCTGCTGACCAGTTGGTAATTTGCTGTCAAGCATGTGTTGAACCTGGACCCTTGTCCTCGTGTTAACATGGCTGTAGGGCCAACATGCTTGTAGCCCTGAAAGGAGGAGAGAGCCCTTCTTATTTCTTTCAAGTTTTGTTGCTGTGGCTTGATATTTAACCAGAATCTTGTTTTCTCATTGACTAGGTTAAAGAAATCACACGGGATATCAAGCAGCTAGATCATGCCAAGCGTCATCTGACCACCTCCATCACCACCCTCAATCACCTGCACATGCTGGCAGGTGGGGTGGATTCACTGGAGTAAGTATGTGAATTTTTTAGTGGTACTTTGATGGCACTGCTGAGTTCTTAAGTTTGGCGCATTGCTCTGAATAAGGCTGTAAGAGCTGCTTGTTTTTCTGGAGGGAAATTTGTGTAATAGGTTGCATTCTTGATTTTTGCTGGCAGATCCTTTCTGTGCTGCTCTCAATGACCTGCAACCTATGTTGCTGTATTTAAGGGTTTGCAGCATAGACTGCTTGAATGCTGTGTTGATTCCTGGTGATAAGGAATGAGTCTGTCTTCCTTAAAGAGTAAGACAGTCTGTGCAGTTAGGTATCCTCATTAGGGATGTGCTCTTCAGGGATTTGGGGGGGTTTTATCAGTCTTGTATCTTAAACTGGAATGAGATCTGGGGTTTTTTTTTGGAAAGGTCTACTCTAGTTCTGAGAATGAGTTTAAAGAAGCCTTAGAGCTTGTACTGTGGATGAAGTGGGGTTAGATGTTTCTGATAACCCTTTGTGGGTTTTTTTAATATGCTTGAGGAACACAAAGGCTAGGGAAATCCAGTTTCCTACATGTTGCATCTGTGAAGTTGCAAGACCCAGGCACAGTCTGTTCTTGGATTGTAGCAAATTCTGCATGAACACTGGGTTAAGTGTTCAGAATTAAATTTTACTTAGGCTGCTGCCTCTATTGGAATAATCCTAAAGGATGAAATAAAAAGAAATAAACCTGATTTCTTTTCTGTCGGTTCCCTGTGAAAGTTATTAACAGAAAGGTCAAGGCTAAAAGCTTTTCAGCGTTATGATTCTCCTCCCTGTGAAGCTTTAACTCACACTTTGTGTGTGATGACGAATGGCTTAACTCAGGTCATTATAGTGAAATAACATTTACTGCCTCCGGACCCATACTGGTAAGCGGATGCATTCGGTAGTTTACATGTTCTTTGCCAAGCGTTGCTTTTGACATTTATGTTTTTTGAAGCACTGTTAGATGTGTGCCAGATTGGTTTATTTTAGCACCAGTTAAGTGAAATTTTAATGCTGCATTGGAATGTTAATGAACAGTTGTGTATTTTAGAAAAATAAATGCCAATAGGGACCAGCGTGACCCAGCAGGGATGAGGTAGCCGGTGGCTTTACCACCCAGGATTTTCATCGGGCCTGCCTTTGTAAGTCTCCTGTTTTCTCTCTAGGGCTATGACCAGGAGGAGACAATATGGGGAAGTTGCCAACCTTCTCCAAGGTGTCGTGAATGTGTTAGAGCACTTCAACAAGTACATGGGGATTCCTCAGATTCGACAGCTTTCTGAAAGGTAAAATAGTCAAACCCTGAGCGCTTGCATGCCTGCTGGGAAGGAAGCTTAGGAAATACATTAGGCAGAATTAGTTTCTCAAGGATGTAAAGGCTGGACATGGTCCTTTGAGCTTCTGTCCAGCCAAAACAAACAGGCTAAAATTGGACACAATTTGCACAGATCTTGAGCAGCCGATTCTGTTGAATAACAGTAATCAGTACGGATGTAATTCATGAATGATTTGCGCTTCTCATTGACTGTCTTTGAATTTGCCTTACCTGGAGTAACCTGTGGAAGTGCAGATTGGTTTACGTGATCTTCATGTGCAGGTGTGTGTGGTGAACCATGAGGTGATGCTTCCTCCTGCTTTCCTAACCTCAGTGATACAGTTCAGCAGCCTGGCATGAGGCAGAAATCTATGCATTAACATCGTGGTGCTTGGGGCCCCTTTCTGCCCAGACACGTGCCTTACTGCTGCCCAGTCGCTGTCAAACTGCGTAATTGCCCAAGGGTTCAGGCAGGCAGGAGTTCTTTTTGTGCATTTGCCAAACTCAGTTACTCTGAGTACCTTGAGTTTCTTCTGTCAAAACCTGCTCCCGTTGCCCAGTTCTGCTGAGATTTGAGGCTTGTAGCAAACCTTCCCAAGATTGCATGCAGAACACCTGACTGCTCTAAACTTTAGAGGTGCTCGAAGGAGCCTTCCAGGCACAGTAATTAATTTTTTTGGTGACACTGCCTTTGCTAAGACAGCAGCTGGCTGCCTGTGCTGTTTAGTGATGGAAATAGTGTTTGAATGTTTTGTTTTTGTTTTTATTTTAAATATCTTAATGTAAATCTGTTGGACTTTCTTTATGGTACATATCTTCCAGAAAACCCAGATGGATTCCATGAGACAGAGCAAAATAAAAATCCACCCTAAACCAGAGAAAGATGGGGGCTTGTTTTAACAAAGCATTTGACCATAAGCATTTGCTTAAATGAACATCTAGGAAATATAAACATATGTCACTGCTTTTCTGAATTTAAGCTGTTTATTCCAACCTTGTGCTCAGAAAGATAGCTTGCTTCATTTTCTTCCTGAGTGGTAATGCCCTTGGGCAGAAACCTGCTGTCACTGGCCATTTTAAGGCCAAATACAATTTAAGCCTTGGTCCAGAATGCTGCCTGGTTTTCCCTTTCTGATGGATGATTATTTAATACTTCTGTAGTTGCTGATAATTATAGAAAACAATTCATGCTGCTGCTAAAAGGCAGAGTGGTTTTGAGTCATGCCAGAAAGACTGGCAAGGACATGGAGGGAAACTTCTTTTGTTTTATTCTCCCTTCAAGATAAGGATCTGAAAAGCTCAAGAAAGTCTGTTCCTCCTATTTTTAGAATTGCCTCGGCAGGGTTTTCCTTCCAGTGTTTACACAAGGAGAGTTGCACCATCTGGTAGCGATAGAAGCGGCTGCTTGTGGGGCGAACAGAGAGGGCTGCACCCAGGGTGTTGCTGGGATCTCTTTATGCTTTGACATCCAGGCAGCAAATTACCGCAGGGAGGTCTGCGGCACAGGAATATCTGCTTTGGAGTTTGACTGCTCCTGTACGTATTAGGGCCCGGTTCGGAGCTGACTTTTCTCTCTCTTTGCTTGGAAATACTTTTGTGATTCATGAAACATCAAAGGAAGTTTGCCTGGCTTCTCGCAGCGGTATTTTTAGACTGTGAAATTGCTGGGCTTCGATATCTCATGAATTCGGTTTAATGGTACAAGTGAAGCCTCTCGGATGTTTGTGAAGGCAAGAAATGCTTTTAGTAGATGTTGGCACAGACCTGTGACAGTAACCAAAGTCTATCATATACAATAAGTCTATTATATACACTGCTAAACGAGCAGGTTGTGTTGCTTTCTTTAATAAAGAGCCCCTCTTTCTTGGTGTGAATGGAGTGAAGCCAAATATGAATGGGAAACCATGGGAAGGAAAAGTGCCTGCTCGGTGTTGTTGGATCCGCTCTTTGTTGTGGGGTGTGCAGTTTAGGTTCCTGCTCCTAGACACTGTGAAAAACTAATGATGTGGTTTTAATGTTGCTTTCCACCTGTTCTGTCCCTTTGAAAATAACCCAACAAAATCCCTCTGTAAGTATCCATTGGAAACCTGGGCTGAACTCGCGGTTAGTTGGCTTCTTGTGCTGGTCCTGTTGAGTACGGATGTAAAAACGTCACAACTCGCATCCAAATGTAAATGTTTTCTTCCCCGTGTTCCTAAAACAACTTTTTATAGGGTGCATTGGAAGTTGTTTGTTGCGGTAAATAGGAATATTTTGTTATCTCTCAATCCTCTTCTGTTTTCTGTCTGTGGAGGGAGCGTACAATTAGCGGTCAGGAACCCACCCATGAAAGTGGTTGAGAAAGCCTAGCAGATAGTGGAAAAAAGCCTGGAAAGTATTTAGGAGAAAGATGATTATAAGTTTGCCACAGAAAAACAGGCTAGCTCAGCCTCTTTTTATCTCAGCAAGCTGCCAGGCGTAGTTTAAGATTTCTGGTAGCCTTGGCTAAAGGAATTGCGGTTTCTAGTAATTTAATGTCTTTTGAAATGTAACAGTGGGTTTTCTTGTTTTTATCATTTAGAGGCAGGGGAAACAGAGAACAAAAGCCACTAATAATAAAACAAAGGTTGGAGAAACAAAAATCACTAGTACTTGGGCAACCAGAGGTTTTGGCTCATGTGAGCAAGCCCAGAAAAAGGCAATTCCCTGCTGAGGCGAGCCAGGTCGGCTGCTGCGATACCCCGGCACGCTGCCGGCGGGAGTCTAGTCAGGGAAAGATGTCCTTATCGAACCAACCTGAGAAGAGATCCCAAATCTGTTACCAGGGCTTGCTGAGCCTGTAGGTAATTCACTTTCTGCAAGCGGTTAAACCCACGCTCATACACGCGCAGAATCGGTCCTTCAGCGGCGAACGCGAGCGAAGGCAGCCGTGGGGTCGAGGCTTTTACCGCTGCAGTCACCCATTGCGTGAAGAGTATTCTGAATTATTGAAAGGCTCCCCGCTTTCCATGGGGAGCAATAATCTCTGGTGGCTAAAGCGAGTGCCTTCCTGTGTTCTCTGCCTAAAGCAGCGGCTCTGTAAAGAGGTGGCATAAAGGTTTTCATGTTTCTTGTTGCACTCTCGTGGAAAAAAATAATTGTGTGTGTCTGCGTGTGTGTGCTTGTGTGAAGAGTGATGGTTCCTGGGAGGGCAGTGAGGCTCCCTGGCGTTGCTCACATATACCTAAACCTTGATGTCTCTGCCCCTATCCCTATCTTACAAATCGTGAAGGAAAACAAAAGCGGCTAAAACTCTTTTTCCCTGTTTGCTAGTGACAGATTTTTAGGCAGAACAGATTTTTTTAAAAAATATATTTTTAACATCCCAGTTCAGCAAGGCATTCCTCAAGTTTCTTAATTTAAGGATATGAGAATCCCCATTAAGACTATCCTTAAGTACTTTCCTGAATTGGAGCCTAAAACAGCAAAGCCCACGGACAGGGCCTTTAACTGCTTGACAGTGCCTCTTTTAAATTTGTTGAGCCTTCAGGAATCTGGCTGCTGGTCTTTTCGGTGCCTCCCCTGTGCTTGCACTGCAGCTGTTGTCAAGTGGGAAGGTCCCTGTAGCTGGCTGTAAGGAAAGAAGTTCCACAGCTAATACTTCCAGTTCTTTATACAAACTCATTCGTTTCTGTGACTCCTAATACTAAAGACTTCTTGTTTCTTTATTATTTAAAGGATATATTTTTTCAGTCCATGTTTAGTGGCTTTTTTCTTCTTTTTTTTCCTTCTTAAGGATCAAAGGGTTTGGTTCTGTGATGCTTTCTCACACGAATTACTAGTGCTGACTAGTGCAATTTAAGCAGGATTATACCTGTAATTGTGGCTGCTGGGCTGGCTTCCTCCTTAATGCTTAAATTTCCCACTCCTTCGATTTCAACATATTAGAGAGTCCTTTTTGTTTCACAGTTAGGAAGGTGTTAACTGGGGATCTGTACCTGGAAGAGTCGAGGAGTTTCTAAACATTCCTGTGAAGCAGAGAGCTTAAGTGAGAATTATGCTTGACATTGCAGGCAGGAAGCTTTTCCAGCAAAATCCCCATAAATAAATCCTGGATAAGGCAGGTCATACATACAGTTAAATCACAGATATAAAGTTATATTTCAGCCGTCACTTTTAAAGGACTAGAATTTTCTGTGTTTGGCACCATTAAAGAATCCAGCCTTGTTCTCCAGCATTGTCAGGTCATCTGGTGGTGTTTTGCTGCTAATGGACCTCAAATGGGCAGATTAAAGAAGCAGATCATTCCTTGTTAAGGTTGAGGAGTCTTAAACAACAGAAGAAAACCCCAAAGTCTTCCCTCCACAGTCTGAACAAACATTTTCACAAAAGTAAATACAGCCACTCTTTCTAATGTATCAATCTCAGTGGAAAAATCCACGGCTTTGAATGATCAGTTTAGACCTTAAAGCGTTTCCAGTATAATAAAAAGTGATGGAAGAATTCAAGGCTGCAGAGGGATATAAGTGCCTAGCTGTTTGGTTTGGCTCTTTCTAGTATGTGTAGGCATTTCCATTTCCCTAGAAGTATCAATTAAGCCATATTGACTTTTATTTCTGGAAATTGGAAGCTTTATTCTCTCAGCTAAATAAAGAGCAAGGTTGTGGTTTGTTCAAAACTTTTTCACCCATTTCATACCTTTGCTCTTTTATGCTGCTTAAGACATGGAGGATTTATAGGGTAAAACCGCAGCCAACAGTGTTCACATGGACGCATTTAAAAGTAGGTCAGTGCACCTGGAACTGTGAAAGGTTCGCGATGAAGTTTGAGACACTGTGAAGCTTTTTATGTGTTAGAAACATACTTTTGTTGAAATACGATCAACAGACACAAACATAAAGATAAATCGATCACGTTGGCACTAAAGGAACCCTGCTGATTTCTCAGCTGATTAACTGGCTCTTATTAAAACACTAAATTGCAGCAGGGCAAGAGCATCTAGGACATGTTCTGCTACAGCTCAGGGGTTGATGCTGCAGAGCCGGAGTTGTCACCCCGGTGTCATTCAGGGAGCAAATCCTCTCCCAGTTTCGACGTACAGGCCTTCTTAATGTGCGTGTTTTTCTTTAGCGTGCTTTTTTTTTTTGTCCCTTAAAAACCTTTGCGTAGCTGTTTCAGTCCTCTTTGTAGTTATGTTTGCAGACAACAAAACAAAGAAGTTGTATCACCAACAAAGCCCTTGCTTCCTCTGTCCTGGTCAGGGTGAAGGCAGCGCAGAATGAGTTGGGACAGCAGATCCTGGCTGACTTCGAGGAAGCCTTTCCTTCTCAAGGTACAAAGGTAAAGTTCTCGGCTCCCCTCTTCCTCCCATTGAAAAGTGTCGCTGAAAATCAGTCAGTGAAACTGTTGCTGGTTTTAATCTCATTTTACATCCAGATTTGATCTCTCTGTGTTGCAGGAGTTATTTTAGAAAGCAAACGAGTCTCGCAAGCTGCAGGGTGCTAGGTATATTTCTCACTGTTTCTATCAAGTGGACGTGGGAGAGAAATGACACCCTTCCTCTGTCATGTTGCGCACATCTGTTGCAGTGAGGTCTGCAAGCCAGCCGAGGAACGCCCCAAGCAATTTATGTGTGGCCCGATAGACCAGAGTGGGGTTCCCTCGGCATCTGACCCAGGTTACTGGTTATTTGCTGGACACGAAAGGTTCGTGTTGTGTTTGGGGAAAGCCAAGCGCAGGCTGGCCGTTGACATGCTGCCACCAAATTTGTCTCTGGTTTACTCAGCACAGATGCGAATCTGGGCTAGGGCTAAGGCACCAAATGTGCTTCCCCAACACTATGCATCCAAATGTTTGCTAACAATATGGGGGGTAGGTGTGAATTTGAACTTACTTCAAAGAAAACACTAGTTCTGTCTTCCAAAGTACCAGTTTTGTTGTTTTCTTCATAAAACTGACAAGTACAAAAATAAGGAAACTATTTGGAACAAATCCTTGATAAAGGGCACATCTGTGTCCCCATGAAGCAGCATCAAAAGAGCATTTTTTTTAAAAAAATGTTTCTAATTTTTCTGTCTTCTGCACCGACATCATCATATGTGCCAATACAGCCCAGCAGATGCTACTTTTGAGTTACAGACTGATCATCTCTAGACTGCTGTTTTCTCCATTAATTTGGCCTTCGGGTTTGCAGAAAAGGGGTTGCTTGTCCCACTTGTCTTAGGTGCTCCTCAGAACACCTTAGGCCGATGAAAGGCTTTGCAGAAGCGATGGGACAACGGTTCTTTCTGCAGATGGAGCTGGCTGCTCTTCTGCGGTAGGGAGCTTCCTGGCTGCTGGGCTACAGAACGATTTTATGGCCGGTGAAGTTGGAAGCAGCTCAGTTTTCATCCAACAGAGGACAGATGCCTAAGTGATAATAAAGAGCAGCAGCAGAAGCATCAAAAAGAGAAGAATAATGGGGAAGGATAAAAACAAGATAACCTGGATGCAGTACAGTTTACAATCATCCATGCAGCTATTTAACCTGAAATAATTTGTTCCTGTTTATTTTGATAGAGGCCTGGTGGACCCAGCAATGTCCTACGTGATGCGTGTCTAGTCGCCAATGTCCTGGATCCCAGAATCAAACAGGAAATCATCAAGAAATTTATTAAACAACACCTCTCGGAGTATCTGGTCCTTTTCCAGGAAAACCAAGATGTAAGGGAAGCTTAGCAAGCTACATTTGGATTTCACATTTTGCTCTGCTGGCGTTGACGAAGTTCACGTTTCCACAGGTTCCTGTAGTGAAATGTTTCTAACCCGAGGGCGCAGAAGCAGCGACTTGTGGGTGTGACATGCACAGGCTGATGAGCTGGGAGTCAGTGTCGTCTCTGCCAGGATGACTTCCTCCCACCTTATACCTCAGTTTCATATGTATCAGTGCTGGAAGTGTTTCCCCCTTGTATAGTAAATAAATAAAATCAAGTTAGTTATACTTTCTGCTCTGTAACGGGTTGAAAATTTAAATTCTGAAAATTGCAAACCCAAATACTTTGAAAAACAACACCTCCCTCTAAACAACCGACCCCAAAATGCCTCCAAAGCCGGGGGGGGTTTTCCAGGAAGTGGATTAATCCTTGTAGCTAATTTTTAAACTTCCTGTCGTGATGCTAACAGCTTTTGAAAAATTTACTATAATCATTTTGGATTTAAATAAAAGCCAAACTAAAACCAGCTCTGGATCAAAATGTGTTTTAACAATTTCGAAACTGTGACAAAGAGGAGGAAAAGGCTAAAATGCTTCATTTTAAATAGCATTTTTCCTTCCAAGTTTTTTGGGTTAATCTTTTTGACTAGAAAGCACAAATACTGGGGGAGAAAAATCCCATCCTGCTCATGTCGTAAGAATTCTTGTAGAAGTTTGTGGGTCCACAGTCCCCAGAGTGTGAAAACCAGCTGATCGTGAGAATCCAGGAATTCCTGCATTCGCATCCCACTGTTGACTTTAACCTCTCTGTCTGCGAAACGAAGAGGGCGGGATCAAATTAGTTACTATTGGATTGAGTTTTCAATAGTACCTAAATGATTTAGGAGTACTGTTATCCTCATTTTCAACAGAACTTGCTTGCTTAGTTCGCACAAGATAGGGTTTTCAGTCTGGCATGTGTTTAAGCGCTTTGAAGAATGACTGTTGGCATTCAGGGTATTATTAACAGTGATCAAGTTAGCTTTGATCGATAGCCCGAGCTCCTCTGCGAAACTGCGGCAGCACAGTTAAGCAGTCAGGCTGAATATTAGCAGCTGCTGCTCTTAAAGATGTCGTTCTCTGTCTTAATCAGGTGGCCTGGCTGGATAAGATTGACAGGCGCTACGCTTGGATAAAGCGTCAGCTGGTGGACTATGAGGAGAAGTACGGGCGCATGTTCCCCCAGGAGTGGTGCATGACGGAGCGCATCGCTGTGGAGTTCTGCCACGTCACGAGGTGAGCGCCCGGCGAGCTCACGATGCTCCCCGGCAGAGTCACCTGCCTTAAAACAACAGGTTGGCTTGGCTTTCGCCAAATGGATCGTACATCCATAGGGCTTCAAAGGCAGTTCTTCAAATATCTGTGTAGAATTGTCCATGATCGAAAGCAGGTGAAGAGGGAAAACCCTGAGGAGTAGCACTAAAACTGCATGCGCTGTTGGGAGGGTGGGATGATGTGGAAATCAATTTTCAGTGTAAGAGAAGTAGACGTCAGTAATATTAGAGGCCAAGGAAAAATTGTGAGCTGACTGTGGTGTGACTGCCCTGGACCGTGCTCATTGCCAGCTAGAGACGGGGGACCGGAGGGAAGTGCCAGCTTGAGTCCCAGTAGCACCACTGCATTTGTTCTGGGACCCCAGTCAGAGACTGCGCTGCCCGAGGTTTGAGGCTGCGAGCTTTCCTGGCTGCGGTGGTGCACTGGGTGTTAGGAGATGGGGTCGTGTTACCCACAAAGCTCTAAACAACTGTGGTGATGTTTGAAATGTGATCTGTAAAATATCTTCGGAATTAACTCGAATTTTGTGATGAAAGTGTGTCTGGGGAATAGGCTGAATTACAATCTTAGGTTTCAGCTCTTTCTCCTTATAGAAAACCACATTTGTGTTTTCTGTTTTCCCCTTCTCTCTTTCAGGGCAGAGCTTGCAAAGATAATGCGCACAAGAGCAAAGGAAATTGAGGTGAAATTGCTTTTGTTTGCAATTCAGAGGACAACCAACTTCGAAGGACTTCTGGCTAAACGCTTCTCAGGTTGCACTCTAGCTGATGGGACAGTGGTAAGGGGACTTCTAAAGAGCAACCCTTTAGTCCACAGCTGCTTCAGGAGAAAAAAAAAGCTGCTTCTCACACATAGCTGTAGTAATGGAGACTGCAAAGTGTCACCTGCAGCTTCCTCTTGCTCTGCAGGTTAGGGTGTTTAGTGTGACTGTGCTTAGTGGGTTGTAATTGGGAAAGTGATTCTTGATCTTGCAGAACGTGGTAGAGAGGATGGCGTACGGCTCCCAAGAAAGAAAGTACACTGATTGCGTACTTTTTTGGTTCTCCTGGGCCCTGTGCTGTTTGCAGCTGAAGCCACATGGCTGTGGAGAACCACAAAGTAATTATGGCATGGTGACTGCATTATAATGTTTGTTCTCTGCATGTCGATGACACCTTATAACTAGAAGTCCTCTCTTCTCTGCATTTCTAGTTACCACACGTTCACCGCATGGTACCATCTTTCAATCCCACACTGTCTGTTGGGTTAGTCTGACTTGCAGGGGCGTTGGTAGCTTCTACTTTTCAGTGTGTCATTTGGTAGATTGTAAAAGCAGAGCCAAGAGAAACAGCTCAGTGAATATCTTTGGGCTCATCTCTGCTTTTTCTGCCTGAAACTTCAGCCAAGAGCTCTGCCAGCCAAGTGCCCTGGGAGCAGAGAGTCCACGCGTGGCTCAGAAGCCACTGGTTTGAGGTTGGCTTTTCTGTCCAGCTGGTGTCTTGAAGCCTACTTGGATGTGATAATTCAGCCTACCCGGCAAGCCTGCTGGACCTGTTTGTAATGTGCTGTGGATCAGTAGGTGCCGCTAATTAAAATGGGAAGTCCTGTAATGTTTTCCTCCTGCCTGAATTTAGATCTCTCAAGAATATGGCTTTATTTTTCTGACAAATTTTGTACGAAATTTGCAGCTTTAATTAAATTGGCTTCACTGGGTTGTTATCCTTTTGGAGAAGGTAGGCACAGAAACTGTTATAGCTGGGAAAAACAGAAGGGGAGGGTGTGGCTTGAAATAAAAGAAAATCCTTTCTGTCCCCCTGTCTGAGCTGCCGAGAGGCTATGACACTCTGGGTGTCGTCATCTGACCCGTTTTATACACAAAATGAAGGCCATAATTATAAATGGCTATCTGGCGAGTGCACAGTGGGGACAAGCAGTCTGGTGGGAGCAGTCATGCAGGATTTACTGCGGCAGCAGGGTTTTGGGGCCAGCTGTCAGGGGCCCGTGTGGTGGAGACCACGTGCTTTGGAGCGTGTGGTTTGAGAGAGTGGAAATTTGGTGCTAATCAAAATGCCCCTTCCAGGGATGATTCAGGCAGAGCAGGTAAGCGTGGGTGCAAGAAGAGCGGGCTGTAAGAGGGTGCTGAAGATGAAGTGTGCTGGCGGAGTGATGGAGAGGGAACCTAGCCCTGAAGTAGGAGGGGGTGTGCTCTAACCTTGATGGAGAGGCACGACCTGGCACTCCGCAGTCACCTCTGTGCTTGGGGAAGGCAGACGGCTGCACAGTGCTTTGAGGGGCTTAGCAAAACATGGATGCAGCTGCGTGCCAGAGGGGACAAACAGGACTGTTCTCTAAGGAGCTTCCTCTTTTATTTACAGAAGAAGCCAGAAGTGCCACCTCCCTCCACCAACCCGTTTCTGGAGGATGAAACTGGGACAGAGACAGATGAGATTGTGATCGAGAAAAGTGATACGGACAAAGTAAGTCTTTGAAGTTCTCCAGTTGTCAGAGAGGCAGTCTCTGTGTCAAAATCTCTAGTGGTGCCTAAGCTTTTCCCATCACGTTGATTTGAAAGGCTTGTTTTCACAGCAATTAATTTAGCACAGTTTTGATCCTCTGCGCAGCTCACAGGCTCCCAGTACAACCATGGTTTGCTCTGGCTCACTTCACTGAAACCAAAGCAATCTTTATTTCAGTTAATAGTGTGGAGATAATCCTGCCACGTGAGAGTGAGTTGGATTCTGTTCTAGCCCATGCAGCAACAGCTCAAATATAACTACGGGATTTCTGTCAAAGAAAGATGAACTAGCGTAGTTGGGTTTTCAGATCCCAGAAGAAGCTCCCACTACAAACAGTTGCAATTCATATTTTGCCTTGTCAGCCAAGCAAACGAAGTCTGGAGCCACCAGGCAACTCATTGAACTTCCAAGTGTCAGTTTTAGGTTTTCACTCCAGATATATTACTACGGGGATTTTTATCTCGGTGGTGTTTTTAATCTATTACCTCTGCAAAGCAGACAACACCTAACCACTTGTAAAAGCACTGGCTTTCCAAAGCCCTCTGCAAACATTAGAGTGAATAGTAAATGCAATTGTTTTAATTGGCACCAATATCAAAGCCTGTAAGCCCCATATTTTTTACTCGCCAGACATTTTCTAAGCGTTCAATTGTAAGTTGCTTGGGGCAGGTACCCTCTCTTTGTTCGGTGAGTTTACAGCCCTGTAAATGGGCCATTTATAGGCGCTATCCTGATGGATGACCAGGGCCCTGGGACCTACTCAGATCTGTGCCCCTGGGGACTGTTTGGGGTGGTAGCTCCAGCGCAGTTTGGTGCGGTGCATCCCCTCCAGATTTTCACACCAGCAGGGCAGCACGCTGCCCTTCACCCACAGCAGAAGTCCTGGAATAGAATGATTAAGCAAAGTTTTGCTCTTTCCATTAAAATACAACTTGGACAGTTGGTATTGGCCAGACTTTACCAGTGATCTAAAAGACAGAGATTGGGAACTTGGGGAGACACCTGTGTGGTGTATTTTTTTGTGAAGAGCTTGCTTTCCACTGTCTGTAGTGGCTGGAAGAAAGCTGCCTCCGATGTGCAGTGTTGGGCTGAGAGGACATCCTTGGAGAAGCCAGTAGTGCTAGGAGGCAGGTGAAGAGAGAAATTGCAAAGCCTTTTTAGGCTGTTCAGGGTTGGGTTTAGTCAACTGTAGAATGCGTTGCCCTGGCCAGAAGGAGCTCAGGTGCTTCCGAGAAAGAAACTGCTCTGCTCCCTGTATATGGGGAGGCTGGTATGAAGCCATCCATTGAGCTATCCCTTGAAATGCTGTTTGTGGCGAGGTTGCCCTTTCTTTCTGGGTACGCCCTGTGTTAATGCTCACAACGCAGTGCTGGGCTCTGCTGCAAGGGTGGCTCCCCCCGGGTCTGCCAGATAAGCCCCAGTATTTCAGTTTCAAAGCACCAACAGCTGGTGGTTAGTGCTGGTGGGTCCATGTTGGAGGTCTCATCTTCTGCTGTCGCTAGCTGAAGAAGGGACAGGAAGAGTTGAAGATGAAGAGTTTTGAGTGTTAGAGCTCTTCCAACACACTAGCCCTGAGAATTCAAGACACTTGGGCATGTAAGAGGGAGCACTAGGGTTTGGGGGGAGAAATCCATGTTAAAAAAGAACCTCTTTTAGCGATCCTAGCAGTTTGATTTAATCTGTTTACTTTGGATAGTAATGAAAGGAAACTGGGCCAGCTGCAGACCTCCTTACTGTGACAACAGTAACCTTTTATTATTTCCATCAAACTCAAGGAGGAAATAGTTTAAACATCTGCAGCTTTTGGACAGGATTGCACACTCAGAAATACAGCTTCACTGCTACTGTTAAAAGATTTAGTATTCTCTCCACCAGACACGCTGGGAGCAGCATGATGCAGAGACACACACGCAGACGCAGAAAACCAGTCCTGCATTAGGAGTTGGCTCTTTCAGCCTGGTAAATCATAAACATCGTGAACCTGCAACCTTGTTTTAGTGCTGCCATCCTGGGGACTTGGCAACGGGAAGGTTTCTGTAATTACCACCTATTGTTTTCATCCCGGCTCCAATGTGCGTGTGCATCCGGCAGAAACGGGCAGGCCCTGGCAAAGGGGCTGAGGTGGAGAATGCTGGGTAGTGGCTCTGTCCCAAAGCTGTAAAACTTACATTCTCCAGTCGTGCTCTTAGTGAGAAGGTTAATGAAGCCAGTCTCATAGAGGTGGTCTGGTGTCCATAAAACCGTTCGCTCGCTTTAGGTTTGCAGCCATATGTTAATATTCATTGTGTCTTTGAGTCTTAATCATTTCTGAGAATGCTTGCCTGCAAGGTTGCCATTCCTGCAAATGACTTTGTGCCGCCTCCTCTGTCATTTAGGAGAGCATGTCCTTTAGGCTTTCTTGTTTTGCTTTTCTTATGCTGGGGAAAAAAAAAATTGAACTGGAAAAATTCATATCTTCATTGGCTGGGAGCTGATCCTGGCTTTTTTTGCAGGGAGAGGCAAGAATTCCACTCCAGAGTCACTGCAGCCCTCTTTGCAGGCAGTGAAAAACTGTCAGCTTGCTGGCAAGCAACAGGCAAAAATGGTCTATTGGTTTAAAAAAAAAAACCCCAAATTTAGCTGTAGTGTAAAGACAAGCTTCAAGGCCCTGCCCAGCCTGGTACTTAAACATGCACAAATTTCAGCATATGAGTAGTCCCAGTGGCTTCAGCGAGATGTGCTTGGCCACTTCGTCGAGTGCAGTACTAAACTAAAATGAGAGTAAACCGGATGACTCCCAAGTGGCATATGTGCTTAGTGCTCTAAATGTGATTTTAAAATAGAAGTCTTTGCATCCGCAGAAACACGTTTCACAGGAAAGGCAGTCCTGTAACGTAGCCTGTGTAACTGCAGCTCCTCCAGTAATTACATTCTGTTTACCTAAATAAAATTCATCCAGATGAAGTCTGTAACTTTGAGTTATTATCCTTAATGTTCTAAAATGTAGGGATTTTTCAATGTTGCTTCCAAATAACTGCTGGATTTCCGTTCAGAGGTGACTAGTGGAGTCTTGTTACCCTTCGAAGAGTTCAGTGAGGTTTTATTTACAAACCGTATTAAGATTCTTCTGCTGAAATCTGTTTGCATGGAACAGCCTTCTGTTTAAGGATAAGAATATTATACAAGTGAACAGATAATTCCTTGGAATGCTACCAGCTCTGAGGGAGCAAGGGAAGACTTGGACACACTGACGCTGTATATACTGTTGGTTACGTGCACATTTGACAGCAAATTTCTGTGTTGTAATATTCCTGAAGACTTAGATCCTTCTGCGCCGTTGCATTACTATTTCTTCTAGGTCTTACAGGACAGGTTGGAACCAACACTCTAAATGTTTTCTTACAGCCAAAGAAGCCGAAGGTCCCTGACAATCCTTTTCATGGCATTGTTTCCAAGTGCTTTGAGCCTCACCTCTATGTGTATATCGAGTCCCAGGACAAGTGAGTAACCAGCACGCTCTTTTGGGTTTGGTTGCTTTTGAGTGTGTGTTACAGTTGGATTGTACGAGATTCTGCGCTCAAGCTGCAGAAAATTAATTTATTGGAAGTCTGCTTTCTGATTTCATGGGGGCAGTACTCGTGGTTCAAGAAAGTTAGAATGAGTGGGACCTTCGCTTGTGCAAAAATGAGCGTTCAGAGGGCTGTGGGTGTTGGTTTCGTCTGTAATTGCAAAGGCCTGCAGGAATGATGCCACTGCCTTTCTGCGGAAGAGGCTTAGTGTTTCCGAAATTGCTTCTGTTGCCTCTGCAATTCCCACTGCAGACATAGGCCTTTCTTTCGTCTCATGTCGTCCACAAATAGTAGGTTTGCTGCTTCTGTAAAATACGCATGTGGCTTTGTGGCAGGGGAGTTTCAAGATTTGCTTTATAGAAATAAGTTATTTGAGATCCTTAGATGAAAGCTGCTGTAGATAAGCTGGCTGTAAGATAACATTATCATCGCTCACAGATTGGGGCTTTGTCAGAGGCTTTAATCCCTAGAACCGTTCTTCATCTTCCTCTTTGACTTGCAGCAAAATAACTTGAATGAAAGGAGCTTTCAGCTTAGAGCTCTGAGAAGTTTTCAGAGCTCTCACCACACTTCCTTGTGCACCTCGATTCACACCAAGGTTTAAATAACATCTCTGTGACAACTGCCATGCCAGCTGGGAGAGGAGACAGTTGAAAAAGGTTTGATACAGTCTTTTAGTGCAGGTTAGTGGCTGGAAAGCAGGAGGAGGGGCCTGCCTCATGTAACTCATCTGCCTGTGCCCTTCCATCTTCCAAGGACTTACATGTGAGCGAGTGGGTAACTTGAGACTCGTAGGATCCTGATTTTGTCCAAACTCCAAGACAGCCGTCTTGAAAAAGGTTTCCCATGTCCCGTCAACCTTTTAGGTTTTAAATAAATAGATAAATAAATAAACAAACCCTGGCACAATGGTCTGTCATGCTGGGTTTAGGTTCCGCTCCGCAGTATAACAAAGGGGAACACATATTTCCCTCTGCCCTCAGCCAGCTGAGCACTAGCTTGTTTGAATATTTCGTCCCTTCTCACTGGGGGCCATTTTAATCCCCGTTTTGGTAATTCTACCCTACTGCACTCCTAGCCCTTCCGGTTGCTTTTTTTCTTTTCCTTTTCCTTTACAATCCTGAGATGTTTTATATTAGCTTTATAGCCACAGGCTGCAAGGAGTTCAAAGGAAAACTGCCACAGTATTCCCCATGCTGCCCCTGTCTGCCAAAAATTGCTTTCCTTTATGATTTTCTCTCTTCTTCCCCTTTTGATTGAACTTCTGAAGAATCGGTTGCTGATGTCCAAAAATTAGTTGCTTAGATAATTAATTGTATGTTTGGGGTCTGAATAGCGAGAGTAGCGTGACAGTTTTGTTCATTGTTGCCTTAAGCCTGTGGCAGAAAGAAGCCTGGACCTGTTTCCATATGTTTCCATACCCATTTAAAGAAACACGGTGCCAAAATCTGTAGCAATTTAAGAGGAGACACCTGACAGAAAGGCTTAAAGGTGCTGCTCTCCACCCTTAGCTGCAACGTAAATATCAGATTTCTTAACAGCGAAGCAGATTTCATTTCTGCCCCTTTGGGATATGTGTCTTCAGCTCTTCTTTGTGGTCCATCAGAGCAACGGGAGCGTACACGTGTGCGCTAAGCCGTTATGACGGAGTAAAGGAAGAGCTCTGTCAGCTCTGCAGTGGTGAGGGTACGCAGGGCCGTGATTAAGTGTGCAAGAATGCACGTGTGCGTTCAGATTGTTCAGAAAGCTGGTGCTTCCTCTTTGTGGTGTGTATTTGCAGCCTCGTGAGCAAAGGGGCTTCCAAAATACTCGGTTCGTGGAACTATCCTACAAGAGGTCCGGGTGTCTCAGTGCCGTTGCCCTTCCTTGATCCCAACTGTTCACATCACTGAACTGACCGACTTACTAAGCACCGCGCTCTTCTGTCACGCTGCTGAGGAGTTGCCCAGTTCATCTCATGGTTGCCAGAGATGCAGAAAAAACACTGAATAGGTTGAGTGAAAGAAAAAAGGAAGAGGAATAGGAATGAAGGGATTTAAGAACCAAAATAAAATTCTCTTTATAAGATTTCATTTCATATTTTCTCTTGATCAGATTTGGAGAGTTCTTCCAATAAATATGCTGCTGTTAGGACGTACCACATCTGCGCTACCAGAGAATTTGCTTTGAGCTTTTTTGCAGAGTTTATATAGAGAAAATATTCATTTTCTCTAGCTTTTCTGCCTTCTTCATGTTTCATCTCCCAGCAGCTTTTTTCTGCCAAATACTTTGTGCTCCCATTGTACCACACAAACACTGTTAGCCTTCGTATTGTGTTTGGGCCAACTGAGAGGAATGTGAAAGTTTGACTGACATCAACTGAGGTGTGCGTTAATAATATAGTAGTTCCCTGAGTGCACAATATCCTGATGTTTTGCTTGTATCAATCCCATGCTGAAATAAGGGCAGTCCTCGTGGCCTGCCTTTTACCAGCAGTTTGTTCAGGTTAGGATCAGAGCAAGCATGAAGCTCTGGCACTGCTCTCCCAGCTATTTTGGACAGCTGCGTTTGCTCGTGCATCCCAGTTGACATGACCTTGGGGGACCGGGAAAATGTAGATGCATTTCACTTTGCCTCCGAGAAGAGGAGAACATGTGGAGTAAGCATAAAGAAACAAAAGCCATTGACATTCCTCACTGTGTCTTGAGACTGAGAGAAGGAAAAAAAAAAGTGGCTGGTGAATGCGAAGAAAGCTCCACTTTGTTGCCCAGATGGAGCAAAGCGCCAATGCAGAGGTGGAAATGCAGCTGTTTAATTTAGTGGGGCTTTTGACAAGGAGCAAGCCGTGTCCGCTTTGAGAACCTGAAGGAATGCTGCAGCTCGTAGCGCGCGTGAGCCCTCCTGCAGCAGCCCATCTCTCTGGCTCTCCTGCAGCCACGGGGGGAGGTATATTTTGCTTCACTGTGGTCGAATACAATCAATGCTTCGGTTCAGCATTCAATTGCTCGTGCCAGTGTAGAGATTTATCACATCAGTTGAGCAGCCTGATGTTTTTACAGTTCTTGTAACAAAGCCGAGGAACCGTGTGCCGATGTGGAATCGGAGCTATGTAAAGTACTCAAAGCAGCACGCAATAAGCATGAAAAAAGGGGCTACTTGTCTTTGCAATAGCCTATGAGCCTAGCTTAAGCCAAAGAGCCTTACTTCATGATTTAAAGCCCTGCTATTGCAAGCACATTTCTGTAGATTAGTTTGGCCCAGCGGATCATCCGTGGCAGGAGCTCATCCGTTTTGGTGCAGCAATCTGCAAGTTTATCAGGGAAGAACCAAGTCACCTTTTCTACTTGTGCAGCGTTTTGAATTCTTTGGTAAACTGAAATCAGAGGGTTTTTTCTCTTTCGTAAGATGAAAAGAAAGAAAAGACAGAGACGGGGGAAAAGTTTTTGTTATTGGTGGGTTTTTTCCCCCCTTTCTTTGGCAGAGCTAAGTGAGAATGTGCTGAAGAGTCTCAGCCGATGTGCTGGCGGAAAGGCTGTACCCATCCCGGCAGTCTCTCTGCATGAACTCTCGTGTTGTGCTGGCTGCCCTGTGAGCTGGCCTAGGGTTAGGAGAACATTTCAAGTTGAAACTTTGACAGGCTTTTAAAGAAGAGTTCTCATTTCTATGGACAGCATTGCTACTCTTAAATAAGTCTGTCCCTGAAAAAAATAATGATAATACATTAACTATAAAGTAATTTTTAATTTTTTTAATGATAGCTCAGTTTCTTCTGGGAGTTACAGTTCAGGTTCTTTCTTCTGCCGTTCTCCTTCTAAGGATTCAGCTTTCTACTTGGGTACCCTGGCTCACGGCGTGGCCAGCCGTTACACCCCCAGCAGTGAGAGGGGCGAAGGCTGTGGCGTGGGAAGGGGAGAGCTGGGGGATGTGGAGCCAAGACCGTTGTGGAAACGGGAGCATGAAATACAGGAACTTCACAACTCCTTTTGGTCAGTGGAGTGCCACCCTGTCCTCTGAAATGCCTCTCTGTTCCTCAAAAGCCAAACTTCCTTGTGCGAGTTTGCACGTGCTTGTGTGTCTGGGGGAGGAGGTTTATTGCTGTAATTGAGTTCATCTGGCGAAGGTTACTCCACTAGGCAGAGCTCCGGTGTCAGAAGGGCTGGTCTTTGTTCCTGACAGGGATGTGCTGTCTCTGGAGGAGTAGGACCAGAGGAACTCCCCAAGATCAGAAGACTACTTTGGTCCTGTATTGATGGTTCTGGCCTTCTGCCCTGCCAAAAAGCCTTTTTGTCATGATGAAACAGTGGAGTGAGGTTTATTGTTGCCTAAAGACCAAAACATTTGAGTAAGGACCAGGTTATAATGAATCACTGGAGACAATAGGAAGGCTTTTTGTGCCTTTAAAAAGAATTGAAGTAGGAAGTGCACTTTGCGCTCATGCTAAATAAAACTTCTTTGAAGGATGTGTGAAGTTGTGCAAAACCAGGTGGTATCCAAATGGGACCAAGAAATGGCAAATGGTGCACCATTTTGAGCACATCCCTTTAAAAGCCGTATTCCCCAAGGTCTGCTCCGGAGGCCGCTGATATGGGAAGCCCGACTGTTAGTTTTGCTGGTGCCAGGAATGAAACTTGAGCATATGCTTTATGCACTTGCATCAAATCTGCTGAACCCAGTCCTTGGCAGACTTGTGAGTTTTTATATGTGACTGGAGAACAGATTGAAGCTGCCACTAAAACTCCTGAGTACAAAAGGTCGTTACTCATCGGTCCAGTCCATGTTATTTTATGAGCTTTGTGCTGAGAGGGTGGAGATAAGAAGGGGCTGGAATACCCGACTGCTAAAATCTGAGTGTGTCTGCTGGTGTCACAAGACGGGGCATCTGGTTTTAAGCATTATTCTCTCCGTTTCTGCCCTCAACATACTAAAATATCTTTCTATTGTTCCCCCGCCTCAGAAATCTCGGCGAACTGATTGACAGGTTTGTGGCTGACTTCAAGGCTCAAGGTCCCCCCAAGCCCAACGTGGACGAAGGAGGAGCCGTCCTGCCCAGCTGTGCCGACCTCTTTGTGTACTACAAGAAGTGCATGGTGCAGTGCTCCCAGCTCAGCACAGGCGAGCCAATGATAGCCCTGACCACCATATTCCAGAAGTACCTTCGGGAATACGCCTGGAAAATTCTGTCTGGAAACCTGCCCAAGTGAGTTTCACTCCCCAAATGCTGCAGCACCGTCTGGTGAGACATTCTAGTCAGGAGCAGATGCTTTGTAAAGATGACAAGTAAATACATACTTGTGAACGTTTATGTTTCGCTGTCGAAGAAACCACGTAGCAGCGATATGTGACCACGTTTACTTTATGATTTTCTCAGAAGTTCAGTTCGTTGCACTGAGAAACGGCAAGAGACCAAGTGGACAATCGCAGCATTGTTTTTCTTTTAAGGGCCCCTGGAGGGTAGCTTCATATTTGGCTTTGGTTAGAAGTCAGATTTACAGTTTCTGGAAGTTGCTTTTGAAATGCCAGCCCTAGTCTCTTCAGAGAGCTCTGGCTTTCAGGATTGCGCCCACCCTGCCACTTGGGTAACAAAGTCACTCTGTGGTTCTTAGCTGCCTCAGCTCAACGTTACCCATGTAATAATTTATAATGAAGGTAGTTTATCTGTGTGATGCTGAAGTGCTTACCTGTGACTCCCTCTGCTCTGTAACATTTCGTATATGTATGAATAAAATGTGTAGATGTAAATCCAGTGAAAATAGAGGAAATCCTTGTGGGTTTACACCCATATGGGTAAGCGTGCAGCCTAAAGGAGCTCCTTGAGATATTGCCAACCTTAACTACAGATAATTTTGTATGCCGTTTACCATCTTCGGTTTGTTTCCCGTGTAAACCTGGGAGCAGCAGAATGAATTTCTGAAATCTTTTACAGATGGAAGGGGAGAGGGTTACATCCAGACAAGTGGAAAGATAAATTTAATGTGCATTCTCCATCAGACCTCAGTTGCATTCTTTATACACATTTTTTTGTGTGCTCCATTTTTGCTGTCCAAGATAAATATCACTGTCCTATTTTTTTAATGGATTTGGATTATAAAGGGTTCAGAGGTAGGGAATTTCCTGACTCTAAACTGTTCTGAGTCTTTCTTTGTTGATACGCAGCCGTTAATCACTGGAAGATGGTGGAAAGCCACATCTTCTATAATTGACTGTGTTGCTATCATTTGCTAACCATCGTTTTTTAAAACAGGCTACCAAAGTTTCAAATGTATGTTGGCATCTGTTTAGTACCGAGAAGATAAATATGACAGGTGGCCTGATAGTGACTGAGATTTTTCTTTAATCTTTAATTAGGTTTTGAGTAACCGGCGCTGAAGGTGAAGCTAGCTGGATTTCACTTGCATCCTAATCTGCCACGTTGTGAATGAGTGAATTGTCCTTTGCCTGAAGGTTCTGTTTGTCTTTCTAAAAGATGTTCCTTAACCAGAACAGCAGTTGTGGGTTTGATGTAGAATGACACTGACCTGTGATGCACAGGACATTGGACTTTGTGGTCATCAGGACTTTCCGTGGCATTGAAATCTAGTAGTAATTTTGCATTGCGTGTCCCTGTACGCCTGAAAGCCTTACAGGTTTTGTCTTGGTTTTTTTTCCAGGACAACTAGCAGCAGCGGTGGGCTCACCATCACTAGTCTGCTGAAAGAAAAGGAAGGCTCTGAAGTGGCCAAGTTTACTTTAGAAGAACTCTGCCTCATTTGCAGCATCCTTAGTACTGCAGAGTACTGCTTGGCAACCACCCAGCAGGTGAGCTTTCCTCCACAGCACCTCTGAGAACGCACCCAGCAGCAGCCCCTCCTCTGTCATGAGATGCTGTGCTGCTCCCCCTCAGGGGCAGGCTGCTGTGGAGACTGGGAGAGTCAGAAGTGCTAAAATACCCGTAGCAGTGTCTGTTCCACATAGCATCCCGTTGATTGTTGAGCTCTGTGTTATTAAATCTGCATGTCAAAGAAAGAAAAGTGTTGATTTTGCTCTTTCTACCTGAGAAAAGTAATTTGTTTGTAATCCTACTTTGCAGCATCAGTTTTGGATGCTGTCCTTTTGTGCTTGTAACATAATTTGTTTTGGATTGGGAACCAAATTTTTTTTACATAAAAAAAACCCCCAGACTCTGCTCATGGTTCATGATCCTCCTTTTATTAAAAAAAAAAAAAAAAGAAAAAAAAGAAAAATGTAGTTCAGAGTAGGTTTGGGAAAATGCGTGCATGAAATATTGGGGCAAGGTGGAGTGAGGAGAGAAGGTATTTATGCTGATATGCTTTGCAGCCACAGTGCTCCTTACATTCAGGTGCTTTCAACATGCCATAGGTTAGTGGATGAGCTGCGATGTTTGGCTGTATGAGGGCATCTCCACCACTAGAACTGGCAATCCTCCTCCTCTGCAGTTTGGGTGCAGGGGAGGGTGTTGGAAAACACCTTTATTAGCAGGATAGGTGCCACAGTGCTAAGCTAGTACATTAGCATGTCATGCTAGAGTTACGCCTCTGACCTTGGAGGTTACTGCTTTGAGGACGCAGTGCCACCATAGGCCATCCTGGCAGATCAAGATGTCTAGGGCGTCCAACAGGGAGAGATTTCCATTGTTCAGTGGCTGAGTTTTGAATGTAGTCTGGGCACAGATTAGGTTTTAAGAAGCTGACTTTTCCAGGACATAAGTTTTTAAGACTGGTCATTTCACGTAAGATATCTGATCTCTGTTGCATGTTGTGTTTCTTCACAGTTGGAAGAGAAACTCAAAGAAAAAGTGGATGCAAGTCTAGTGGAGAGAATCAACCTGACGGGAGAGATGGACACTTTCAGCATGTATGTTCAGCAGATGCGTCCTCCCAGAATATATCAAACCACCTGGTTTGTCAGCCAGATGGTGCTGGAGTAATACAAGCCCAAGACCCCAGTGTCGTAGAACCCACCCGGACATGCAGCCTAGGCACAGGCATTTCCCGGGTGAAGGAATGGTCGTCCTTTGGCTAGTCCAAGAGCAGCAGTAGTACAGACTTGAGATGTAGTTGTTCCCCATTATCCTAGCCAGAGGAACAAGAGCACTGGAAAGGAGAAAGGAAATAGTGAGTTTCCATTTGAAACATCATTTGCATCTTGGCAGCTCTGTGAGGTGGCTGTTACATTTCAAGAAAGGAAGCTATTTCAGTACGTTCCTTCCTGCTTTAACTTCCCACTGTTAATCAGCAGCCTTGTCAGTATGATCAAAGCCCATTTCAGATGACATAAAAGACTGATCCAATCTTATATTTGGGGATTATAATTGAGAGAAGATTATCATTCATTAAAATAACTTTTCACGTAACGGTGCTAAAAATACTCCCCTCTAACGTCGTCTCCTCTCCACTACTGACAAACAGATTGAATATTTTTTTTAGAGAAGGAAATCGAGGCAAAAAAATAATTGTTTTGTCACATCAAGCAAAAGAAAACCTTGGCAAAGCTGGGAAAATAATCCCTATCACCAGCTCTCTGTCTCCCTGTATCTAAGATTTAGCCCAGAGAGCAGTAAGATTTTTTTTCACAAGACTTCCTTCCTGTGAGTCCTCTCCTGCTGCAGTGGGCAGGATCCCACTGAATCCCCGTCCAGGTATTTCAGTGGTCTCAGGCTCCATTCCAGGCTGCAGAGACTCCCTTCCCTTTAGATATTTCTCAGACCTTTTTAAGAGTGAATCCCTGACTGACAGCTAGGGTTGCTGTGTCCACTAAGCCAAAGCAAGCAAGGTGTAGCTTGGGAGTAGAAATAAAATATGCCATATAGTGGGATTTCTTAACATGGACAAGTTTCTCATGACCTGTCTGGCAGCCTCATGAAGTGGTTGGTCGTAGGTGGCCAATATGATGTGTTTTGGAAATTGCTTAAATGTACAGTTCACATTTGCTGTTTTGGACAGCTTTAAAGTTAAACTGACAGGCCTGGTGTATCTGGTAACACAGGCTTTTTAATAGACTTTCAGTCTGTTGCAGTATAGCGCTTTGTCCAGTCTTCTGTCAGTGTAAGTCATAGCTATAAACCCCTTTGGCGTTTGCTCATTCAACATCAAACAAGCTGTTCCTTCTGGGATTTGATGTCTTGTTAGGCATGGTCATAAAGAAAGTGATAAAACGTTGCTGCTTACACACCCTGGAAAGCGTTTCTTCCTACGCCGAAAGGAGAGCGCAGAGCCACCCCAAATGTGTATAAAGTGATTGACTCCGGGTATTTTCCCCCTGGGGTGGCTAAGCATTTTCTTCAGGAAATATGGGAAAGATAATGAGCTCTTCTGGAAGCTCAATAGAAGGAAAAATTATTGTCGTGTAAATCTAGAAATCCATCATTCCCACCGCCCTGCCCTATTGATCTGTTGAGAGATTATGGGCAGCGTTCAGAGGCCTCTTGAAGGCCTGAAGTGTTGAGCTTACCAGGCTCTCTGTTAGAACCATACCGCTCATTTACGGCCTCAGCTTCCCTGTCTATCAGCTGCTGTGTATCTGCCAGGGGCTGTATGGGGATTCATTAGCTGCCGCTCAAGTACTGCTGCGTGCTGCCTGCGGCAGAGGTTTGAAGTGGCTTCTAGCAGAACCAGGATCCAAACCCTCTCGGCGTGTCACCAGGCTTTGTGTTTGCAACGCGCTTCTTGCTGCGCCGTTACACACCCTCTACAGCAGGTGTGTTTATTTTGAGGCGCAGGCAAATAGCTTCCTCTCCCTGTTTGTAATCTTGCCGTTTTCAGGTGAGAACCTGTACTTGGTGACCCAGCTTCAGGCAGGCTCCTGACGTGTGGAGGCTAGTGAAGAAGCCGCCTTCCTTCCACTGAGAGAGTTGCGTTTCGTTTTGGTGTTAACCACAACTCTTTCCTACAAGTCCCTGCCAGCAGGCGCCCTGCAGGCGTCAGCTGTGCCCAGGGGACAGCTATTTCAGTCGGGCTCCCTTGGCACTGCTTGAGCTGGTGGAATCCCCCAAGGGAGTAAATCCTGTAGCGCCCAGCAGAAGCAGAGGCACCAGCAGAAACGGTCACAGGCTTTTTTTTTATCCCAATGCAAGTTTCAGATCACGTAACTTGGAGCCAATGGTCACTTCATCTCCCATATTAACTTTTCTGACTAATTTTGGATGAGTTTGCCTTTACAAACAAATTACTTGCTCTGAAGGAACAGTCTTTTACTTGGCATCCTATTCCGGTCTTTATGTGCTAGAGCTCTAGGAAAGGGAATAGACAACCTCTGTGGGTTGCGGTGAGGAACAACACCCAGATCCCAGTTATGAGTGGGTGATGCCGTATCTCGATGAGAACACTTAAAAATACTTTGAACAGTGAACTCCAGAGAAGTACCCAGAACTGCACGAAGAAGATGAGGGGGAGGAAAGATGGTTTGAGGAAGGACTAGTCAGATTTGTTACAGATCTGTGATTCCCGTCTGTGCTAGCGTCATGAGAAAGAGCAAAAGTAAAATACTGTTCTTACGCATATAATCCCAAAGCTGTAAACAGGCATCTGGTGGCAGATTTAAAGTTTACAGTGTTCTTAAAAGCTGTACTTACTTAGCAAATCACAGTCACTTATTACTTCTAGCAGAAGTTGTCTGCGATACAAGTACTGGGTTTCGTGCCCTTGAGGGTGGTCCAAGTTGCTGCAGACAGTTTCTCGGCTGTTGTTTTAGGATCAGTTGCACCTTTACATGCATCGTAACAGGGTGGCATCAAATATGTCTCTAAGCAATATCATGCTGTTTTTAAAAAAAAAAAAAAAAGGGAGGGAGGGAAATGTGTTTGACTAATGTGTCCTTTAGTCTGGTGTATGTCTCTGAGAAGCTCAAACAATGGATGGCGGCAATCCTAGACATAGTGTAAATAAGACATCTGCCTTGATCTTCTCAAGTGGGAGACACATTCAGAACTCATACAGATGTACTTTTTCCGAATCCTTTTTGAAAATTTCTGAGAGTAATAGAATATTGACTGTGAATAAGTGGAGAGAGGATATTAGTTCTACGCAGACTGGATTGAATTTGAAGCCGAATCCCAGTCTGGGCTCGGTACTCGGGGGTTGCTCCTCTTCCTGATGGACGGATGGGGGTTACCCCATCTGACACTTTAGATCTCAGCCCCTTCTATGTGTCAAAACAGAGAAAAGACAACTATACAAACGTCCGCTCTACGCTAAAGCCCATTGTGTAGCTCCCGATGAACAGCACGCAGAACTTCCCGGCTTCTTTTCGGTACACGCTTTAGCCGTGCGTATTCACAGCACAATGCCGCTGTCAGCTAGCGGATGACTGTCCTCCTTTGGCAGTCAGATACGCCGGTTCTGGCACTGTGGGGCTGAGGACTATTGTAAAACTCGTGCTTGATTTTTTTTTTTTGCAGTGTGATCTCCAACAGCATACAGCTGTTAGTGCAGGACCTGGATGCAGCCTGTGACCCTGCCCTGACCGCTATGAGCAAGGTAGGGGATGGATTTGTTTCGGGAAAGCAAACAAAGTAGCCTAGAGATCCATGCGGAGTTCTTGTTTGCTTTGATTGCTTGATTTCACTATTGACTTATCCTTTTACGCTGCCCTGAGACTTAGCCATATATTGATTTCTTCTTGCTCCTTAGAGCAGCAATTGCTGTAGTTATAAATACATCCTTCCCTCCAAAAACTCCTGTCATTGAGATTAGGGTTTTCATTCTTTTGTAACACATTAAAACACATGGATAATAAAACGCTTTCTGTAAGTATTTAAGGCTTTCCCTTGCCACTCCTAATGCCAGTGAGAGCCTCTAAAATTGGGAAAACTTTTCTTAGCGTGGCATTTCAAATACACCCTCTCATTTGCTATTCTCTTTGTGTTCTTTGACAAGGAGTTTTAGTAGCCTGCTTGTTTGTGGCTGTTAAATGGAGGTCCTCAAAGGGTAATATGGAATTGAGATTGAGCCGTATTGCTTCTGAGATCCTCTCAAGGACATATGGAGCCATTCCTGGAGAGGCCCATGTGATTAGTGCTTCAGGATTTTGTTGCAGCTACACTGCTGGCTTTTATATGTTTGAAATGCAGAGCTGTGTTTTCTTGCCAAGTATTGTGAAAACCCAGACTGCTTTAGACAGAGGTGAAGACAACAAAAGTGGATTGAACTATTTTTTTAATTAGAAATATTAAACATAGACCTCCATTTTTGTAGGATCAACACACTGTCTCGCTGCCATGAATTTTAATAGCTTTCTGCTTTATGATGTATTCCAGCTGTAACTAGCCCCACCACCCCCAGCTAATATTTGAAGTGGAATGCAGCTGGTAATAGAGCTTGTACATGTTCCAAATGAAAAGAGGATTTTTTTTTTGCCCAGTAAAATAACACTGTTAGGAAGGGCTCAGCACTTCAGGTGTGGCATGTGTGCCATGACAGTTCCTTAGATCTCCTCCTGAACCTACACAGCACAGCGGTATTTGACTCACTTAGGTCTGACTGTTTGTACCCAAGTAAACCACAACCTTGAGAGAGCAGCAGCTGGTAGGCCATTTATTTTTGTCTTTGGAACACTGGTAAAATGCAGCACATGTGATGGGACTGATGATATATAAACAAGCTAAGCGTTATGAAATTAGCTAAATAAATACTTGTCACTTGTGCACGCATTCCACTGTTTGCATCACACTGAGTTGCTTTTGTGTGATTTTTACTAGACCTGGGTTTGGTGCAGGAACGTTCTTCCCCCACCATCCTCCTCCCTTTCCTTCAGGGGTGGGTTATTACTCTGACAGTTGAATAAGAAATGCATATCATTATTTAAACGCAGAGTTAGTATTTGGACCTGTAAAATGTCAGTCTTTATTAAAGGAATAAAGACTGTGTGTCCGATCCGTCCCAATTTTCCTGTACTGGAAAGACATGTCTGTCTCAAGACCCGTACTCCATTAGGGCTTGTCCTTTGTTTAGCTGCTTTTCATCTACTTCACTCTGGTGTCCTCCAAGATTCAACACTCTGTCCTTTGTTGGAGTCTGACTTTTTTTTTTAATTCATTAACTATAGAGGTAAATTAAGAAATATTTAAAAGTCTAAATCCACTTTGGCTCCAGGCCACTTTGAGAGATTTCACACAGAAAATGGCATCGGAAATATTGCTTTTAGCCGGGAATGGTGCTTGGTTTCCCTGAGTCTTTGCCTTGTGTGTTCTCAAAGAAGCGGTAAATGACAAGAAGGCCCCATATTATAAAATTTGTAGGTGATAATATTTACTCAGACTTTACAGCAGGTGTAGAATGATTAAAGAGGGCTGTAGGACAGGGAGCTGGGATGAGGGATGGGAGAGGAATTTGCCCTAAACCCCTGTTGTCCGATTCTGGATAACAAAGTACTCACCTGTAGCAGGCACTTAAATTGCCTGGAATGCTTTATTTTTAATTGTTAGGGCGAGGGAGCTGCTAATCTGCATGGGATATTTTTTCCCCAATTAAGTTTATGGATTGCAGTGGATAAGGTTTGATTTACTTGCTGAATTAAGCACTGATTTGTATGTAAAACTGTGCTTTTTAAGTGGGGCTGGGGGACATTTTAGTGACTCATATCAATCGCTTGCTGTTTTTTTTATAATTTGCTAAAACCTTTTTGGCACAGCTGCAATTTCCTACTTCCTTACAACTGAGTGGACAACAGCAAGCGCTTAAATATGGAGCTTTAATAATCTCTCCAATACATACAAGGAAAGCCCCAAGAGCAGAGCAATCAGAGCTGCCAGCTGCTAATTAAAAGTCAACATGAGTGCGTTTTAGCCGTCAAACAAGGTGCCGCGTGCAAGAGTGCAAACCAGAACTCGTTCTGGGAAACGACGGAGGCAGTTTCAAAGGCAGCAATATCTGCTGCCTGCAGCACCCGCTGGCCTTCCTCGCCCCTCCCATCTCTTCCCACATGGGCGACACAAGGTCAAGGGAGAAGGTGCTGGCCTGGCACTTACCGATGCTCCCCGTGCCCACTGTGGAGCCTGTAATGATAAGCGGGCAGTGGGATGCTGCTGAGCGCAGGGAGACTGATGCATCCTCCGTTAAGCCATGAAGCAACCCCTTTTGCTAGAGGCCCATGTGAGTGCTGGACATGGAGGAGGGACCTGGCGGTTCCTGCCACCCCACTCCCGGCTCTCTGGGGACACAGGGACGTCTGGGGACATGAGGACTCACAACCAGGCAGACCCAGGAGCACTCTGTGAGTCTCTGCTGTGCCCAGAAGGTAGTGCCTCTCTTGCTGTGTACCAAACCACCCCAGTTTTGCTCAGGGTTTCTCTCTTCTCCTCGCCTTTTCAGGAAAGCACCCTAAAATCTGTGGCTTTTGTTGTAACAGCCAGCTCTGACGGTAGCACCAGGTCTTCAAACCCAGGTCCTGCCCTTGCAGGCAGCCGCATCGCCCCGTGTCCTTGCGGCGTGCAGGCGCCTTTCAGCCGCTGCCGGGGCACCCCGTGCACTGGGCTTCTCCCTTCGGCCGGCCAGCGCGAGGCCTCGCTGCTCCTGTTCTTTGGGCTCGTTTTCAGCTTGTGTATGTAAACTATGTGGATATCCCAAGAAAAACATAAGACAAGGGAAAAAGAGGAATAAATTTAAAATGACAGGAACAAAGCTTTACCAGAAGAGTTGGGCTCGCATTTCTTTTGATGACTTTTCAGTATGTGTACTGTGTCCTTCACTGCAGCTACTGGGGGGTTTTTTTTGGGTGAAACACACCCCCCCACACACACAAAGGGCTATTTTTACTGTTCATGCTTTAAAGGTTTGGTTGTAAAGTATTGCTTTTGGAAGGAAGACCAACAAAATGAAAAAGCTACTGTTTTATTGTTGTTGCAATAATTCAACTCAGCAGTCCCTTCCCACTTTCTGGCCGTTCCTGCTGTATGGGGATGGTCTGTTCGCTGAGGACTGCTGTCTGTCGAGGAGGGCCAGCGCTCGGGATGTGCGAGTCTGGCAGGGAGACAGGCACAAAGCATTTTCTTCGGATGTGACAAGTACCACGAGGCGTAGAAAAGCAGTTGTTTCTTGAGCAGTCTTCCAAGTGAAAGTAAGATGGCATGAAAACCTGAGAGAGATGTCCCTTCTAGCTACCCGGCTGATGTGAGAGGAGCGGGTTGGGGGGTTGTTTGGTTGGTTTAAATAAAGCCAGCTTTGGTAGGACACGTGTAGACTCTCTCAGACGCTGTGGTTTTGCAGAGAAGTTGGCTTCTCTTACCCGTAAGTCACTTAGGCTGCATGTTGTTGGGATGGAATTGAATCAGCTGGGTAGCAGCGGACAAAGTAGTCGTAATTAAATTAAAATCAGGAATAAAAAACTTTACATGCAAAATCCAGAACTTGAGAAAACAAGTTTGAGTACAAACACCCTCTTAAAAGAAAAAGCTCATCTTCTGCAAGTGTCCAGTTTCCCATCCTGATTTTATATCCATTTTCCTCCTGTTTCATCTCCGGCGTGAGGAAGAGCATCTCCAAACAGTTTGTCAGAGCATGTTGCAGAGCGCGCGGTCTCTGAACAGTAGCAGAGCTAAGAGCACCTTTCTGGATGCTCGTGTTCCTCAGTGAGACTTTGTTACACACACGGATGCTTGGCCAGGCCTTACCCAATTACCTCTTATTTTTTTTTCCCCCCACATATACTGTGTACTCCCTGTGTGCTGCAAATAAGGCTTAGAGAAAGTCAAGGGAGTCACACATCTGGCTCACAGGGGCTATCCTGTTGCATTTCTGCTGATGGTAAATGCAAACAAAACGGGAGGTTGAGTAACTCATCTTGTTTTGTATTTTTTAATGTGCGTTTCGGATGAGCTGAAATTGGCATCCTAGCTTGTATGCCAGAAGTGTTTTCAGTGTGAGCTACGCCGGTGTAGAGTGCTTTGGACTTTAAGACTATTTCTACCTCTTCCATCTATCTGTCATCAGCCTCACCAGTATTAAAGTCTTGGCTGCTGTACAGGAATCCAGACTTTGCAAGCTTGCAGATATTTTCTCAAATGCCTGTAATCAGGATTTATATGGGTACTTCATCCTGGCAAACGGGAAACTTAAATATTAAGGCAGCCTGGCATGTTCCAAAAGCCTTTTTAATTCCAGTGATCCCCATTTGTGTAGGTTACTGGTCACAATCTCTCTCTGCTCTGGTGCAAAAAGGGCCATTCTGGGTTTTCTTTCTATCGTGTTCGGAAGGGTTTTGCTTAATCAGTGTGGTGACGAAGAACTTGACCTTGGTGGTGAATTGCAGAGGCAGTCTCTTGATAATTCCATAGAGATCTTTTGACAGGAAGTTTGTACACTTTTCCTTATCTATTGCTTTAATCCTAATGATTTAAACAGTCTTTTTGGTTGTTTTTTCCCCTTTGTGCAGATGCAGTGGCAGAACGTGGAACACGTTGGCGACCAGAGTCCTTATGTCACCTCAGTGATTCTCCACATTAAACAGAACGTCCCCATCATCCGCGACAATCTGGCCTCCACAAGAAAGTATTTCACTCAGTTCTGTATCAAATTTGCAAAGTAAGTTACCAACGTGGCGCAGAGTTGCTCGGGGTCTCTGGCTGTCGCTCGTCTGTTTGTCCCTGACAGTCTGTTTGCCTTCGGTGCGTGGCGGCGCTCGGTGTCTGGGTGAAGACCCTCTCCACCCAGGCAGAGCACAGAGGGAGGTGGAGCAGGGCAGTGAACACCAGCAGCTGCTGGCAAAGTTGAAAGATACTTCAATTTCTTGTCTCAAGTTTCCTGCTGGGGCAGATTTTCTCAGGCGTTACTATCGATTAGTTTCTTTTCACGTGCCTAAACCATCCCATAACAGAACGTGATGATCGCTGCCCACTGTTTGCCAAGTCCAGAAGGTTTGGGGTAGGAGATCTAAAAAAGGCTTTGAACCTCTGAATGTAGACACAGTTCTTGCCATGGGAACCTACTTTCCTTCCAGGGGTAAGAGGCTGCGGCGCTTCCCGACACAGAGAAATCTGGTGATTCATTTGCCACAAAATAACTTTTACAGTAGCTGTGGCACCGTAAGGGCATGTGTGATGAGTATATTCTGCCTTCACAGTGTAAAAGCTACTTTTCTGTGCAAAAGTAGTTCAGTAAGGGAGGAGAAACACACATTCAGATTTTGGGCGATTTTACGAGTGTCTTCCTGGCAAGTCTCTTAATGTTGGGCAGCATGAAAGAACTGGAAGCTGAGACAGAAATTCCCCATGCCTCTGGATTCAGGGTTGAGGGTGCAGCTCTCCAGCATCTCTTGGACATCCAAACTTTGAAGCTGTGTGTCTGAAACAAAAATTCCGTTCTTTGGGAAGATACTTTGAACTCTTCCCTGCTTGCCTGTGGCCAGCTGAGCTTTGCACGCCCCAAAAAACCCCTCAAGAGGACTCTGCCAGTTGTAGCTGCTGCTTTTGGTGTTGCATGTGACTATGCTGGTAGACTTGGGAGCGGTACCGTGAATATCATGTGTCACTCTAAAATACCTTAATGTTTCATTCATCTGTAATAAGCTAATCATCCTGAAATAAACTGTATGGCCTGGCAGTTACTGTGTGGGTTTGCAACTGGAGCTTCAGCTCCTGCTTCGGCAGGGAAGGATGCAGCAGGCTCTCGTGAGAACCGTTAGCTTTCGCAGCAGGGAGGCTGGCCTGAGAGTTTCGTTCCCCCTTTCTATCTCAGGGTACTCATTAGTTTGCATTAAGGAGCAGTTACTGATAAATCATGTTATGACGTTGCCCATAATCACTGTTTGAAATGCTGCCTCAGAGAAAATTTATTGCACTTAAGCCTTCTCTGTGGTTACGCTTGAATTTTATATCGCTAACATGATGATAAATAAAAAACCCCATTTACTCAGCTGTTCACAGCACACTCTTAATACCTCGGCTTAGTTGCCTCCCTTTTAACTTTATTGCTAAGCACATACCAAGTAAACTCCAGATAAAATACCCAGCTCTCACATTTGAGAAGAGTTCGCATCTAAGCTGAGTGCCTTCACCACAGCTTGTTCCATAGAAGAGCGCAGAGACCTGCAAAACTTCAAAACCTTTTTAATACAACTACAGCTCCGACCTACAGCACATTAAACTGAACACGCGGTCTTGCGTTCCCTGCACTGTGGATCAGATCTAGACGTGAAAATTTGGTTCCTGAGGATTGTTTTTGCCAGATCCCATTTAGAGTCTTCCTGTACAACTTGGTTTTAAGGAGAACGAGCCCAGTGGTAAGGGTGGGCCGACCTACTTAAAATCCTTATGACATTTTAATGCATGCAAACATTTGTATTTTTGCAGCTCTGATTTCCTATGGAATACGCTGGCCTGCCCAGTATAAATACCTGGCCTTTTGTGTGCTCCGCAACGCTGAAAATCCTTTTAACAGGCATTGTGCTTCTCTGTACGTTAGTGCCTGCATCTTTTTGAACTGCCAGCCGCTTCTCGGCTATAATGGATTGTATAAAGTGCTAGTGTTGAGTTACAGGACCACAGGGGAGAAGGCATCTTAAGTCACTAAATTTAAAAACTGAGGGATCTGAGCCAAGTCTGGAAGAAGAAAAATGGCCGTCAGAAATTGCATCGGTCCTCTAACTTAATTTGTCATTTTTGCTTTGTTTTGACCAATATGCAACCCTCACTCCCTTGAAATAGTGAGAAGCAGCCGGCTTTCCAGGAGGCACTCGCAGGCAGGGCGAGGGGCTCTGGTCTCACTGCACCTCGGCCCTTACCCTTTGAAACCAAAAACCGCAGCGGTGAAGCCGCGGCTGCTGCGGCGGGATGTGTTTGGGAAGTCTGTGACCTGACCTCAGTGAGGAAGAGATTAGAACTGAGAGACAGGAAAAACAAACAGCTCTCCCCCTCGCCAGAAAAGCGCCTCGTCCATCACGAGCGGTCAAGCATGGTGGGTAGCTGCAGCCGGCGTCCTCCCAGTTGCTCTGGCCTTTGCACCGTGCTTTCAGTGAGAGGAGTTAGGTGGAAGAAGATCACGATGAGGAGGCTGCTGGAGGTTTCGAAGCAGCAGGCTGAGCTAAGCCCGGGTGAGCCTGCAAGGGCTGGTTGCTGCCTCGGAGGGTGGTGTAAAGCAAAACCCTTCTCAGCTGCAGTGACTCAGTGACACCAGGATGCTTTGAATGATGTCCTGTAGTAGCTCATCTCCTGTCGGACAGACAGACTGTGGTTGCATCTCTGCCTGCCTTGCTTAGCGAGGCATTGTGCTCGGTGCATCATCAGTGCAGGGGATTAGGAAATCACAGGCTTTGGCAGAGCCCCTCCCGTTGGAGGGGAGCCTCTCAGATGCTGTGGTTTCTGTGCTTTAGGTTCCTAATCTGTCTTGCACTGCTTTATTATTACACTGGGGACTTGTCTGCTTCTATGGAGGGTTTGCTGGATTCAGTTTTATAGCCGAAACTGTAAATGAATTCTGGCATCCAGTCTAGCTCTGTGGATGTGCAGGGAGCAGAGGCATTTAGAGTACAAAACCGCGTGCAGAGCATTACCGTTGAATGCGCACGTATTATTCGTGTCGGGATTGCCTGCTGTATGCTAAGAGAGCCAAGCATTGAGTCCAGCCTAGGCAAGAGACTGAAGTGAATTTTTCAGTTAAGTGCAACTGCTCTTGATGGTCTCTGCTAGCCCAGAAAAGAAAAATGAGAAAAATACCAGAGCAGCCCTTGGATCGTATGGTTTGTCTTGTCTGTCCTGCTGGACTTGAGAAGCTGTTTCTAATAAGGCAGCGTGAAATAACAGGCATGTGGGGATGGAAGGTCGCTTTACCCTTCTGCGTTGATTGTGGGTGGCCATCCTAAGGGGCCTGGGAATTGTTTCACACAAGAGAGAATGCTGTCTATGGAAGACCATGCGGTTACATAGAAAAGGAGATTAAAAAAAAAACAGGGGAGGGGTCCTTTGGCTACCAGTCTGCCACCCTGCAGGAAGAAAGGCTCGCCCTGTTTCTCATGCACAACCTGAGCTCCACGCCGGACCTTACAGAGACAGGGAGAGTCGGGCTGACGTGCAAGATCAAAGGTACAATTAATCTCCTGCGCTCTTCTGCCTGTAGCAAGCTGCTGCATCCAGAGGTGCTACCGGATGATCATCTTATGGGATCGCCTGAGCTCCAGCTGTGCTTGGCACGCTCTAACTGCCCTCTGGGGATCAGTTATACACCTGAAAAATGGGCTTCTAAAACAGATGAGTTACACCTCTGCTGTAATGCTTTCGTGCAAGAGGAGACGGGGCTTGTTTTCCTCCTCTTATTTATATTTTGTTGCCAAGGTTGCTTCTCTGGTGGCCAAATTCAAAGCTGTTTGGGGCAGTCCAGTAGCTGGTTCTCAATAGTAGTTTGAAATTGTTCTCCTTGACGCTTCTCCAGGAAAAGATGATTCACTGAGAGAGGTCGTGGCTGTGTCTGAGGGAAGGGAAAGGGAAGGAGCCTTCTCTTGGAAGGACTCTTCCTTGAACCATTTCTTTCGATTTGCTCAGCAGCTTGGCACGCTCTGTGCCTGAGTTACGCTTTTGTCATTCTTCCATGAGAAAGGGCAAAAAATAAATGTCCTGGCCTGGAAAACAGGTGGCAGGACAAACAAGATGCTGTCCACGCTCCTTGCTTAGTGGGAAGGAAACAAATGGCTTGACAGATGCAAGGGGAAACCACACTGAATTTAGATCATCACCATAAACAGCCCCTCATTCAAAAGGACAGAAAACAGACCGACTTACATGAACTTAGAACAGAGCCATTAAAATCTAAGACCTGCCACCAGGTCATGGACACGGTCCTGGAAACGTGAGCTTTGTAGGCATTCAGCCAAAGAAGGCCATATGAAAGAAGCAGAGTGCGTTAAAAACAAGGCAGCTAAAGGAAGACAGGTATGAGCGGTGTGGTCCTGACAGATGGAGTTCGAGTGGCTCACGCTGGTCCCTCTCCTTGCATTCGGCTCCCGGGTTTTCCCGGTGCTGTGCCTTGGTAGAGCAGGTGGGGCAGGAGCTTGTCTTGCAGGTGCTCAGGCAGCGCTTCTGCTAGCCGGGAGCATCTACAGCTCCACCGAAGAACGAAACTACCACAAAGCCTAAAATCAAGAAGGAAAAAGCTAAAACCAAAGCTGATGCTCTGGAGTACATTGTCCAAGGTGGTGAGTGCTGGGCTTCCATCCTTGCCAAGTCTCCCTGGCTGAGTATATGTACCTTAGTCATTTTTCTGAGTCTGAAGCCCATGTTAGCAAAGTAGGGTAACGGTGTTTTCCTTTTCACAAAACTTTTTCTCGTCTCGATTGTGTTGGCCAGAAGCTTTCTGGAAAAGTGCCTTTCTGTGCGAGTGTCCAGGGCCCAGCAGACCTCCAGCCTTGGCTGGACCTCAAGTTCAGTGTGTAATATGCATGTTATGGAATTACTTGTATGCAGTAAAATGTAGGTTCTGGATACAATCAAGATACTTCCACCCCGTGAATAGCTACGCTAATCCTGGCGTGTTGCTGTTTTTATTATGTACAATAGTTTGTTTGCTTGTTCTTGACCTTGTACTGTAATACTTCATATACAGTTTATAGCAAATTATTTACATAGAGCATGTGTGCAACTTCTTAATTAACTTAGAGATCAGTATGGATTAAAGCTAAAGGACTGTACCTAGGGTTGGTTTGTTTGGTTTTTAGTATACTTAATGTGGCTGGAGCCAGCTTGGGGACCAGGCACTTACAGTGTCTTTGCGGAAAGCCGTCTTGGTTTGGTTTTGCATGCTTTGTTACCACGGAAGACTGTGTGACTCCAAATACTCACAACGTAATTGTGTCGTTTTCTATCTCTTCTCTGCAGCTCCTTCATTCCCAAGTTCATTAACCATCTCTTCAAGTGCAAACCTATTAGCATGGTGGGCGCAGAACAGGTAAGAAAAAGTAATTGCATTGGCTGTAATATTTAATCACTTTTGGGTCTAAGAAGTCAAGGCAGTTTTTTGTTACGAAGGGGCAGAGAGCTGAGTTACGTGTCCTGCACTCTGGTACAGCTGGGGCAACAGGAACGGGGCAGGGTGGGAGCAGGTTTATAGTGATCCTGCCACAGTTGAACCTGACTTAGGAGAGGGGTCCTAGGCATCTTCCCAAGCAGGGGAGCTCTCGCTTTGCCGGTCAAACTAACAACAAACTTCTTACGCACCTCTCTAAGGTGTCACAATGAGATTGCCTTCAGACAATCTCACACAAAGGAAAAGAACATTGCTCAAGGCAGAAACTATTGCAAGAAGCTCCTGTGTCCATCTCAGAAAGGCTTGTTTTTCTGTCCCACCCTTTCACAAAATAGGTCATCACTCAATCTCCCTCTGGTGCTACTGTGCCTCCGCCTGGGGTTAAACTCAAGCCTGTTGCTTCTCTGCTCAGAAAAGCTGGGCCGTGGTCAGCCTGTAGTTGAAAACAGGAAAAATTGACCAAAAATCAACCACCCCAACCCAAAACCCCAGATGTCCAGGCAGTTTCTCAGCTCAGGTAGTTTAAAACACCAAGACTGGTTTTTTTGCAGTCGTTGAACATAAAGCAGACACGGCGCTTGGTCGCACGTGACAGGGCACGTGCCGAGAGCAGGTTGGTTCCTACGCGTTCCCCGCACGGGCCCGGGGACGGCGGTGCTCAGTGCCACGTGCCCACGGTGGCGGCGCGCCAGCTCTCGTGCAAAGCGGCGCCGGACCCTCCCGGGGACTGTGCGCGCTGCTCCCAGGTGCTGGCTCCTTCCTCTCGGAGGAGGTGAAGCCGTGGGAGCCCAGGGGCTCCTCTGCAGCCTGACGGCAGTTTTGCTAGAGCCTGCGTCCTGGCTGAGTTCCAGTGAGTGCAGAGAGATTTTTGCTTCCTCCCGTTTGCCTGCTAGTTATGGATGGCCGTGGTCTTCCTCGTGCCGGGACGATGGGGGTGTGGAGGCGTAGCGCAGCGTTTCTCTGTTCCGTCCCCAAAATTGCTAAACGGAGGCCCTGGGTTTGGCAGGAGTTTTGAATCTCACTAGGTGAGAGAGGCTGCAGTGCCTGAAGTCAGGACAGTTTCTTTCCTGAATAAACGCCTTCCACACCTCGCTGCCTCAGGCGTTGCAAACACATCAAAACCCTGCTGCGTGGTGAGGAAGAGCTGTCGCCACCGCTGCGACTCAGTAACTGAGACCAGGGAAGTGACGACCCATCACCTGGGGCTCAGGACTCCCCAGCTTTCTCCCAGGAACCTGCCTCCCCATTGCTCTTTGAGAGCTGTAGATACTGCAAGGTGGTGAAACACGATCTCGGGGAAGAAAGGACGCTGAATTATTGCCATTTGAATTAACGTACACGGTTCTGTTGAAATGCTGCCCCTTGACAGGAGCCCCTGTCCCCGCGTTGCACGGGGGTGGGCTGCGCAGGGTGTTTATTACCTTTAGACCATGGGTGCAGCCGCAGGGCTGTGACCCCGCATCCCCCACACCTGCTGTGGGCTGGGACCCCGCTAGGGAGGTTTGGATGAGGTTTGGATGAGGCAGGCTTTTTCAGCCGTCCCCTGCACATACAGCTGCTCCCCCGTGGGCAGAATCGTCCCTAATGGGACTGCTGTGAACTTCAAATCGGTGCCTTTAAAGCTGCTTGGTTTTTAGGCATCAAAGATGGGTTCTGAGCAGTGCGTCTGCAAAATGAAACAGGAGCTTTACATCAAAACCTTTCTCTTTCTTAATGGAAAGCAAATGAGTGAAGCATGGTTCCTGCTCATCTTGTGCGATGAGCAATAACCTGAGAGCGATTAAACAAAGTCTTTTTTTAAATAAGCATCTAAAGTCATTAACCAGTTGCCAGCAATGGGCTTGTGTCTAATGATAAAAGATTTTAATATTACTATATTGGAATAACAGGCCCAGTTTGGTTCTTTAAAGTGGACTGGGAAGGTTTTTATTAGCATGAGTCACAGCGAATATATCTCATTGTAAGTGGCACATACCTTCCTGGGGTTAGATGTACAGAGGTCTTCAGAAGCTGGTCTCCTCTGTCTCTGCAGCATGTAGGTCCTCAGTTGCCTTGGCGTCTTTTGAACACCCCTCTGGTCACCCACCGGCATCTTTCCGCACCGGTTTCTCTCCCCTGGTGCAAATGTCGCTATAGAATATGCTTTCCTGGCCTTCCCGGTTCTAAACACAGCTTTTCCTGCTGTTTGCTATTAATCATGTTTGAAATCTGGATGCCGGGGCAGTATTTACAGAGGTGTTCAGCGTGGGGAACGAGACCTGTGGGGTTTCATTTTCTGTGGATTTGTGTCTCTGACTTAACAATTCTCCATCTCCCAAGCTTTGGCAGCGAGTCAGCAATGCCAGGGACCTGGAATGGGTAACGGGGGGAAATAGGGTGAGGGGACAGAGCCTGCGAGCGCCGTGTCTGTGGGAAAGGCTGCAGAGAGCACAAAACCCCTGTTAGACGTGAGAGAGTTTATGCGAGGAAGATGTGAATTCCCCAAATGCAGAAAAATCTTCCATCTTTGGGGTCCCTCATAGACATGCTGGAATCCAACTGTGACAGCCTGAGCCAACGACAGGCTCCAGCAGCTCGTGGGTGCCCCTGAAAAGGGGAGCCAGAGCGGCTTGTTTGTGCTGTGGTTTCCTGACTTCCCAGGATGAGATGGGTGGCACTGGTTCCTCTCATGCAAACCACGAAGCAGGCAGCACACAGCAATGAGACGCTGCCGCAGATCACGGGGTCCAGGTTTGAACTGGCATGAGCCATCACCCCTCCTCGGCTCAGTCCTTTGTATTTGAGCTGAATTCCCACGTGTGCTGAAAGCTGTTCCACAAACGTTCGTATTGTGGTGACTGCTGGGGGTTCTGCAGTGCCCGTAACGGGGTGTGTTGCTCCGGAGCGAGCTTCCACCTGCTCCTGAGAGCCCTTTTGCAGGAAATGCACTGGGTGCGCTGACAGCCCGGTGGGTTTTCACACTCGCCGCTGTGTAAATCAATGGTGCTCCTCTTCATCTAGTCTGATGTCAGGTTTCTGTCCTTCGCTGGTCTTGTCTCACCTCCTTAAACATACCTCCTGCAATCAGACAGGTGCGGTATTTGGCGTAATTTTGCCCTAAGAAACCCTAACCCGCAGCGTTTTGTCATCAGTGCTCGTCTGCCTTTGCTGAATTTCGGGGCTGCTGCTTATTTAGCTGCTGGTCTAGTAAAAAGCAGCACGCAGGCTGTGAGTTTCAGCTTGCCACTGAGCATAGGATATTGAGCAGTTCTCAATGGAGCTGTGTTGTGTTGCAGTTTTCTTTTTAAAGAAAAAAAATACTAGCAAGTGGTTGAGTAAATGCAGAAAACCTGACTCGGTGGGTGGCTGGGCGCAGGAGGAAGCATGGTGTTAATTCATTTGACCTCAGTATCTAAATAATGATACAGGTACAGGTAATCGAGATTGCTTCACTTTATGCTGTCGAGGGGAAGGGGACTGGAAATCCACGCCTGATGTGCCAGATGTTGAGCTGCCATAAGTCATTTGAAGTCAGCAGAGCAGTGCTCTAAGATCACCTGAACGGTGCTGACACGTAGCCACGGGTGACCGTGTCTCCTTGAAGTGTCATTACACGGGTCAATCCCTCCTGTTCCTGCAGTCCAATTACGAGGATTTTCTCCAGCGTGGGAAGCGTTAACCTTTTAAGCATGTTGGATTATAGCAGCTAATGGAGCTTGGTAAAAGGGACCTGAATAACAGGGTGTGATTAACTGTTGCAGCTGCTGCTGGACACTCACTCTCTGAAGATGGTTCTCCTGGATCTGCCCTCCATTGGGTCCCAAGTGGTGAGGAAGGCTCCTGCCAGCTACACAAAGATAGTGGTGAAAGGCATGACTCGGGCTGAAATGATCCTGAAGGTAACTCAAGACTTTTGATAACCTGCCAGCCAGACTGCTGGACTGGGAATCGGAGCGAGCGAATTCCAGGGGGCCCTTCCTTTGAACGCGGCAATCTGCAATTGCACATGAACGTATGCGAGCTTGTCCGGGTGCGCTGCCAGCTGTTCTACAGAACTGGCTTATTCGCCTTGGTTTTGCCCCCATGCGCTTTTAACATCACATTTGAGTTTTCATCCTCATTTTTCAAGGTAACTGAGAGCTCAGGTTCTGCTTACGAGGAGAGCTGGGGCACCAGATTCCCTCAGGAGGTTGTGAAAGTCAGAGCTAGCATCCGTAAGTGTCTGCCACAGGGCAAACCCTCCAGTTCAGGTTACTCCAGGCCTTTGTGCAGACTCCATCACGCAGGGGAGCCAAGCCGTGCTTGAGTCACCTGTTTACTGTCTAGTGTAACAGCCAGTGCAAACATGTCTGGGTTACTGTATTCACCAGAGCCCTTTTTCATTTTCCAGACCCGGTGCCTGGAAAATGACCCAAAAGCAGCGTGTTGTCTTCATAAAAAGTAACAAGCAAAGCAATCTCCCCTTCCGCGCCGTTGCTGGAGTAAGAAGTTAGGTTTGATCCCGGGAGAAGCCATTGGGAGCCGTGCAGTTGTACCCTCCCGGGCCATGGGACTGTCCCCTGCTCACCAACAACGCTGCGAAGATGTTCCTGTGGGTGAATCAGTGGGACCTGGGGTCAGGCAGGACGGGCAGCTGCCAGCCAGAGCCTCCTGTAAACCGCAGCCAAGGCAACAAAGGGGTTGCGGAGCCCAGCCTCTCCCCATGCTCGCCTGCCGCTCGGCGTGGCTTTGCTCCCATGCCCAAAGTAATGTCACAGCTGAGTTTGCGTTCTGAATTCAGAAATTAGTGCTGCAATTCCATGCTTTTGGAGTAAGGTGACCGAGACGTTAGCAGAATACGTTAAAGCCAGTCTAAACGTTCTTAGCAATTACCTGAAGAAAAATGCCCTGCTACTGCGAACAGAGGAGCGGCGGGGAAGATTGGTGCCTGTTGCATACAGAAACAGGTCTTTCCTCGGAGCTTAATGCGAATCAGAAAAGTAATGGTGTTAATTTGTCTAGCCTTAACATCACATTGGCTTCATCGGGACTGAGATGAAAGCAGTATAGGAAGTGCCTCGGGCAGGGAGCGCAGGCTGCCGAGTGCTGCTGCTTCGAAGGATGCAGAGTAGCAGCGTGAATGCTTTTTCAGACATCCCGTGCTTGCCCTGCTGCTGCATAAAGCACTTCTGCTGGCCCCAAGTGAGGGCTCAGTGTCAGCCTAACTCGTAATTAAACAGCGATAACGGAGCTGTTCTACAAAATAATGCCCGTGTAACCAGCGGCGATGGGGCCAAATGGTGGCTGGGGCAGGTTTGTTAATCGTAGTGACTGAATGGATCTCCCTGAGCCTAGGTAACCCACGCACAGCCTTTGGGGCTGGTGGCGGCAGCCATCTGTTGGGTTTGGGAGAGAAAAAAAGGCTCTTGGAAGTGCCTGCTCCTGCTGGACCACCAGTATTTCTGTAGGAAGGTTTCCCTGGGGGAGCCCAGAGCTGAGCGGCCATCTCCGGCTCTTCTGTTTGCTGTGTGGGTTGTCTCTTTTTATCAGTCTGTCTCTGCTGCTTCCAAATTGTACATTAAAGAGTCTTTTCCTAAGAACTAATTCACCCCATCGGAAGCGCAGGCCAATACGCTCCTCCTCGGTGCTTTCAGGGCTCTCCTCCCTAGTACCGAGGTGGTTCAGAAGCGATGCCCCTGTTGCAGACAGCAGTACCACCGTACAGGAGCGTGCCTGGGCTTATACCAGTGCAGCTGGCTCAGCAGGGGCATCGCCGAGCCCGTAGATGGCACAAATGAATTCAGCTGAGCCCTACAAAGCGCAGATGCAAGTGGGGAGGAGGGTGTCGGGGTGTGCACATCCCGCAGAGCTGTTTCCTTTCTCCTCTGGCTATGCTGTCTGAAGTTCCAGCTTTCATCTTGGCAGAAGATTTTTACAAGGGCTGTAAATTAAGGATTTATAAGTGTATACATGGCTATGATGTTTCATTGGTCTGAAGCACAGGAAAAGAAAGAAATGTCTCGGTGACAGAATACAGTGTGGGGTGAGCTGGGTCGATGGAAACATATGGAAATGTTTTCAGAGACAGGGAAGAGTCTGGTCCTGTGCTGATTCTGCCCTGCATGTGTGCGCACACACACACTCTCTCTCTCTCCCCCCAGGAGGATGGGTTTGTTGCCCAGCATTATCAAAAATGTGTTCTCTGTGGAGCTCACTGCTTATCTAAGGAAAATACAACAATGAGTAATCAACTTTCCAGCTTCAAGGCTATTTTCATGGGGTTGTTTTTCCCCCTGGCTTGACCGTTGCTGGGACTAGGAGGGTGTGAGCTCCGGGGCAGAGGTCAGCGGGGGGTTCACGTGCTGCATCCCTGTCTCTCCGGAGAAGGGTACAAGAGGAACCGCACCCAAAGGACAGCACGGCTTCGTGTGGCACTGCTCACCCATCAGGTTTCCTGTCAAAAGCAGGAGGACTGCAAGGCAGATTGCTCTGACCCACGCTGACCTGGGGCCAGAGGGAGTAACTGCAGAGTGTGGTCAGATTCCCCCGCGGTGCGCAGTCTCTGCTCTGGGCAGGAGGGAGCGAGAGGGATGTGCAGCCGAAGTGAGGGTCTGGACTGCATCCAGGCTGCCTGATCTGCTGGGGACTTCAAGTGTTCCCACCGCCACCACCGCTGCCTTTATCCCCCAGGCAATTCCCCAGCCAGTCCTCCCCATGCAACAAGAGCAAATCTCGAGGTTTGCCAATACGCCAATACCTGCCAGCCCACAGGCGTACAAAGTCCTGCTGCTCTTTGAAACGTGATACGCAGCCCCTTGGGTCTGAGCTCTGCTGCTGCACGGAAAGAGACCCCGTCCTCCTCCCTGCGCCTTGCTTCTCTTCACTCACCTTTACCTCTCAGTTACTAGCGGCACGTACAGCCTCGTTCTTGTTCCATAAGCATTTTATTTTAGGAGAGGCCAGTCCTGCTATCACTCGTGTGCCTGATTTGGCTGGGAACTGGCTTTAACTCATAGAATTTGCCTGATCTCTTTTTACTCTTGTCTTCGCAGGTGGTTATGGCTCCGCACGAGCCCCCGGTTGTGTTTGTCGACAATTACATCAAGCTCCTTGCTGACTGCAGCACCGACACTTTCCAGAAGATACTGGACATGAAGGTTAGAACCAGTCCCACAGAGGTGCTGCTCATTCGCTAGCACTGCACTGAGATTGTTTGTGACTTATTTTCTCAGTAGAAATAGAGAGGCTTGGGAGTGGGGAAAAGCACGCTAAAGCAAGTGTATTCTCTGTACTCTGAAAGTGTGTGGAGTTGCTGCTGAAGAACAGCTTTTCAGTTCACTTCATGCTCATACCTGCTCTGGCTCCTGGGGCTGAGCACAGTTGCCTTGGGATCATCCGGAGTTCTACATACAGCTCTTGGTGGGTGAATGAAAGGTTGAGGTTCGAAACGGGCTGTCCTGCAGCTATTCGCACGCACGCCCGCTCCCAGATCAGCGAAGACTAACAGGCTTGCTTCACTTGTTCTTTTGCTCCCGCAGGGTCTGAAGAGGAGCGAGCAAAGCAGCATGCTGGACCTGTTCCGCCAGCGCCTCCCAGCTCCCCCCTCCGGAGTGGAGAACGCCGGCTCCCTCTCGCTGAGCGCTCCTACGCCCGAGCAGGAGTCGTCTCGGATACGGAAACTGGAGAAACTCATCAAAAAAAGACTCTAAGTGAGCAGAAGAAAACTCTGTTGCTCAGGACTAGCTGCAGTGACGGGGAGCAAAGCTCGTCAGACTTAGGATTTACAATATGCTGCTGAAAAACCCCTGTCCCATCACTCCCGTGCCCTGCGATCCCTTAACCATCGTATACCACGGCGCTGCATCTCCATCCTCTCCAACGGAGGATCTGACCAAGGAGGTTGCCCTTAGACAGCTTAGCAGGAAGGAAACCCAGGACACGGCTGGGTCGACACGGTGGAGAAAATAGAAGTATCTGGAAGTCAGCAGCTATAAAAACAGTTTACGTGGATTCAGAGAATATCTGGCTGCGATTCACTTGGTGTCCCAGCCTTCAGCCTGGCTGAGCTCCGCCTGCAGCACTGAGGATTTTGCCTGAGAGTTCGGTGTTACTGCTCACTCCCTGTTGCAGAGCTGTTCCTCTGTTTTGTTATTTATTGTCAGGGGAGTGGGGAACCAACCCCAAACCATCACCACCACCACAAAGAAAACTCTACCCTTTTAACAGCTGGGATCCAGGCATCTGCAGCTCCACTGAATTAATGAGATGCCCAGGAGAGAACCCCACAGCAGTTTTCTCCCCTGCTCCCAGGACAGGCATGCATAAACCACCAGTAAAACAGCAAGGCAAGTCCTTTTCAGAACAGGAGGAAAGGACTGAATTAATGCCTTCTGCACCTTGGCAAACCTCCTGCCAGCAAGCCGGCAGCCTCGGTCGCTGTTACAGCTTAAAGGCCAACCTAGACATCTGCGGAGCCCATCTCCAGCTGCTTGTTATTTCTCTCGCATGTGTTGGACTCACCCGCTGCCCCTGACGGGAGTTCCCGTACCGCATCTCGCCCTCTCTCCACAAAGGGCCGTTCATGGAGCAAGCGCCAAAGAGCACCAGCCCCTCGCGCTCGTGCCAGCCGGCGTCTCCCGAGCAGGGGTGTGCCCCTTTGGCACCTTCGCTGCCCTGCAGGGAGAGATGTTGGAAATGTTGGCTTTAACAGGGAGCCTGGGCCTCTTCCCGGGATGGGATGCTTAAGCCAGCCTTAGACTTCAAGGGCCTTTCTCTTCTACTCCTCCTCCAAGCTTCAGCTTGCACCAGTGCAGAGAGGAAGAGAACCAGAGGTGAAGTATTTTGGATAACTCAGTCACAAAGCCAGTGTGGAGCAGGGTTGGGGTCGATGGACGTGTGCGCTCTGCCCACTGTGTGAGTTTCCCCAAGGAAGGAGTCTCAGTGCAGGGAGACATCGCCTCATCGTTAGCAGCGCTGGATTTCTTCCCAAATTCCTCTCTACCCTATTTGGGGGACATTGAAGGCATACACCCAACCACAAATGATTGAACCCCATATGGGTTTAGGGGCGGATCGACCAGTCGTGCCTGCTTTATTTTAACTCAAGCTTCACTTGCGTGGGCAGGAAACAGAAGTCCTGTACCAGTCTGGCAGGTGAGGAGCAATCATGCTGTCAGATGCCTTCTTGGGAGGGTCGTGCTTCCCACCAGGTCAAGTTTGGGCCTTAGAACTATCTTTATTAGGGGCTGTGCTCGCTAGGGATTGTAGTACACGCTGCTGCGTGTCCGGGAAGGGATTATACACGCTCCAGGAAAATGAGCTCCATCCACCCAAACCTGGAGCTTCACTGGGACCGGGGAGGGAGGAGGTGAAACGAGAAACCCCCGAGTGAGGCAGAGCCCAGGCTCATGCTGTGTCTGCCCCTTCGTGCTTCAGCACCATCCCCTCTAGGGCGCAGCGGGGCTGTGTGTTCACAGGGGTGCCGGCTGTGCCCCTTCCCTCTCCTCAGCCCCGTGGCTGTGGGAAGGCAAATTTGGTGCCTGGCTTGGTAAAATCCCATCATCCCTTTGCACAGCCGCAGGTCAGCCTGCACTTTCACGGGCGGGGGTTGATCATGGGATTCGAGCAGAAGGAATAAATCCACAGAGGTGAAATCCTCCCTGGTCAGGTTTTCTAACGCTGCTCAGACCGATCTGCTGCAGCAAGGTGTGCGCTAGCAGGTACACCAAGTCCTTAGGATGTATTTTCAGGGGTGCCCAGGCTTGGGCCCTGGCTGCGGCGTGCGGGTGCTCAGCCGCAGAGGGCCGTGGCGGTGGCGCCCGCTGCAGAGCAGCAGTAACAACGCTCGTGGGGAGGGACGGCAGTTTCTTGTCACTCCGGCTTTACAAATCTTCCCAAGCCTGGGTGGCCTCATTGATTTCCTCTCCTGATTTCATGTCGGGTGACAAAAGAAGGGACGGTGGTTGAAAGCATGCTGGGATTGTGCATGGCTGCTCCCCAGGGACAGATTATCTCCAGGTGCATGTGCGGGATGGTTCAAATGTTATCAAATGCAATAGCTGGGGAGGAGGGAACATGGGTTTGCAGAGATTCATTATTCTCGGGGGGGTTGAATAATTTATTTTAGATTAATTTTTCTTTGCTCTGTCTATGGATGACACTCTAACTAAATTATGAATAGCTGAAGATGATGTTCAAGTTATCGTCGCATGTCTTTCCCTGAAGGCTTCTGTTTTATTTTCTGCATTTTTCATTCTGGAGACAAGAGGAAATAAAAGGAAAAATGTATTTTTAGTTTCAGCCTTTGAAGAATGCCACAGGTCTGGGTGTTTGGAGTTCCGCTTTTAGAGCACAAGTCCACGTTTTTCTACTTCCATTATAGAGGTTTTTCCCCCTGGCTCTCGGGTATTTATCAGATCTGGCATGTCCGTATGTGTCTGTTAGCTGTTTGGGGTTTACATCTCTGGGAAATAAAGGATGATTATTTTTTTCCTGTATAGAATGCCACTTTCTACAGTTTTTGGCCGAGGTGTAATTCTGGCTGTATGTCGGAGTGTGACACTAAAATGAATTAAATGGTTACTGATGTTCAAGTGCTGGGTGTTTTCTGTAGAGCTGCCACGCAGCAAACCCCCAGGGCCGGGACGGACCTCACCCAGAACGCGCCAGACCCGGGGTCCGTGCTGTCCGTCTCCATTGCTCTCTCCTGCATTTTCCTTCTTTTCTGGCTTTTCCACCTTCTGCTGCTCCAGCAAGCAACTCTCCGCCGGCAGCATCCGCATTCGCAGCCGCTCCCCGCACCGGGCAGGCGGCTCGGCAGAGCTGACCTTGTGCTTCTAAGCAATCGGATCGTTTCTGATGACTTTAACTGCCGGAGAGATTTCTGAGAGATCCTAATTTTTCCTTTAGAATTAAGAGGTAGTGCCTTTTTTTCCACATGATGCATGACATTGGAGGAGTTTCCTTCACTTGGAGAACTAATGACTCATTTGCCTTTCTCCTACTGCTCTGCTGGTCCTGGCCCCTCCACCCATGGGCAGGAGCAGCCCGCACCAGGCCACACGGCTGTTTATTGCTTTCACCAGATTTACAGCTGAGAGTTCGAGCATCTGAGTGACGATGTCCAAGTCTCCACAAGCGTATGCTTGGCCGCAGCTGGGTGGGCGGCAGATGCGGATGCTGCGCGGCAGCATCAGGCCACGGCTCCGCTGTGCTTAGGAGAACGAGCTGAAGCATCTGACTGGGCTGTGTCAGGGCAGGCGTTGGCAGAAGGCGTTCCCCTGCTCTGCTGGGGCCGGTTACGCCAGCTAGTGCTACCGTCACCTACGATTCCGAGGTTAAAGCCTGTGCTCGTTCCCTTCTCTCAGCCAGAGCAGCTCCACTGGTTGCGAGCTGGAGTCCGGGTGGGAGCACGTGGGCTCGAGTACTTTGCCAGCCTTGCCTTTGAGAGCGCAGGGAGGTTGGGGTGGCAGGGGTCTGGGCCAGCACTGCTCGGGGTGCCGGGGGGTCCCTGCTGGGTGGGGGGCAGGGAACACTCCCTGGGCCCTCGCCTGGGGTCACCAGGACCAAAGCACCACGGTTTCCCTATGCTCAGGCCCCTGGGAAGTGGCGGTGCCCTCCCGTTCGCAGGATGCAGGGAGGCCACGGGGCTGCCACCGGGGTCTGGATCCCGTGGGGAGGGGAAAACCAGCCTGTGCCGCTTGCAGCGCACGGAGCTTCCCGAAGACCCGGGAAAACCTCGGCTCGCGGTTTGGCGGTTCACGAGGGTGGCGGTGGCAGGGCTGTAAAAGCCGATCAAAACTCAGCAACTCCAACGATGTGTCATCAGCGTCCGCCGCCGAACAGCTCAAACCACTCCCGGGGCTCCCATCGATCCCACCGCTTGGAAGCGTCGCTGCGCGCGCGACTCCCATGCCCGGCGGGTTCGCGGTCTGCTCCGCAGGGAGCAGCCTGGCGTTTCCCATCATTTGGAAATAATTTTCCATCGTTATCAAATAACACGGGATCCTTCTGATTTGCTTCCCCCGCCCACAGCGATGGCCCCCCGCGCGACATCAATGTGCCTATTGTTCGGTTGCTGATTAAGCCGAGCGCGCCCAGCCCAGTGGAAAGTCCTTTATGGAAGGAGGATCTTGATAAGATACTCGTATCTGCTCCGTCTTGGCTGTGTGCGGGCAGTTAAAAAGTAAATAACATGGACAAACAGGCTGTGATGTACAGGCAGGGAAAAGATTTCCAGTGCCATCGGGGATTGCGCAGCGTGGTACGGTTTGAGAGGCTTCAAAAGAGACAGGCTTTCTGAGAGGACAGAGTACACATGCCTTAAAAGCAGGGCCCCTGTGTACAGTGGCTATCAACGGTATTTTAGTTATCAGGTTGTTAAGATTCTGGGTAAACACTTCCTTTTCATCCTAGCAGGTGAATTTGCAGCTCTGGATGTTGGAGCTGCGGGAGACCCTCAGGTCTGAGGCCGGTGCGAGGCAGGGCGGGCTGCGGAGCCCCCTCGGCAGCTCAGACACCTCTATTTCACCTGCCGAGCCCAGAAACGAGAGCCTGGAAGGGCACAAAAAAATCTGTCATTTGTGTCAAGCCAGGCCGGAGCGGGAGGTTTTTTGCTAGTAAATACAGAGCAGGAAGATTTCCAGAAGCCTGCGCAGCTCTGCTCATCCCAGGCGCGCTGGCTGCAGCCCCACGCAGCTCCCCAGGCCCCGAGATCCCTCGCACTTGGACCCCAACCCCCACGGAGCCACCGCGGGGACACCCACAGCCCCCAGAGGCGGCTGCCGGGAGGTGCCACGGGGATCCCCCCACCTCCTAAATTGCATCAAGTAGGTTATTGGCAGCGTGGTTTTTAGCCCAGGAGCTGCACGGCAGCTCTGAAATAACGATCGCGCTCATCTGGAAACTGCTCCAGCGCCTTCTGAGGCGTCTAATTTCATAAAGGGCTTTTATGGGAGCTTTTGGAGCGAGGAGCGATCAGCTTTCCCATTGCTCGTGGAGACCAGAATCTTTCTTTTTTTGGGATGCGTTTAAATCAAAAGGAAGAAAACACCTGTCTAGCACATTTGCACGGACCCCAAAGATTTCAATCAAAATTTTTAATGTTCCTTTTCTTCCCATCTGCATTTTTCAGCAAAGACAAACAGCCTCATAGTATTTCTTCAAAGGAATGTAAATTCCTTGAGGAAGTCTCCGGAGTTCCCAGCACCACATAGCTGCAAACCACAGACGCCTATGGCTGAAAGCTCTGCTCTGCTTTTAATTTTGGGGCAGGGAAGGAATTCTTTTCAGGGGTTTGGGTTCACTTGTGCTGGGCCCGTCAGGCCAGACTGCTTGTTACTGCACAGGGGAGTGTTGACTTTGGCCAGCTGCAGGCAGTTGCTTTCCCTCCACGAGAGTATTCCCCCACCGAATCTGATGACACGGCGCAATTATTTCATTAGGATTTTCCAAAAAATGTTCTTTCAGTCTCATCTAGTGCTAGAAAGACCTTTTCCCTCTGTTTTCTTGTTTTGGCTTTGGCAGCTTTGCCCGAAAAATGCAGCTAAGGGTAGCAGTGCTGCTCCCTGGGTCCAAATCCTGGGGCGGGCGGGGAGAAAGAGCAGCCTGGGGGGAAAAGTGGGAGATTTGAAGGGTGTCGTTAAACTCGGGGGTGAGCAAAGCCTAATTGCTGCTGGTTCTGCAGCCGGCCCCTCCTTCTGCCACGAGCTGCCCTCCGAGAAAGCCAGGGCAGCTGCTGCTGACGCTGAGCAATGGGAGAGGGGTGGCCGAACTGCGAAGGGACCGGTGGCCCCCCCCTTCCTCCCCAGTCCCCGCTCTCACCCCAGTCCTGCCCTGGTGGGGGGGGGAAGTAACGGCATTAACCACTGCGGCCTGGCCCAGGCCCAAACTGCCCCTCGCCCACCAGGAGCACCCGGGCAGGCAGCGGGGTCAGCCCTGCTCTCAGCAGGAATGCTTTACTTAATAAATCTGTTTGCGGTGCATGGACACCATTAATAACTCCTGGATGCTTTTCTGCACCCTCCATCCCAGGGAGCTGCAATGCTCAATCCAGCGGGGTCTGTGGGGCTTACCCCAGCTGCCAAAAAACACCCAGCAGACCACTGCTACTGGGGAAATCAGTGTGCTGGAGGTGTGGACAGCCCAGCGGGATCTGGCAGTCGGGGCTCGCTCTTTCAGCGCTCCCCAAAATCCGTGCTGGCGTGGGAACGGGCAGTGCATCGAGGATGGTGCACAGTCCATAGGTTGGCTGCGTTTTGGGGCAACCCGTCAGGAGCTGGTTTGGCTGCTGTCGTGCGGCTGGGGACAGGGGCAGGGACATGGGGATAGGGACAGTGGGGTGGTGGGGGCACTGGAAGGGTGGGGGCACCGGAATGGTGGGGGCACTGGGAATATGGGAGCACTGGAAGGGTGGGGGCACCATGGGGACACGGGATGGGCACTGGGATGATGGAAGCACTGTGGGGTACAGCGACAGGGATGGGGAGGATGGGGGCACCGGGAGGATGGGAGCAGCAAGAGGGTGGGGGCACTGTGGGGACACGGGATGGGCACTGGGGGGATGGTGCCACTGGGAGCATGGGGGCACTAGAAGGGTGGGGGCAGTGGGATGGTGGGGGCACTGGAAGGGTGGGGGCACGGGGATGGTGGGGCAGTGGGAGGCTGGGGGCAGTGGGAGGGTGGGGACACGGGGATGGTGGGGCAGTGGGAGGCTGGGGGCAGTGGGAGGGTGGGGACACGGGGATGGTGGGGCAGTGGGAGGCTGGGGGCAGTGGGAGGGTGGGGACACGGGGATGGTGGGGCAGTGGGAGGCTGGGGGCAGTGGGAGGGTGGGGACACGGGGATGGTGGGGCAGTGGGAGGGTGGGGGCACGGGGATGGTGGGGGGGGCACGGGGATGGGGGGGCACTGGGAGGGTGGGGGGGGCACTGGGAGGGTGGTGGCACGGGGATGGTGGGGCAGTGGGGGGTATGGCGATGGGGGCACCGTGATGGGCACGGGGAGAGGCGGGGAGCAGGCCCCGCCCCCGCCGCGGCCCCGCCCCGCCGCGGCCCCGCCCCCGCCGCCGCCGCCCGGGCGCAGCCGGCACCGGGAGCGGAGCGGCGGCGGCTCGGCCGGGGCAGGGCGGCTCCGCCATGGTGGGGCGGCTCAGCCTGCGGGAGGTGCCCGACCTCCCGGACATGAGGAAGCGGGGCGACGCGGGGCTCGACAGCCCCGACTCCGGGCTGCCCCCCAGCCCCGGGCCCGCCCCCCCGCCCTGGCTCCTCTCCTCGGGCAGCCCAGACCGCGCCGCCGCCAACGGGCTGCCGGAGCCCGACCCGCCCGCCGCCGCGGTGAGTACCGGGGTACCGGCCCCGCCGCCGCCGTGAGTACCGGGGTACCGGCCCCGCCGGGGAACCCGTCCCTGCGCAGCGCCGCGGCCCCGGAGCGCGGCGTGGCCGGCGGCAGCCCCGGGCGCCCCCGGCCGTGCTCGGTCCGCGTCCCGCTCGGTCCCGGTCCCGCGGCGGCGGCGCGGAGCCCCCGGGGGAGCCGAGAAGCCGCTGCCCTCTGGACCCTGCCGCGATGCGTCGCCCGCGGAGGGCCCCGCAGCATCCTTTGAGGAAAGGAGGGTGGGAAGGCAGCCCGCGGCGCGGGGGTTGCTGGGGGGGCCGGCACCCCAACTGCTCCCCGTTTCCCTCCCGTCGCATCCCTTAACGCACCCGTGCTGGGGGGGAGCCCGCCGGGGAACCGGGGTGCCTGCAGCCGGGGCCGAGGGGGTCAGGGCAGCCGGCGGTGCTTTTCAGAAGCCTCCAGCTCTGGGGTCGCGCTTGCCGGGGCAAGGGAAGCCCCTCTCCGCTCCTGCCCCCGGCAGGGCTTGGGACGGCGTCGCAACAGGTCTTTGAAAATCCCCGTGGAAAAGGAACTCTTGTTCATCCGGAGAGTGACCCAGAGTAGGAAGCTTGTATGTTAAACTATGATTTCAGTGAACAGCAGCAGAAAAAGACGCACTATTTTTTCGCAAAATGATTTTTTGAGCACTGACGCTGAGCCGTTGGTACAAACACTTTGGAAACCGCAGATCTAGAGGAAAGGTCCCTTTTCTACAGCGGTGCCACCGTGAGACTGGAAAAGGCCACAGGAGAGCCCTGTGTTGAACAGGAGAGGTGCTCACAGCCCCCTCGCCCCTGGATGGTAAAGCACGGGTGCAGAGGTGGCTTCGAAACCGCAAGCGGGTTGCTTCCCTTCGGGGCCGCTTTGGTTTCCCTCTGGCTGTGGGAGAGGAGCACGGGGACGCTCCGTGAATTGCCGCTCGGAGGGATTGGGTTTATCCTTCCCAGCGGGTCGCGTGTGAGTTGGGCAGGTTGGATTTAATGCCTTCAAATAGTAGCCACGGTGTAGCTGTGAAACAAGGAGGTTGCTCACGGCGAGATGCCTTGCGATGATTTCCTGCTGAGATCTGCCTGTGGGGATATCTGATGAATCCAGCAAGGAGAGCTCTCTCCTACGCTCATATAAATGCTAGCTATAAATTGAATGTGAGCTCATACAGCAAATGGACTATAGTTCACGCTGAGAAAGCTACGGTCCACCGAGGGGCTGTTTTTCTCTCTCATTTCCCAGAGTGGCTCCTCTGAGGTAAGCTCTCGGAGTTAGGAGTCTTCAGAAAAATACACCTTGCCACATCTTTGATGCTGTAGACCAGTGTCAAGTCAGACCTGCGGGTTGCGCCTGCAGGCACGTCTTGGACTAGGAGATCCCCTTGCACGTAAATGTGAACCTGGACAGCTCTGAACCAAGGGCGAAATGAATGTGTTTTCTTGAGAATGTACTGAATTGTGACATAAACAGGATTATTTTTGCTTTTTTTTTTCAGAATTCTGTGTTCTCTCCCAGCCCTGTTCTCCCCAGCTGCCCACCAAGATTGTGTCCTTTATCCTTTGGCGAAGGAGTTGAGTTTGACCCTTTACCACCAAAGGAAATAAGGTAAATATTGTGTTACAGCCATCTAGTTTTGAAGGAGTTAGCCTGTAAAGGAGTAGTTAGGCCTTATCAGTGCCTGTGAGTCAAGTTAATTTATCTGCAAAGCTATTGTTCCACACAGCTGTACGTTCCTGGACCTGTGCGTTTGTACAGGCTGAAGGAGTGTTCAGCCTTTTTTAGTCTCTCGTGGTTTTTTTCCAGGACAGCTCTCCGGTATTTTACTCTCCTGCTTTTACTTCGTTGCACTGCTCCAAAATGTTGCCTTCAGCTGATTAACCAGAAAGTAATCATGGGGGAGGATCTTCAAAGCAGCATCTCGCTAGGACTGTTTTATTAGGGGAAAGGAATTTTGCTGTCCTAACCTCATGGGTTTGTAATAAGTACTTTCTATCTTAACAGCTGTGGCTGGTTGTGTGAACTAAAAGAAAAGTTAATATTAAGAGAGCGCATAATTATTCTTTTTTAATGCGCTGCATCACTTTGCAGCCTCTGAACTATTCCTTTGAGCTTCGTGATTTGCAGGAATGAGAAATGAAGGCTACCAGCTGGTTACTGTGCAAGCGGAGGTGGACTGATACAGTCAAACGGAAGCCTAATGCAAGGGAGGGTAGGGAGTGTTGGATGCCCTGGTGTGGGGAAGGAACCCGCGCCGTGGCTGGAACTGAAGGCAGGTAGCACCGGGAAAAAGCTAACACAGAGCTGTCGCAGCGTGAAGGAGATAAAAACTTTCTTTTGCAATCCAGGCACAGAGGATTTTCTTGCCAGCAGAGTTTCATGTGCGAGTTGTAGCATTTTCCTGCCAGTTGAATCTTCAGCGTGTGCCCCATGCCGAGAGCGATAGCAGAGGGCTCCCGTGTGACTCTTGTCAGCGGAGACCTGAGAGAATAACGTGCGCTTCCATGGACCTGGCACGCCGAGGAATTAGGATGCCCATGTGCAAAGCTTAAATGTGGATCTAGGCCTCTGCATTTAGGCACTGGAGTTTGAAGGAGGCTCTTAGCTTCATGGATCTCAGGTTTAAAACGATGGAGACGAGGACTGAGATGATGTTTGGTAGTGCTGGCAGCCGGACAAAGCAGTGACCGTGGCGGGTGTGCTGCTAACGTAAGGCTTTTCCTTAGATGAGTGAGTGAGACACCAGCAAGCGGCGCCGGCGTTACGCGGCTGTTCCCGGGGTGAGGTGGCTGAGGAGCCACCCCGGTACCCGATGGCTGTGTTTTCCAGAAAATGCAGCCTGCTCCTCCAGCACAGAGCTCACACATGTCTCTTGTGTTTCAGGTACACGTCCTCGGTTAAATACGACTCAGAGAAGCACTTCATCGATGACGTCTATATGCCAGTGGGCTTAAGCATTTCCTCCTGCAGTCAGACGGTCATCTGTGTCCCAAACTGCACGTGGCGCAGTTACAAAGCGGAGGTCCACTTCGAGCCCCGCAACAAGCCCCAGCGTTTCACCAGCACCACCATCGTCTACCCAAAGCACGCCAAGACTGTGTACACCACCACGCTGGATTACAACTGTCGTAAGACCGTGCGGCGGTTCCTCTCCAGCATAGAGCTGGAAACTTCGGAGTGCCTTGGGAATGACTGTGTCCTGGACGGTTGCTGACTGACGGCTGTCTCTCTTGCTCTTATCCATCCCGGTCCCATCTAACGTACTGTGCTAACTCCACTAGCTAAAGCGGGTACAGACCCTCTTTCTCAGCTCTTAATTCCTGCTTTAAGCACCAGAATGGCCTGACCGCAGTTTTCTGTGGGAACATAACTTAGTAGGAAACTTGTTTCTTTGCCTTCAAAGTTGTGAGTTCCCTCCCCTTCCCTGCAGTGCAGCAATCAGATGAAAATAAGGGGAAGTATTTTCCCAGAGAAAAAAATTGACAGGTGAGAAAGAATGTGGAACAGTGCCTGGCAGGTGGAAACCTATTTGATGCTTTGTGGTGATGTGCAAAAATACGGGCGATTTGCTCTCTTGCAGAGAATCTACCAGGCCATTTGGTTACAGAGAGCCAGAGCTGTCATTCATCTCAGTTTAGATCACAAGACTGTTTTCTCTAGAAGATTAAACTCCTGGAAATTGCTGGAAAAAACTAACACAGAAAAATCTGGAATTCTGCATTTATCATATACAAAAACGTTATCCTTCAGCATTCATGTCCAGTTTGAAGGTGTGAGTTGTAAAGAAGAGGAATTCTGAGTAGAGCAGGAGATAAACTGCTTTTGCAGCTCCAGGCAGCAGAGAAAGGATCTGGTAATTCAAGTTCTTTAGGTGAATGGCACAATGTATCTTAGGACTCCTACAGCACTGTGGTCTGTGTTACACGCTAGCGTTTGCGTGCTACGTGTAGTAGGACTTGTAGTGAAGAATATCAGGCCAAAAATTATCCCTGTGGTGTTGGAAAGTCAGGTCGTGACACTATGGTAGTGGAATAACACCGGTGCCTAGTTTTAACTGACATCATTCTGTCTGCACTGAGGGAGTTGTAACTAGGAAGGTTTCAGAAAATGCGCCGTATATATACAGGGTCCTGGAGTGGAGAAGGAGATGCCAGGATCGGGTGTGAGATGCCGTCGTGGAAGGGGTTGTGAAGAGGCAGGTGGTAGCAAAGGACAGGCAAATTCTTATTGCGTAATAAAATCCACAGCTGTAGCTCTGCTTCCACGTTGAGCTTCTCATTGCAAAGGTCTGTCTCTTCTCTGAACTTCAATATTCTGGATGTTGCTGGGATGGGGTAGCATTTACCTGTCTGTAGGCTGCTGAATAACTGTTCCAGTCCCAAGTGCATGGTGAGTTTGGGGACCAAAGGGAATAACTTCAGATACTATGAAAGGCCATCTGGATGTTACATGCATTAGTTTATCATGTGCTTTGAAAATAAGATGGAGAGGTTTGTTTCTTTACCCAGATTCTTTTTTTCCTGTATTGACAGAGAGCAGTGTGGGGTGGAGAGCATCTGCTCTGGGGAGCGTGGCTTATGTTGGTGGCTAGTGTAGCACTCAGAAACACCTGGTAGATTTGACTTAGCCGGACACAGCTTTTCCACATATTCCGAAACTCCTCTGAGGTGCGGGTCGCCTTCTGGTGGAACATCAGCCCTGGACCTGCTTTTAGAGAGGACGTCCTAGCGCAGAGCCTCAAGGGTGAATTTTGTCAGTGGCGAGTTAGAAACTCGGGAGCCTGTTCTTGAGCTGTACTTAACGCGTGTTTGTGCAAGTGTGATGACGAGTGGTGTGGAAGTGTACTCCAGCGTGAACTTAAATGATTTGGGGGAGTAAAAATGCAGCAGGAAGGAAAGTTTGAGTTTGTGTGGTTTGGGTTTTTGCTGTTTTGTTTTGGTTTTTGTCTTATTTATTAGCTCAGAACAGAACGTCCTTAATCTTTGGTACTTGCCTCAGAAAACCAGATCCTAAACCCAGGGTGACAGAGGGTGCCCGCGTCAGGCAGGCATTGCTCCAGAGTTAAGAGCAGCACAGTCTTCTCAATGAACCTGTTGGTTTCAGACTACAGTGTGTAGATCTGTCTTAAATACACATCACGGTTGTCCCCTAAGCGTTGCCCCGAGATATACTTGTCGTGTAACAGAAGGCACAGCTCGGCCCCGAAGCGTGTGGGGTTTCACACGGGCAGAACTAATCTTTGGGAAGCTGTTGCATCATGGCGCGCTTCGCAGTTTTGTCTACCTTGCTCCTGGACACCTGGTGCTGGCCACTGTTGGACGCAGGATGCTGCAAGAGCACGGACCCCGGATTGCTCTGACAACCTCTCCCAATGAATTCGTTTGCCGGAGATCTGAGAGAAGATTATTTTAAGTTGTACTCATTAATTGTCCCTAGTTAAATTAGAAATTAGATGACCCTTACTACAGTTTTGGGATAAAGCACCTGATTTTTATAAAGCAAACAAACTTGATTATGTACCTCTTAAATATTTTAATTGGTAGAGATACCTTTTAAATTATTTATGTTCCAACATTTGCAAAGCTCTGATTAGCTCTGTGCAAGTGTTCTGATGTCTGTGACGTTTCCCACCCCCTCCTAATTTCCAATTTTTCTTTTACTTTATTGGTAATAAATGATCTGAAAACCATCGTATAGGGGAGTCTCTTCATTTTTCGTTCAAAGCTTTTCAGTGTTTATTATGGTATCTGCTTAGTAATAAATACATAATATATCCTGCCAATCCCAGCTCCCCTCTTCTCTTACGTGTTGCTTCTGTTTACATATTCTAGGAAGGCATTTCCTATATAAAACTGTGTATTTTAGAAAAAAAACCAACACCAAATGTTGTGGTTTTTATCAGTTTAGTAAGACACTTGAAAAAGTTCCTTAAAGGCAGCTGAAAATCCTTTCCAGTATGTATCCGAGCCTTTCATCTGATGTAGTTTTATTTTTTAGAGGAGTTTCTGGTGTGGATTTCAGCATATTCTGCAAGCGAAGCACTTACCCTTTTAAAATAGAACAGGTATTTAACCAGACAGGAATTTTAAAATTTTGGTTAAAAATGTAGATGCTGAAATGCTGCTTTAGTAAATACAGCATAAAAATAAGACTAGAATGTGTTAATGTGTTAAACTTTATGAAAACCAAATAGAGGGTTACAACTATTGTTTTGAGAGAAATGCTGTAGTGTTTTTCTGGATACTTGATCTGTTCTTTAAACCCTTCCGAATTTGCAGGCGTGCTGATTCTGTGCTATCTCTGGCAGAGTAGGAATGGACGCAATTGAACAGCAGCTAATGAATTCTTAATGGGATTTTTTTGGTTACTTTTTATTGTTCATCTGGTTATCTGCTCGCTAAAGCTCTAGATTTGCATGTAATGACATTACTGGAGTCTAGGGAGCGTTGAAGCTATTCTCAAGCACACCGCTGCTCCTGCAAAAGCCTGTGCAAGCATCTGAGTATCATACAGTGCTTAAAGTATTAAACAGGAGAAAAGCCATATATGAACATCAATTGCCGTATAGAAGACAGTTCATTTGAAGAGCCATTGAGAAAAAACTTTGAAAAGCAGGACAGTACCTTTCAGGAGGGCTTCAGGAAACACTTTCTCTCCTTTCAGATGTGCCATCTAACTTCCAAATACTTCCTTTAGTGTGGCCTGAGCTGTTTTCCTTCAATATTGTAGTAACACTCTGTATGGAAGATGTTCCTTTACTATGAGAAGTTGAAGTAGGGGAGTACGAGGCAGCTTTCTACTTGACACGATTTTTAATTCATACTGGCCAAATGGGCTTCTAGTTAGTACATACCGTGACAAGGGTAACCCCGTTGTTATAGATGGGCTCCATTTTCCATATATATATATATGCTGTGTTTCTCCAGAATGTCAAACCTGAGGGTCTGATACAAGGAAATTTTTATTAAAAAAATACGTGCTGGACCTAACAATTAAGTCGCAAGCCAGGAGACGAGGGCTGGATTCCAATCCCGACTTTGCAGCTCGCTCAGTTTCAAGTACTAGGTAAGTTCTTGCGCCTGCAAATCATCTTAGCCTCCAAAGAAGGTACCTGCTCATTCAGCTGCCCACACTGTTTGTTTCCCCTTCTGCCAAGGCTTGCTGGTTTCAGGACCGGCGATTCACCGTGTGAATAGCTGAAAAGCTCAGGTGTAATGCAGGGAGTGTTGTTTTGAAAACAACTGATAGCAATAACGAGGGACACTCCAGGACAAATAGGCAGCATGGAGAGGAGCGCTTTTAATTGCTGAATTAGTCTGAGCTGCATCCATATTTTAACTAACAGATTGGTTGGTTTTTAAAATATAAATGTCTTGTTCTCCACACAGATATAAGACAGTGAAAGATCAGTACTAAGCTACAGAACTCAGTGAGAGATTTTAGGTGACACCACCGGTTGCAGCTCAGAGGCTGTGCCAGCTTGTTCAGCATTCAGGACCAGTTCGTGCTTGCTCCTCTGGAAAATAACCACAGCAATCTTCTTTACGTGCTGTGTGATCGCCGCTTGTGCGTGATGCCCTGCAATGATGTAACGGGGAATGCCTGACAGTTGGGCATGGCTCTGCGGGCAAATGGTGCTGGATGTACAATTCGTACCGTGCCCTTCTGTTAATCTTATAGATACGCAGCCTTTCTTCCTCTGCTACAGGATCTTCAAGAATCCCGTCCCATCGAAGGCTTTCATTAAGCTGAGCAGAAAGACCTTGGTCTGTTTGACTTGAGTCCAAAATGGTGGAAATGGCTACTACAGCCTTGTTTATTTCTGCATCCTTCTGACTCTCTTCTGCATTACTTTGGGCTGAGGCAGGGTTCCTCCCAGGACTTGGGATTTCAAGTGATGGAGAGGAGCGGGCCTGCTGCTTTCTGGTTTTGTGGTGGTGTTTATCTGCTAAAATGATAAATGCTGTTAGCAAAAATATGTGCATTGCATCTGAGGCTTTCCTGCTTATTTCATAAAAAGGATGATGAGACAAGTGTTTGCTGTGCTTTTATGTGCCCATTAATAAGAAACCAAATCTCTAAGAAAATATTAATGGCCTAAAAATCTTACTTTTAGCTGGGTAATACATATTTATCTGATTGGCTAACATAACGATTCTCACACCTCTAAAATGTATTTATTGAGGCTGTTAATGCATTATGGCACTTCTATACTGGCATCAAGTTCACTGTGCTTGCCTAACTCAATTTAGGCAGGAAATGGATTCTTAGTTGTTGGGCATTTTTTTAAGCTGTTATCCATTAATACAGCAAGCAATGTAGGTTGGCTTCTTTTAAACAGCACAATTTCTAGAAACTTTCAGGCACCTTTTGTACTAAGATACTGGAAGTGAACAGCTATGCCTTTACGTGGAAGATTTTTTGAAATGAACCTCCGCTTTCTGTAGCTGTAGCAGCAACTCAACCCCGCTGATGGGAAGTTAGATCAGTGCCGTGACTCATGCCTGGGGAACGGCAAATATTTAAACAACTATACTGTAGCTCACCAAAAGAAAACCACTAAATATTTACGACATCCCAAATCTTAGGCAGTTCGTGAAATTTCCTACTTCTTGACAGATGTCTTATGCCTCCTACTGCTTATGCTGTGTAGTTACATGTAGTCAATCTTTTCTTCTTTTGGCTAGATTTGTAGCTATGTATGAAACTATATGTATAAACAGGCTACAGGTTCAGTGAAAGGCTTTGAAGTGCCATAGATGATTTCCTTGGGAAGGCTGTTTTTTTCTCTCCGAGGCAGTTGTCCTGCAGGATAGGGGGAGAGCCGAGCATCGCATCCTCTGGCCAACAGACAGGTGAGTCCGAGCTGCCTTCCTGCTGGTGCACACAGGCCGGCGGCGCGTCCCCTCCTGTCTGTGCAGCGTCAATTGCACAAACATGCAACGTTGAGCCCTGGTCACGTACCAGCCCTGTGCACACATGGCTTTGCCCGATGACCCCTCCCCTCCCCAGGCCTGCCCAGACCCTGCGTGGGGTGTTTTGGGGGCAGCTGTGGGGAGCACGGTGCCTTTGCCCATGCCTGCTGCGGCAGCCAGCCCAGCTCACCTGCCCGCACGGTGGTGGCGGCGGCGGCACTCCTGCGTGGCAGCTGCTGCTGCTTCTTCTTTCTCCGTGGTGGCTTCGTGCCAGCGGCCTGCGGCGGAGCGGGGCACGGGCAGCCCCTCACCCCCCGCCGCCTGCCTGCGCTGCTCTCCTGCCTGTGGGGCCCTGCAGCATGGCCCCCCACGGCTGCCCTCGAGCCTGGCAGGGACCAAGGGAAGGAAGGTCAGTGGCCCTGGCCAGGCCTTTCTCCTTGTCCATGACCCCCCCCCCATCTTGACTCCTCTCGGTGCCTGCCCCCTCCATCTCTCCTTTGCTCAGCACCTCCCCTCAGCGCCTTCCCCCTCCATTTCCCCTCAGTGCTTCGCCTCCCCTCAGTGTGTTTGCTCTCCATTTCCCCTCACGTTTTGCCCTTCCATCTCCTCTCTCCTCAGTGCCTTCCTCCTCCATTTCCCATCAGCTCTTCCCCTCAGTGCCATCCTCCTCCATTTCCCCTCAGGTTTTGCCCTCCATCTCTCCTCCTTTCAGCGCTTTCCCTTCCACCTCACCTTCCCCCTTTACCTCTCCTCCCCTCAGCACCTTCCCTTCCATCTCACCGCTGCCTTCCCCCTTCCTTTTCCCCTCCACTCTCCTCAGCACCCGCCCTTCAGAGAGGTCTCCAGGGCAGCCGTGGCACAGCGGCAAGCCTGGGCCTGCCTGCTTGGCCAGGGGCCCAGCACCATTGCTCTGTGTGAACAACACTGTCCGGCACGAGTTTCCTCCCCTGTGCCCCCTACACGTGTAGGTGCTGGGGCTTGCCCGAGGTAATACAGCCACAACAGAAAGCGTTGGCTTGTCTGAGATAGTACAGTCCCGGCAAAGTATTGCAGGGCTGCGGAGTTTGCAGCACAGTGCTGCTGCAGAGGGAAAAATCAAACCCAAATCCATTGCAGGGAGACCAGCTATTGGGGTCCTTCCCACCCTTTTGTAGCACCTCAGCCCTGTGCTGAGGGAAACTCTCCTCTCCCCTCCTCTCTGCCTTTCCCCACGTCAGAGCAGCGAAGGTACATGTGAAACAGCTTCTGAGGCGGCAATAGCTCTCCCAAGTGTTCTGGGGCCGGCGCAAGCCTCAGATCTCCTGCCCTTGCTGCTGCGTTGCGGTGGTGAGCATTTTGACAGCCTCACCGGTGGGGGAGATCAGTGAGTCTCCAGAGGTAAGCCTGGATGAAAAGCATTCACAGAAACTCTAGCAACAGTTGCTGAAGCAATGCACCTCTTATTTATCATCCTCTCCCTGGAAATAACCAAACCTGGATTAAACCTCATGTTGCTTTCTCCCGCTCCCTGCCTGCCTCTTACCATCCCTCCTCCTGATCTATTTAGATGTGAAATTTGGCAGACGCTCGCAGTTGCATTCAGACAGATTGTGATGAAATCAGGCTCCTGGGAGGCTGCTCCCAGGGCGGATCCCCGGGCTGCAGGCAGCACTTCTCCGACTGCCGCTAATGGTCTGATTTCAAAGTGTCAACAGCAGGGGTTTTGCAGTGGTGGTTATTACTGATGCTGTACAGCAGCCAGCAGGTCTCCAAAGCCTGCGTGTGGATGAAAGGGATGGTGACACAGGGCAAAAAGGCAAGGAAAATGGGAGCAGCAGTGATGGGATGTAAATAATTCATCCAGACTGAAAAGTGAGTATAATATATTTGGAGAACAGTTGAGGGAAGGGGATTAGTTGTAGCTAGTGATGGTTGTCGTTAATTTTATTGTGATAAAACCTGACTTGCTCAGCCAGAATAAGAACCCTGTGGTAGCAGCCGGCCTGAGCTACATACAAAGAAAGTCGTCATCTGACAGCTCCTGGGAGCACCAGGATGGGTAGGACCGATGTTTGCCTGGTTGATCTGCCCCTTTTGCTGCTGCAGTTGGCCAGGAGGATGCTGAGTGGTGAGGTGCTCCCTGGTAGCAGATAAAATTATTCTGGAGGGGCATTGTCCCCAGGCAAATCCCCTACCCTCTTCATTACCCCTTCTGTCATTTTTCTTTGTCTCCCTTTTCTGTTTAGACTGAGAGCCTCAAACACTGCTGTGCCCAGCGCAGCCAGACTCCAGTCTCAGTGGATGTTCTACCTGCAATTCATAGTAAAAATACTAAGAACAAACTTTCCACAATCCTCTGAAGGTTTCACTGCATATATCTTTTGAAAAGAAGCATATAGTGATTTCATAAAATAGAAGTCCAATTTGTAAACCCTTGCCAGGAAGGGTAATTGCATTCAAGCAGTAGATCTAATCTGTATGTGTAAGGGTTGTGAGATTTGTCTTTCAATTTGCTTGAATATTCCTACTGTCCTCTTCAATTTTAGCTTGAGTGTAAAATGAAGTAAAGGTACTGTTGTATTTGTTTCCTTTGGTGAGACGGGGTGTTTTAGAATCATAAAATCATTGAGGTTGGAAAAGACCTGTAAGATCATCAAGCCAATACCACCATACCTCCTGAATCATGTCCCCCCGTTCGGTATAAAATCTGGGGAATGCAACAGGCAGGTGCCTCAGGGAGAAGGTTTGGGATCATGCCTTATATCCTGATGGGAAAAATTAGTAATTTTATAAGCAATTATATAGATCTGTGACATGAGGAATGCAAGCCTTAAATTCAAAGCCCAGCCTAAGCTAGTGCCAGAAAGTGGATCTTCACAGCTGTAGTGTATATGTGGGTTTTTTTTTTATCAGGACATCAAAGAAATGCCCAAACCTCAAATATTTAACCCATGGCTGCTGGGTTCTAACTCAAATGTCTTTTATTTGGTGGCTGGGGCACTTTTTGACTCCAAATGCAACTACACTGAGAAATTCCTCTAGATTTCCCTGTGGAACCAGTTTACTCTGAAACGTGCATAATTTTCCTGTGCCACAGATGCATTGAAACTGCATATAGACCCACCGCGCTGGTTGGCTGAGGAAGTCATCCTGTGAAATGTTAGAGTTGATGCTGTAGGCTTACCTTGAACAAGGAAAAGAGAATTAGACCTGAGACTTATTCGTGCAATCAAAAGGAGCAGTGGATCAGAATAGGGAGTTTGTCTTTAAAACAGGTCAAAAAGCAGCTTAATTTGCTAGCATCACATTAATTTGATAGCATCACTATCCTTTAAATGTTTCTGTTGTCTTATGTATTCTTGAGCCAGGTGTGCTCTACAGGCAAGATTTTTTTGTTCAGATTAGGGACTGAATCATTGACCTTTTTATTGAGCAATGATAATTAGAGGGATGAATACAAATCAAATCTCTGAGGACCAAATGGTAAAGGATTGCAATCAGAGTAACAGCTTGGAGAAAATTGCTGGCCTTCTTGCAGTGAATTGTAGCACGGCTGGACTGAGCTGGAGCGGTCGGGGCGATGGGAAGGGAGTGCCAAACATCTCTGGCTGTGGCAGCTCCATGCCAGTTGTCAGCTTGTGCACCAAGGAAGTGGTCTTTCAGAGATAAGCAGCCAGCCAATTTGGCCTTTGGTTATTCTACATATTTAAAGTCACTCATAATTAATACTTTTATTATTGTTTGTGTGTTAAAACACTAATTGTCCACCTCAAATTCTTGTGTTGAATGCTGAACAGGCAGATGATGAGAATCCTTTCCTGAAGGAACCCGTGATCTAACCAGAAACGACAGCCAAACTGTGGAAAGCAGAGGAGCAGCGCAAGGCCTCTGCTCTGATTGCCCGGCAGGACACGGCTGAGAGTGGGAGCCCAGACCCCTGCTTACCAGCCCAGCGTCCAAACCGGGAATCCCTTCCTGTAGCACTTCGGGACTGTTACAGTTAGGATTGTTTTGCTGTACAATAGGGCTGCTATTAAGCATCTGTAGTTCTTCCAGAGGACACCTTTGTGCCCATGAGTTTAACATCTCTTCGAAAATGGTGGTGTTTATTTTTCATTTCTTGAGAACCCTGTCTGTCCGAGGGTGACGCGGAAAGGCTGCTCCCCAGCGTGCCATTACGTGCCGTGCTGGAAGGAGAGTGGATCAGCCCGGGGCATCTGTGGTGCAACTGTCAGCGCTGCTGATGGGCCTGCAGGAGGGGGTTGCTCTCTGTTACAGTCCTTGTCGTGTGTATATTTAAAATCTCTGGCAGCTGTGATCTGGTGAATAATTCAGTGAAAGCCATCATCAATAAAAGAGAGATTTTGAAGGGTTCTTTGGATGGAATTGGAAGTGCCTGCTTTCTGAGACACGAGTGTATTAAAAATTAACTTCATGCTATCAAGATAAAACTCATATTTAGCCTTTTTAAATTTTTAATGTAATGTCATATTTATTCTCTGTGACTTCCAGCTATCAAGGCCCAGCCTTGCAGTCGGACTCTGAAGCATCTGTGGTTCTGTGGGGATCCCGACGAGCAAATTCAACAGCAGTGTATCTTTCCCTGTGCCTATTGCTCCTGCCAGTACAGCTGGTTAAATAAGGTAATTTATCTTTTTCCTGAAGTTGGCTGAACCGTGTGCTTAATTTATTTATGTTATTGATTGTGTGGAGGACTACCCTGGTGGGAAATGTCGTCATCTTGCACAGAAATACAGGCTCTGTATTAACTCAAACACTGCTTCCTCTGATGTATTTTTCAACACTTGCCTAAACCAAAAAGCAAAATACATACCCAGACTTGAACTCGATTTAGGTACAAGGCGGCTTAGGGTCCCTAAGCTTATACTGTGAGGTCTTGTGGATGTATGGAAACGATGGGGCTCGCAAGGGCCACTGGGTTTCTCAAGGGCAGGCTCTGAACAGGCAGTAAAAGCACAGGCTGAGGGTTTCTTTTCTCTTCCTTTCTCTTTTCCTCCTCTCTTTTTCTCTCCCTCCCTTCCTGTCACATGGCAGATTTACTCACTGCGTCCACTGGACGTTTAGACAGTAATGAGCCCTAATTTCTGTGCAAAGGAGTAATTGTTTTCCTGTGATTTTCTGTTGACTCACCGTATGATCCCAGGCTGTCAGTTCATCTGGTGCTTTGCGCCCCCCTCCCTGTGCTGCATGGGACAGTAATTTGCACTTGTACCGCTCTCCGAACCGCAGAGCGAGACATGTTTTATTACGATGAAGCGTGAGGCAGTGGGCTGCAAGCAATTGCTGAATGCGGAAGGAAAGCCACGCCAGCCCCTCGGTCCCTCGCTCCCCGTGCGGGGAGCTGGCTGGAGCGGGGCAGCTGGGTTTATCTTGACACCCTGAGGCCACGCTGGGCCCACGCTGTACCTGGTTTGCAATCCTTCCTGCGGACTGGGCTTTTACCGGTGTGGGGACCCCGTTCATGGGACCATCCACAGCAGTCCTGGGAAGAATAGCTTTACTGTAAAAAAGAAAAAAAGAAGAGAGACCAAATTTTGCCCCTGATCCCAGGCAACCTTCTGTAGCCGGTGCCTGTTATCAGGACCACTCCACAGATTTGGGCTCTTAATTTTTAAGTTACAAGCTCCCCGTGGTTGTCCCGGGCCCAGCAGGTCACCTTGCTTCACTCCGGGATGCTCTTGTTCTGAACATTTTTTCCCCCTGCAAAATTAATTTTTTGTGGTGGGGTTGGTTTTTGCTGTCAGTTTGGTTTGTTTGCTTGTTTCTTGTTTTTGTTTTTTTTTTGTGGGCTTTTTTGTTTTTGTTTTGCTTTGGGGTCTTGGGTCTGTGGGTTTTGCTTGGTTTATTGTTATTGTTTGTTTGTTGGGTGGTTTGGGTGGATTTGTGTTTTGTTTTGGGTTTGGGATTATTTGGTGGTTTTGGGTTGTGGGTTGGTTTGTTGGGTTTGGTTTTTTTTTGTTATTTGGGTTTTTTTTTTCGTTCTTTGGGTTTTTTTTTTCGGGGTGGGGGGTGGGTTCTTTTGCTACCGGCTTTCCTTGCTTGTAGTTTGGGTTTTTTGGTTTTTCCCGGGAGTTTTTACTCTTTCCTGGGGATCCCGCGCGCGGCCGGGCGGGAGGCGGCTGCCCGCAGCCCTGCGGGGCGGCCCCGCTCCCGGCCCCCGGAGCTCCGGGCCGGGCCTTGGCGGCGGCCGGCGCGGGGCGGGCCCGGGGCGGGGGTGCGGGGCCCGGGGCGGGCGGCGGGGGCGGCGGCGCAGGTGCGCTCCGTTTCCGCCTCGTCCCGGGGGAGAAGGGGTGGCTCCGGGCCGTGTCCCGTGGCGGAACCGGCCGCGGGAGTTTTGCCGGGGCGGCGAGAGCGGGGCCGGGCCGGAGGGTGTGCGGGGAGGGCGCTGCCCGGCCGGGAAGGGCGCGCGGGAGCTTCGTGCGGAGCTTCAGGCAGAGTTTCAGGTGTTGGTACGTGCTGGGAGGCTGCTGTGCCCCGGGGCCGTGGGTATGGCCCCTTCCCCTGGCGAGCTGCGACAGGGGAGCAGCTTTTGGGGGGGGCTTGGGGCACCTGCACTCGGAGCTGCGCCGGTGGGAGAGTCTTACCTAAAATGCTGCTGTCAGCTGTCCAGAAACACAGCAAGGTGAACTGCACAAGGCTGAATTTAGGTGGCATTCACCTCCTGAAGATAACCGAATGTAAGTGACAGAGGTGTGGGGGGAAACAAGCCGGGAGCAGGAGGTTGAAAGTGACGTGTTCCATCGAAAAAATTATCAGCCCGTGTGCTTTTGGGAGCCGTTGGGCTTGTGCATGTCGTGTGGTGGGAGCAGCCACGTGCATCTTACGGAGGGCGGATTGTCGTGGTTCTTTCGGGCACTCTGGCATGGGGTGATGGGTGCTGTTGTGTGTGCAAGTACGAACGACGTGCTGTGCCCACCCCAGGGTTTTCAGTCTGCCGCAGTTTGGGTCAGGTATTCGCGAGGGCAAAGCTCATGGCTTGGTTTTTGCTTGCACCAACAACATCCAGGGTGATGTGTGGTGTTCAAAGGCTTCCTAGGATGCTTAAATCCAATACTATAGCTTAAGGATGCTGAGAAAGGGTATTTCATCTCCAGATGTGATGGCGGGCCTGTGGCTCGGAGCTGTGCTGGATAGCAGGCTTTTGGCAAGGCCTGGGGTCAGGCTGCTCAGCAGAGTTTCTTTGCTGGCTGTGAATGTGCTTTTCCTGGTTCACTTGAGGTTACCCGCAAAACAGGCTGGCACGCGGTTCTCCTGCAAGGGATTCCTTGACGAACGCTGGCCCTTGCTCAGTGCTTCTCTGCTATGTCTAATTCTTTTTAAGAAACTTGATGCTTCTCTGGAGGCTGGGAGGTGCTGATTCCAACTTCTAGCCGCAGAAGGCCTCCTGAGCTTTTTAGCATATCAGAATAGTGAAATGAGTCTCTCTAATTGGCCATTTATATGCTAATTTGCTTCTCCTAGGCCTATGCCAGATCAACCTGCCCCAGAATGTGAGTCAGAAAGAGCCTCCTGTCTTCATGAATTATTCACTTTGCACAACGCACCTGCCTGGCTGGGGATTAGAAGGAAATAGGGCCAAAGGCTGATAAATAAAGATATACCTTGGCAGGTGGAATAGTGCTGGCCTTCCTCCCCAGCATCGTAGGGTGCTGGGGAGCTGGAAGACTGCTTTGCTTGGGTAAAAACTGGTTCTTTATAGCTTACCATGTATCAGGTAGCCACGCTAATAAGTGCCCCTCATTATTACAGGATTGTTGGTACCGTATGTCAGTTTTCCTGTAGAGCTGATTTTATCTCCCCACTTGTAGGACTGGCACAGACCTCCAGGGCATTGTATTTTATAAGCTTTTTAACAAGCTTTGTCTTAAAAGGAGTTAGGCTTCTTGCCACTACTGCTAGAATTGGGAAGCAACTCTGGTGCGTGGGAACCTCCTTTGTTTTCCCCCCAGACCTCATCCCCGCTGGCTCCTTTTCCAACTTGGCCTTGCGTGGTAATGGCACTTCTCTCCCTTCCCATGTGCTGAGGCCAATTTGTGTTTACCTTGAGCTGAGCCAACCAAAATCAAATGCAAGGCTCCAAATGAGGTCTTCCGTGTGTCACTGGTGCTGGTACTACTTAGACTGAGCTTTCATGGTGGGAGGAACCGGGAGAAAGTCTGTCTAATTGGGTTCTTAAGTTGTTGTCCCAAAGCTTGCCAAGGCTTTGTGGTGTTTATGTGGAGGTTGTGTTTTCCTTGTCTGTGTTGGCCCAAGCCTCAGAGCTGCAAGTCAAGTCTGATCATATTGGATTCCTTGTGCCGCTTGGCTCTCCGTCTGCTGCTGAGGGTTTGTACTAACAGTGGGGATTTGTCACAGTAAGAAATTGCAAAAGGCCGTTTCTCAGCCGTGCCCCTGTGTGCCGGCCCAGCTCTCTCCCTTCCTGAGAGCCGGCAGCAGGAAGGTGATGAGGATTGTTTGGCCCTTCTGCTTCCTCCCCGCTTAGCTCCTATGAAATGTCAAGGCTTACAGCAGGCTCCTTTGCCACTGGAGGGGCTGAGAAACTGCTAGATGTAGGTGTGAAGGGGTAGCTCAAAGTGGTTTGTGTGTGTTTTATAAAGTCCTGATTCAGTCCAACACTTGTACAGGCACAGTTACTGCCCTTCTCTGGCTCTGAGACTTGGCCGTGTCTTGAAAGTCAAGTGTGCGTCTTCTGCCATGCTTCTACAGCTGCAAGGGTTATTCTGTCACTTTAAAACAGTTGTGTGCTTTGAAATACAACCGTGGCACTCAGATCTTTAAAACACGAGGGGAAGACTTGCATCTGGACTAAATAGCCTTTCCCTGCCTGCTTTACTTGTCTCCCTGCTGTGCGACTAGTGTCTGGGAGGAAAAGGGACTGGCCAGCGGTGGGTGAGAGAGAGAGGCTAGGTTAACCTTATCTATCTCTGCTAGTCATTTATCCTCTGTCATAGCAACAAGAGCAAACACTCACTTAGTTGCTAAGGTTTCCTGGGGATAATGGGGTCTGGTGCACAGAGCACAGAGTAATTACACTGCTTCTTTGAGGGAGCAGCAGCTAAAAGGAAAAACAGGCCAGCATGATACCTGGTGCGAGCTGGGAGTCCTGGTGGAGGTGATGCCCTCAAAGCAGGCAAGTTAATTACACCAGCACAGCTCGGCTTGGGAATTGGGACCTTATCTCTGGCCAACTGTTTAATTTTTATTTTTTAAATGAAGTATTTAAAAAAAAGCCTAATTAATTTCCTATAAAAACAAATTAATGTAGACATGAGCTGCTTAGCTGGAATAACCAGGCAAATGAAAGCTGACTGGAGAGCTCCTTATGGGCCTGTATAGGACATTTTTGTATTTGCAGGGCTCCGAGGAATTCATGCTTCGTGGGCACCTGTAACCAGCCCAGCTGCAGGAGGGCTCGTGCAGGCTGTGCTTTTGCTGCCGTGAGGAGGTGTTCTTTACTGCAGTAACTACCTCAATGCCAACAAGACCCATCAGTTTTAACTTTGATGTAGTCAAGGTAAAGTTAAAGTGTGTTTGAGGTGGGGGAGTGGGGAAGGGACTTGGTGTAGCAAGTAAAAGTGTACATAAGCTGAAAAAGCGAGCTGATAAACTTGGGACAGAAAAATATTATGGGTGTTAAATACAGAGCTACAGCCTGGCTCAGGGAGTGCATGATCCAGGAATCTCTGGAGGCTGGGAGGGCATTCTGGAAAAGTATTGCTGTGTTGTGCTCTGTTCTTATACTCTTCTTTAAGAATCTGCTCTTGGAGCTGGTCAGATAGCAGGTACCATGCTCGCTGAACCTTTGGCATGACGTGCTACGACTGTGCTCTGTTATTAAGGTAAAGATACGTGATATTCATGTTGCTATTCTGCTGAGAAAACTGGCCTTCTTTCACAGAAGAGCCTGAAAGTCTTTGAAGGGTGTCATGTCAAAGGTCTGTGTGTGCGTACTGCTGTGAGCCAGGGCTAGCTCTGGACGTGCCCATGTGGCAACCTTCTGCCATTGCAGCTGCCATTTGTAGGTGGTGCTGAATGTGCTGGTTATTGGAACAGGGATCAGGAGTACATCCATAAATACCTCCCGCTGCTGTTCTGCTACTTCGGGAGGGTGTGCCTGCTGCAGGATCCGTGGCAGGGTGGCTTGGTGGGGTGGCTTGGAAGGGTGCTTGCCTCTCCCCAGCCTGTGCCTGGAAGACTTGCTGCCCCACAGCTGGCTGCAGCCCACCTTCATCCTCCAGTCCAAGAAGCGGGAACTGTCCAGTAGGAAAAATCCTGCTCACTTTGCTGTCTTGCGGTCGCTCTGCGGGGATGTGGGGCCAAGTCACCAGCATGACCCAGCTGCTGTTCTCCTCGCTCAGAGCCCACCTGAAGATTTCTCCCTCACAGACTGAGGTCATGTTCTCTGGCTGTAGAGTACAGCAGAAGCAGTGCTAGAGCTCCAGGCAGAGCTGTGCTCTGTTATGCATCCTCTGAAAAGCTCCTGGCCCCATGCAAAGGGTTGGCTCTCTGCAGGACAGAGCTCCTTCCTTGCAGTGCTCCCCATACCTTCTGTGCCAAGGGCAGCCAGGTGGACTCAGATTTAATGAGGTTTTGTTTCACATGACTTCCTCCATCATAGGAAAGGAACAAACAGGTGCACGTTTTTAAAAGCAGATCATAAAGTATCGATAAGAGCTCCCTTTTAATTCTTAATTCAAGTAAAAAGCAGAATCTTAAGAGTGGAAGGTTTTCTTTCTGTAACACTAAGTACCTGTGCTTCCCTTTAACTCTGTGTGCAGCGTACTTGCAGCAGGGCCAAGAGCTGTGGATTTCTCTTGTTCTCTCGCTGCTAGAGGCTGACTGCATCTGCCCTTTGTTAGCTTGTTGAGAGGAGCAGAGAACACGAAGGGGTTGGCTTGGTGAGGTAGGTGCTAACTGGAGCATTTCTGAGTCAGTGGTAGATGCTGACTGCAAGAAGGCTGTTTCACCACAGCCCATAGAAATTACTCCCGTGGCTGGTGTGGTTTTGCTATCTTACTCTTTCTGATTAGGCTGATTGCACTGTACTACTTGTCCTGTACAGAGATAAGAGGGAGGATGCTTCACGCCTTCCAGATACTGGTACCATTTCTCTGGCGTTATTCCCATGGCCACAGAAGACACTCCCTCCAGTCCTACTAGTGCTCCTGTTTCTGCCCCAGCAGACTGTGGCCTGCAGTCCCACATCATTCTTGTTTCCTTCTCCAAGGTAGTTGTGTCAAACCACACTGGGCTTTTTTCAGAGGCAAAGGTGTAAAGCCACCTGCAATGCCAGTTTACATCAGAGGGAGCAGCAGATACACAATGCTATGGAAGGAAAATACTCCTGTAAATATTTTAGGGGATGATCTATCTGAAGACTGTTCTGGGATATGATGGATCTCTAGACTGTGCTTTGTTTTCCTGCTTTCTCTGCAGATGCTGCTCTGGGAATGATGGAGGACAGAAAACGTATGCTGAGTAACAAGAGGCAAAAGAGCATGACATTGCTTGTTTTTGTTCAGTCATGCTGAGAAAAGCGCACTGTGGTGTGAGGCTGGAGAATGTGTTCGGGTCTCTCCTGAGAAAAATACTTAGCTGATGTGCTCTATTCTGACTTGCCTTCAGCTCTGTTAGAGCAGATAAAGCTCTGCAGAGGAGGGGCAGATGCATTCAGCACTGCTTTCCACCCTGAAAGCACAGCTGCTGGCAAAGCAAACTCCTCTGCCCTGACCGTGGTATGGGGCTCATCTCCAGCTCTAGCCTCTAGCTTTTATGCTAAACACCCCCATCTGCCAAGCGCTGGTCACGTCAGCGTGGTTGTGTGCATTCAGCATCGCCAGTGGACGTTGGGCGTGTGGGCTGTGCTGTTCTTCAGGTGTGCGGGAGTGGGAGGGAAGACTATGTGCTATATCTGAGGAGTAATTTAATATATGCTTTTGTGGGGGGGGGGTACATGTGCATATAATCCTGTAACAACACATCACAGGCTTGGAAAATATCTGGAAAATCCCAGGTCGGCTGTTCTGTGTGAAATTGTAGCTTCTCTTTGCTTCTAACACTGGCTCGGGGGCGGGAGCCTCCATATTCTTTTGCTGTTAATGCCTGATTGCTCCCCTGTGTGTGAGCCGCTGTGGGACGTGTGTGGGGACTGCATTCTCTCCTTGCTTGAGATCATGAAGATGATGAAAAGAGCAGGAGGTGTGCTGGGACCAGATGGAAATGCAAACCCACAGCATGTGTGGCACTGAGCAGAGCGGGGGGAGTAGTTGGTAACCTGAAGATGGGAGGGTTCAGGGTTTTCTTCTAGGGATGATGCCTTTCAAAAGTGATCACCTAAACTAATGTAGGAGAGGTGTAAAAAACTGTGTGTGACACTTCTGTCTGTCCTTCCTGTCTCAACCCTCTTTCTCTGCCAAACTTTTCCTGCAGCCACCCATCTCCTCCATGCCTCGCTTTGCTGTACAGTTGGACTGTGCTGCTGAGCATCGTGCTGAATTGTTCGAGCCTTCACCCTTTCTATACATCTGTCCCCTTGCACCGAAAGAAATCTGCTTCGTGTGGAGTTCCTCCTTTTCTCTCCTGGCTGTTGCAAGCACTGAGTTTTCAGACTCTCCCCAGAAATTGGATGGTCAGAGAGGAGGGAACCAGTTCATTGTAACCGTTTTGGCTCTCAAGGCTGTGGTGGGCTTTGGCAGGACATAGCTGTCAGTTCTCTAACGCGGGTTAGTGTTTCCATGCTGAGGGGTGAGTGCGGCACATGTGAGCTCAGCGTAGGGAGAGAGATCGACGTGCACAAGCTGTGCGCTTGCCTGCGTGAGAGGGCCAAGGCCGTGCAGCCTCCGATGCCTCTGCGCCTGGCACAGAAGCAGAAAGCTCTGTGTGTCAGCAGTAGATAGCAAGCGTAGGTACAGCACGCTGAACCACGGGCTCTGCGGGGGTAAGTGTGCTGTGGACTGAGACTGTAACATGTGTTTTCTTGGGAACTACTGCACAGCTGGCAGGTGATATACCTTGCCTGCTTTTGTATCTGATTTGTGTTTGCCAAATGGCATTAACCACGTTATCTCTGCATAGGAGGTATGGTTTCAAAGCTGGCAAGTGTCTATTCTGGGGAAGGTAAGTATTAATACCTAGAAATGTATGCGTTAGGGCTCATGAGACACCTGCTCTGCTGGAGAGCAAATCCAGCTGGAGAAAAGCTTGGTACATTAAGACTAGTTTTACCCCCACAGAAATCTTTTGGCTGCGTCTGTTTCTTGGTGCTTTCTGTTCATCAGAGCTGTGGGTAGGACTCAGAACTGCTTAGCTGCAAAGTCCCTTTTGGGGATTTGTTTCTCCCATGAGTGCGTGGAATTTGGCTCTTGCTGCCTTTACTGATGAATTCACAGTGAAATTGTCATTGAACACAAGGAACCACTGGTGGGACCGTGCTGGTTACAGGAGCTGCAGCAGGAGATCTGCTGCAAGAGGTGCTGTCTTAAACATCAGAGAATGCAAACAAGCTGCTATTGTAGGCTGTAGTTATAAATATCAGGCTATTATGGAGGCAGTTTTAATGAACGAAATGACTTGCTACTATTCATGCTGATTGTAGCGTGGGTTTTTGTTTGTTACCCCATTAAGAGGTAAAAAAAAAAGCAACTGTAGTTTCTTTGTGTCCTTTAGAGTGGCTTTCTCTGTCAGTACTGCAGCGTTGGGGCTCTAGAGGTGGTGGGGCAGAGGTTATTCTTACAACAATGCTTTTCTCTAGTTAGAAATGAAAAATCAGAACTGACAAAGAGTCACTGGCTTTTTTTCAGAGTACCATAAAATCTAAACTTCCAGCCTTGTCTTCAAGGTATTCAAAGGTATTTATTTGCTTATGTTTTATGAGGATGCTGGTATGTTTTTATTGCTGTCAGTGGGTGACAGCCTGTCTACTTCCACTGTGTGTGACGCCAGCACGTCACTTCTGCTTGCCAGAAGACTGGTCCTTCAGAGTGGTTAATGAGGTCGTGCCAAGCGCTGCCCTGTGCTTTCTGGAGGGTGGGGTGGCAGCTGTGCTCAGTGCTGGTGTTTGCTTCTTACAGGTGCGATCCCTGCCGCTCGTCCCCAGCCCGGTGCCATGGCTGACACGATTTTTGGCAGCGGGACAGGCCAGTGGGTGTGCCCCAATGACCGGCAGCTGGCACTGCGAGCCAAGTGAGTCCTCACCGCCCCCTCCTCTCCTCACAGCCTCAGCTCTGGCCCGAATGGTTTCCCGGTATCTGTGTGGAGCATTGGCCCACAGGCCTCATCCACAGCCTGGTGTTCGCCTGTCACGCAGACCCCTCTGTACCCTAGCAGTGTGACGCTTGGGCGGGACAGGCGCCTGCTGCAGAGATACGAGCCTGCCTCCAAGCCCTTCCTTTCGTGGATGGACTCCCACCACGCCCCAGCCACGCTGCAGACTCCACTGCAGGCAGCAGCCAAGCACCAAGCCCCTGCCTGCTGCAGAGTGTTAGAAAATAGGAGGTCACCCTGTGTCCGAGGGGATTGCCTGAGTGCGAACAGTGCGTGCCACTGCCACTTCTCCAGCCTTCACCTCAAAGCCTTATTAAGACAGCTGCATCTGATAGCGCCCTGCACTCTGCTAGCAGCCGTGACTTTATCCAGTGACCTCTAAACCCCTACTGAATGGTAATTAATTGAGCTGTGAAAGCTCCTGCCTGTCCCCAGTGAGCTAAGGAGAAATGTCAGCTGCTGTCTGCGAGGCGCGGAGGCAAGTGGCTTGCTAAAGTCCTCATGCAGGCCTGGATTAGGCCAAGGGAGGAAATTGCCAAATTTATATTTCTAAGCGTGCCTGGTGATTTGTGTGTTTGAGCTGAGGACCTTAGAAATGCGTGATCTGGAGGGAGGAGGGTGCAGGTAATCCCTGTGTTCTGGAGTCTGCTGTTGGCATTAGCGGTGTCTGGCATCAGTACCCACCTCTGCAAGGGCACCCCCAGGGTAGCCAGCCCTAGGTTCTCTGGTTTTCTTTATGGGCAGAGTCAAACAGGAGTGAGGACATGGAGTGGTAAAATACAAACTGGAGCAGAAAGGAAATGAGAGGGCAGGGAGAGACAGCGCAGCACTTGGTGCTGCTGGAGGAGTGACATGGTGATCTGGTCAGCGAGGAGAGACTCCTGCTTGGGGCTTTAGCCAGGGAACAGACTTCTCTGATGGAAGGCTGATGCAGACTCTGTGTGCCTGGCAGGTTTGGCCTGTGGGGCAGGTCAGGGGGTTTTGTGCTTTGCTTTCACAGCTTAATTCTTCCTTCCACTCCCTCCCACAGGCTCCAGACTGGCTGGTCGGTGCACACGTTCCAGACTGAGAAGCAGAGGAAGATGCAGGCTCTGAGCCCACAGGAACTTGAGGTCATTCTGGAAGTCATCCGCAAGGCGGAGAAATTGGACATCATCGAGCAGCAGCGCATTGGGTACAGTCGTGTTCTTTGTCCCCTTCCCTCAGAAGGAAAGGTCAGCGCAGACAGAGGAGTAGCTCTCCTGACTGCCTGAGCTCAGCCTTTTATCAGTCAGAGCATCCCTTTGGTCAGTTATTTTCCCCTCCCATGTTGCTTGTTTGGAGGTGATGAACATTAGGAAGGATGTGATGTTTTCCTTCTCCCAATGTCTCAAGCTTTTCTCATGCCTTCTTTGAGCCTTGGGGCTTGCTGTGGTTGCAGCTACTGATACAGTCCCTGGTAAATGCAGCCTGTGCTAAGGCAGCTGCCCAAGTGTCTCTGGAAGATGCGGAGCTGGTCAGCTGCATCCACTGCTAGTGGACACCACGGTTCAGAAACTGCTGCTGGCAGTACAGTTAGGTTTTCCCTTGTCTGCAGCAGCCCCCTGGGATTTTGCCTGGAGCTGTGAATGAGTTTGTTCTAGTTGGCTGAGCCCTCTGGAAGGGGTTTGCTTGCTTGAATTATTTAATTTATGGGCATCCTTTTGCTGCTGCAGATTTCCATTTGCTTTCAGTCCTGCTGGAGGTCAGCCTCAGCTGTGCCTGTGGTCATCCTACACTGACTGCCTTTAAAGCTGGGGAGTTTGGCAGTCCTGCAGCATTTCCCAGCAGTGTTTCATGTTCATGAGACAGGAAATCCCTGTGACTCCCAGCCCATGCCCAGCAAACCCAGCTTCCTGCCCCTGTGCTTCACTCTGTCCGTGTTCAGTGCACGTTAGTGAGTGCTAACGAAAATGGACAGTGCTGTTTGTGTGGTACGTGGGAGACCACAGCAGCTCCAGAAGCAGCCAGCGACCCTGAGGGGCCGATCGTTCCTGTGTGGTTGTTGGAATAGCTTGCAGAAAGCGAGAGGCCTGCCGTTCCCATGCTGAAGCATTCTCTGAAATGCCTTTGTTAACTTCTGGGAGTTCTCTTGTGCTGAAGTCAAGGATCATAAATCCAGTAACGATGGCTCAGCCTGGTTGTGCTGTCTGACCTCACCACCATAGGCAGTACCTCTTTCAAACAGACCTTGCCTTCCTCTCAGTGTGGGACTTGGTTGATGGGACATTAGCGCTAATGAGAATGGGGTTGCATGGATAGCAGGGCTGCGTTTCCTCCCTGAGCTCCATGCACGCACATGGCTGTGGCTGGTCGCTGCCTCTGATAAATGGCCTGTCTGTTATCGTCCCCATCTACAAATGGATGCCTGAGAATTGCCAAGCAGTGATCTCATGACAGCAGCCTCGCTCTGCATGCTCTCCACATCCTGCATCCTAATTGCTTATGCCGCCTTCCTTCCCTTTCGTAGTCCTGCTGCTACGGACATTGTGCATACATATGTGCTTCCTGTCTTCCAAGCGGGCTGTTGAATGAAGCAGGGACAGTTAACTGGCATTCCTGTACTGTAGCCGGGCTCATTTTGGTCTGATGCCTTGTCTGGCTGTCTTGCTTCTAATGGGATGTGGGCAAGTGATGCGCCTGCAGTGCTGCTTTCAGTGAGTGTATGAAAGAATGGAGCAGGGCTTGGCAGGTCTAACTCCTCTGCCCTTTCCTGGTGCTGTCTGACTTGCCCTGATCTGAACACTAAATGCTTTTCCTGGTCTACAGGCAGGAAATCATTGTGCTGAGATTGTGTGGCCCCAATGACACTGAGCTCCTAAAGGGTGCTGGGACCAAGCCCCTCTTGTGAGCTGTCTGTGCTGCACCCACTAGCTGAGTCAGGCCTGTCAGTGTTATTTGCAGTTTTGATTATTCTGGGCTTAGTGAGCATCTGTAGATGGATTTACAGAGGTTTGTATCCTCTGAAGTCCAAGAGCCACCTGACGGGAAGCACTGAGTGCAGAGGCTGAAGTGAAAGTATGTGTAGCCCCAGCAAGGGGCCCAGAACTGCACGGAAGCAGCAAAGGTAGCACGTCTGCAGGCTTTCGGCATGTCTCAGAACCATGTGTTTCTACTTCCAAGGTGAATGCTGTGACCTCTGCTCTGCCTCGTTCCCTGCAGGCGCCTGGTGGAGCGGCTGGAGAACATGAGAAAGAACGTGATGGGCAACGGCCTCTCCCAGTGTCTGCTCTGCGGTGAGCTGCTCGGGCTGCTGGGCAGCACGTCGGTCTTTTGTCAGGATTGCAAAAAGGTGGGTTTGGTCACACAGGTTCTGCCTGTTCCTGGTAGCAGATCTGTCTGAAAAAGGCCGCTAGGCCTCTTGGAAGCTGGATAGCTCTGCAAAGTTAATTTACCTTAGCTCCACTTCTCTAGGTTGGTGTTGTCAAACCATCAGGTTTTCTCATGGACCTTGGTTAGCTTATTCCTCAGGAGCCTGAAGTGCCTAAACTGCACTTAGTAGTGAGATGGGGGTGCATCAGCCCCCTCTGCACCTCCCAGTCTGGGGTTGGAGGGTGGGAGAAGGGGCAGGAATGTGTAGCTATCAGAGGCAACGCATAAAAGGGTCTGTGTGCTTTACTGTTATTTACTGCAAGGTCTACCTTTAGACTTTCCAGTAACGTCTCTTCAGAGGACTCAAGTCCATCTTCAAGTTCCAAACCAGTGTAAGATTTCCAACCCTAATTCATAAATTAGCCCACGTGTCAGTGACTGCCTGTGTTTGCCTATGTTGTTGGCAGGACTGCAGAGGTGCTGCCTGAAAGGCAGCATCGGTTTGCAGGGAGACTGCTGTTCTACTAGTGCGCTGAGGGATGGTTGTTTCTCCTTTAGACTCTGCAGCCAAGGGGTTAATCTGTATTGCTGTGGAGATGATGATCTCCAAGGCAACCACCTTATCCTCCCTCTGCTGGGAGGCTGTTTTTCCTGCACTTGAAGCCCATCTTTCCCTGGGGAGATACCTCAGTAAGTGGCTTTGCCTCAGCGTGTTGCCTGGGGAGAGGTGAGGGTACCTGCTGGGTGTAGGAGTGTTTCTGACTTGCTGATGATAGGATAGAAGGGAGCAGCCTGTGCTGACTCTCTCCCTGGTGGGTACTGGAGCCAAGGAGATGTTTGCCCGTGTCACCCACCCTGTCCCGTGGAGCCCACAGGACAGACTTAGTAAAACTGGCTCCTTTACCATGGAGTGGTGCGTGTTGGCACCTCTGTGGTTAAGCAGCCATGCAGGCCACGATGGAGAACCCTTCCTGCTGGCACTGCTGGAGTTGTGAGATACACTTCTCATGCAGAGCAGGCTGCTGGGCTGGGCTTGCACAGGTCTGCAGTTGGCTGCAGCACTGCTGGGCTTAGAGCTCTTGTAAGAGAGGGAAGGGAGGTGGGTACCCCTTGCAGTCAGGACCAAGGTCCCAGCATCCCTCCACACGTGCTTGCTGGGCGGGGAGCTGGTGTGGGCTGTGCTGCCTTTGCTGTCGAGTGAGTTTCTGCACTGGATCCCATTTGCAGAAGTAGCTAGGCTGAGGCAGGGGTTATGCAGGGAGGACTGCTTGTGAGGCAGTGACTGGGAAATAAATGCAAATCTTTGAACCCCTGGATCCTAAGCCAGGGATAAAATAGCTTTTTAGGGAAGGGTGGGGAAGGAAGCAGCAGTAAAGTACTGGGAAGTGAAAGGTCCAGTTTAAACGGGAGCTACAGAGCAGCTTGGAGTGGAGCATGGGCTCTGAGCACGCATGTCTGTGGAGAGTAAAGGGCTGGATGGCAGACAGGAGACGGCTAGCAGTTTCCTGAATTTCAAGCACGCAGAATAACAGGATGTGCTGTATTCTTGCCTTCTTCCCTTGGCAGTTCTGCTCTCACCTTGTCCGAAGCCAGCTAGGTCACGTTGCCACAGCACTTTCTAACCTCCTTCCTGTGAGCCTTGTCCACTAATGAGGTGGCAAAAGCTGGCGCAGACGCTTCCCTGCCCTGTCCACTTGCAGTTGCAGGTAGGAACCCCTCCAGCTAGTGAGCCTGTGTGAGCCCGAGGCTCTGGGAGGGCTCTGACCCGAAAACCCTAGAGAAGGGATGTTTTTTTCTGTGATTATTCCCTTTTTGTCTGGAGTCCGTTGGGCAGTTCAAGGGGGGTTCATATCCAGGTTGATTTAAGGCGAGACCCTATTTTCCCAGTGTGCATTTTGCAGCTGCTTTCAACTTGGCTGTACTTTTCAGCTGCGTGCAAGCTCAGGAGAGTGCTGATGGGGTGCCCTGGCCTTCTCCCCTTACTGGTTTTTGATGTTGTGCAGTGAATTCAGGGAGCAGTCAGCCCTTCGGCAGAGCAGATAGGGTGGACTGTTACTTTAAGCTTGTTTCCTCTTGTCCAGGGATATCCATCACTCGTGCAGTGTTGTATGCAATAAGCAATGACTTGTCAGGGAATTATGGATTTTTAAAGTTCATATTTTTCTTGCTAGCGTTGCTCTGTTACCGTCTCATTGCAGCCCATTTAATTCAATAGCAGGAATTGTTTTAATGATGCATCTGAAAAGTAGCAAAGAACTTACTTCAGCAAGTCCCTTCTGCTGAAGAGGGGGTTTATATTTCTTGTAGCCTGGTGGATTTTTCTAAGTGCCACTTTCTGTTTTATGAAGAATGTTTTTAATATTATTTTTTATTATCTTGGAAATAAATGTATTATGGCAAGACAGGTATGCAAATCCAGATGTGTTAACAATAGCAGTAGTTAGACAAAGCATAACGTGCCATTTACCATGCAGAGGGTATAAAAGGTGAAATATAGGTAGGAGAAGAAAGTGCTTTATCTTGTGTTTAACGAGGAATGGGGCTGTGTTTAATGTCCTTGATTTTTATGCCTTCTGAGGGGTTGCGAGTGATGCTCAGTTTTCCAGCTAGCCTGCAGAGAAGGGGAGGAGGAAATCCCTGTTTTATATTGGAACTTTCAAAATTTATGGCTAGGAATAAAATCACTTGGAAACTTCCACTAGAGGGAGTGTTTGAATGTGCTATATGTGTGGGGATTGGGATCTTTGAGGGTATTTAAGTCTGAGTTGCTCCCTCAGATTTTGGTTTGAGGGAGGGAGAATTTGGGGTAGTTCAGGGTGGTGTCTGCTAATTGCATCTGCAATCCCTCTTGGCTTGGGTAGCACCATGCTGAGTATTGATGCACCAGACCCAAGAGGTTGCTCCTTATTTCTCTGGGAGGATGAGGGCGAGGACAGGAACAGAGATGGAGAGGAGCTCTCTGTGGGGCTGCTGGTGCCGCCTCCCCCTTTCTGTGCCCCATGAGTCAGGGACAGACCTGCCTCTGGACACTGCGTTGACCAAAATAGTTGGGTGGGGTTACGCATGCAGTGAAGCCATTGCCTCAGGTACCATCGTTCTGTCGCTCTCCTGCTCCAGGCGTGGGCACTGAGGGCTGAGCGAGCCACTGAGACTTTCATCCCTGGACATGATCCTCCCGGCTCAGAGGAGGAGCAGCAGCCTCTGGTTAGGGGGATACGTAAAACCTTAGCTGGGGAGATTAAATTCACATGTCTCTCTAAGCAAGGTTCCGCTCTCCAGGGCCCTCTTGTGAGTGGCTTTTGCTCTGAGGATCAAAGAATTCATCCAATTTCTCATTCAAGCTGTAAGCCAAGCCTGATACACATCAGGTTCATTATATAATATTAGGTGATTCAGGTTGTAAACGGCTTGTAATGCCAGCGGAGACATGAAAGTTCCTTTGTGCAGCAATAGAGGCTGTACAGCGCTATCAAGCATTCCGCTCAGGAAATGTGCATGTAGGCACAGTCGTGCCCGCTTCCTAAGCAGCCACAAATCAATAGCTGCTGAGTGCGTGCTGAAATGGAGGGGAAGCCATGGGGTTTAAGGCTTTGTATGTGAGGGAAGGGAGGAGAGGATTTCCAATCTTGCACAAACTAGCGCTTGTTTTGTACTTGGTTACAGCTGCTTTCCAGTGATTGGGGTTTAGGATTTAAAGGAATTAAGAAAACCATTCTAGCAATATGCCTGTTGGTCATGGGGTTTGACTTGCCGTGTCCAGTTCTCTTCTCATCCTGCAGCCAAGGATTGTACTGTGGATTTGCCTTTGTCTCAGGTCCATATAGACCTGAAGCAGCTTCCCATGATCAGTGGTTCTCCAGGATGAATGAGAAAATTGTGCCATATTTAGGTTTTTAAGGAAAGCAAAACAGAACTGTTGGGACAGAAGCTTCTCGACTTTCTCTTCCCAAGGTCTATATGGCTGTGGGGAGTTGCTAACACCACCTTTTTTTCCTTTTTCTCCTTTCTCCTTGTTTCAGAAAGTTTGTACCAAGTGTGGAATAGAAGCCTTTGGAACCCAGAAACATCCTCTTTGGTTGTGCAAGATCTGCAGTGAACAGAGAGAGGTAAAATGCAACGGTGGAGAGAGAGGGCTCAGCAGCACGTACCTACCTGCCCCAAGTCTATGCTGAGTGTGCGTGGGCTCTTCCCTGTGCCTGGGCACTGGGAGGGGACCTTGGGATGGGGTTTGAGAGGCTTGGCTGGAGGCAAGGCAGGCTCGACGAACATGCACAATAGTGACAACTTTGGTTTATGAGGGGGTGGAGGGAAAAACCCACACCAGGCCCTGCAGCCTGTGTATGGCTTTGTGGAATTTTTCTAGCTATGGTCATAAAGAGACTGTTAGCTTTTGCTGCTGCACTCTCCCTCCTAGTTCTGTGGCAAATAAACTTGGCTAACACTGGTTCTTTAATACAGCTGGAGAGATCTATAGCATAGATGCAATATTTGTCCCTCTAAAAATAACTAGGATTGCAGCTTCTAAGTCTGTTTTCCTCCCTGCCTGCAAAATCCCATAACTTGCCAGTGTGCGAGACTTCTAATGTAGGTTTCTAAAATTTTATATCCTTCATCCTTGACTTTACACTGCAAAAAGTAATGGCCTGCCTCAATTCTTGTCTGCCAGCCAGCATTCACCAACATCAGGGCTTGCTGTTCTACAGTGAAGTCAGTGAATTTGTTCTGTGATTACAGAAGGATTTCCACTTGTTCTCATCAATTTATTTTGGGCTTTTGCTCGTGGTCCTTGAACATCAATCCAGTGCAGCTATTTCTGACCACTGCAGCCAACTGTGAAACCTGGGTGCTGTGCTAAATCAATTTTTGAAGTGTAGTGAGAGCATTTGTGCAGGTGTTTGAGATGCTGATTTTTTTTTTTACTAGTAGTGGAAGCTTAGCGTTGCTTAGGTTTTACATAAGGGGGATTGTGTGTATGGGAGCACTTGCAAAGTTCATATTCAGGAAAGATGAGGGGTACATGGATGCTGCTGGCCTTTAACTTTTGAGCAGTGGTGTTGGTCCCTGGTCCCTGAATATTGCTAATAATTTGATATACTGAATCATACAGGTGTTTTGAATTCCAGGTGGAGGTCTCAAAATGAAGAGTAACGCAGGTCAGGTTATTTTCTGTGTTCTGCAGGGAGATGGGTATGGAACTAAGATAGATTTATTTCTTTTTTTTTCTGTTCTTTATGTGTTTTTTTTGTTCTCATCCCCTACTGTGTAATTGGTTTGTTTTTCCTATTTCTTATAAAAATAATGAGGACCCGTGGTCACTGGACAGAGAAGAATATTAACCTGTCCAGTAAGTGTTATGTGCCACCAGTGTGTGAGGGTACGGTAACCTTCAGAGCTTGCTCTCTCCGTGAAACCTGAGATATGGCCAAAGTGCTTCCCTAATGAAAATGGATGGAACTTTCCCTCTTAGACTAACTAAAAAATTAGCCTCATCTTACCTCCCAACCTGAAGCTTCATCTTTATTTTTCTAATTCTCTTTAAGGTTGGTTCAGATCTGTCGTCTTTCCTGTTTGCAGTGGTGCTGGTGCCCAGATGGGGAGAAGGTTGGAAGGGTCACAGTGTGGACACGCAGTCAGGCATCAAATCACACATCCGCTCTATCTTCCCACATGCTCTGCTTTTATTTTGGGGGAAAGCAGAGAAGCATTGAGAATTAGCAGAAGCCTCGAGGCATGTCAGACAGGGCAAGGAAGTTGAGGCAATATCAGAATAAATGCCTGAAAAGTGACTTTGATCAGATCTTCCCTAAGAGTCTGTGTAAGGAAGAGATGAGACTTCTAGGCCTCAGGCTGATGGCTGGTACTAGTGCAGTCCCTGAAGCTGGTTCAGGTGTCTTGATATTACAGGGCATGCACTAAATTACCAGGTTTCTTTTAAGGGCTTGTGTTCACAACCAGTTCCTTGTTGCCATCTGTTTCTGTGATCTGGATCTGTCTTATACTGCCATCTGCTCTGGACCAAACACATTTGGCCATGCTCTTTGCTGAAGGTTATATTTGCTGTCAATGAGAGCAGATGGATGTCTGTTCTTTGGGATCAGACAGTCTCGTTTCTGTCTAACCTCTGAGTCCCCTGCATGGTCAGTAGGTATCAGCACCATTTTATGTCCTGGAATCCAGGCAGGGAGCTTCAGGGACCCACTGAAGCACTTTGGGTTGTGTGATGCAGTAACAAGCCCTTATCTGTCCTTATCAGTGTACAGTGTGACTGAGCAAGGTGGTTCTTTAGCCCATGCCAACAAAGCACATGCTTAAAGTAGGCTTGTCCCAGGCCACAGAGCTCTGGCAGCACCTCCCAACTTGTTGGGCCATGCTCAGGCCCTAAACTTGTCCAGATCTAGTGGGTGAGTGTGCGACGCTGGTCTGGAGTGCCCCCTCCAGTGGGTGTGATGAGCTGTGGCATTTCCAAGCTAGGTGATTCCCTCCACATCGCTGTCTGTAATTTTCTGAACCACCGCTCAAGCTATTTGGGCATGATATTTATGAAGCTCTCAGCTCTGTTAGTGAGAGACTGTTAGGCACTGAAGTGAGAAAGGGAGGTCATTCGGAAACCTGGATGGACTAAATGATGTTGGCTAGAGTTAATAAGTGTCATCTGGCTGGGACAAAAGCCTAGGACTATAATTGTCCCCTTTAGCCTCTGCCATGCGCTGAGCGAGCACGTGAGTCTTGTGGCCCGCCAGGATGTGACGCCAGGATGGTGGCATTGGTCGCTCACATATACCAGCAAACAGCTGAAGTGTGCAGCATTGTTCATACCTGCTAAAGCTCTCATCCCTCCATCTTCCTTGTTATTATTTATCCCTGTAGGCTTGATTTAAGCTAGGGTAAGTTTAGTGACACATCGCAGTCGTCTTCCCCCTTTTGCTGTGTGGACAGAATCTGTGCTGCCTGCAGTTCTGATTAAATCACCAGTATGCCTGGGTCAAAACGAAGACCAAAGTAACAAGCTATTGTTTGCATCAGTTTTTCAGTTGGAGTCAAACGCTTGATGCCCATAGATCGCTTTGGGAATCCCAACCTCAGCCATTCAGAACTGTTCTCTGCTGCTTCCTGGTTCCTTCAAAACCCTGCTGGGAAGGCTGTGCTGTGTAGCAATGAGGATCGAGTTGCTCTGACACGGTCTTATTTTTGGAGAGTGGAGATGATTAATGGATTCTGCCTGCTGCTTGTGTCCCAGTCATCCAGAAGTGAAACGGTGTGTTCGGCAGCACTCGAGCTGCCAAGCATGATGTATACCTGCAGGGTGAGGGGCTCTGAGCTGCCAGAGAGGCGCTGGGAGGAAAATACTGTGTTCTTGTGTGGCCAGGACCTGACAGAGCCTGGGTGTTCCTGCTGGCAAAGAGAACGTCCCCAAGGACCACCAGACACCCGTGCGTCATAAGTGCAACTCTTCTTACTGAAATAAGATAGACCTCATCTGCTTTAGGCCAGAACTGGCCTGCTGGAGGTACCGCTTGTCTCAGCTGTTTGCAGAAGCCTCTATTGAAAACCTTTTCTTCCAGATTCTGTGGACGTTTTCCTTTGTAAAGTCTTGTGAGGGCGATGGAATTAAAGCTGGTGAGGACTGTGCTTTATTGTTCCTGCAAGCAAGGGTAGAAGCAAGTTCAGTAAAGCTCCCATTCACCTTCGAGGGCAAGAATATCCCTTCCTTCTTCCCTCCTCCATGTGCTGCATTGCCTTTCTTAGCTTTGCCTCTTGCATTGTCTTTCTGGAGACCGAGCATGGAGGGCTGATCCTCCTCAGGGCAGTTCTGTTTCTGCATGTGCGTAAAGGCCTGTGGCATGATCAGGGGTGCTGATCCCTGACTGCAGCAAACGTTGGCCACGGGTTTGCAGTGAGCGTGTTTGCTGACTTGGCAGCGATGCACGCATGGAAATGGGAGCGCAGGGCAGAAAGGGAGCAAGTCCTCCAGCAAAATGGGCTTATTGCAGCAGCTGTCAGAGGAGCAAAACTGCCTGGGAGGAGCTGCAATACAGCTGGAATGATTCCCTGCTGTCAGGCCTCTGGCAGAGCACGTGAGCTTGATAACAGCTTGAGGAGCAATGCCCGTGTTGAATTAGTCGCGTGTGGCTGAAGTCTGCCTGTCACCCCCTGGCCTAAGGGGGAAATGGGACCTGCTGTGTTTTGTCAAATCCCTGCCCAGCCATTTAATTCTCTGCACAGCCTTGTTTTGACTGATACCACCAGGTTCTGCAAAGCACCTTCCTGAATTACCACTTCATATATATTTTTTTTTTAATATCCATAATTAGCGATGCTATCATCGTAATTAAAATCCTCTTGGAAGCGTTTGTGCACATTTACATTTGAATTGACACATCCAAAATTGTAGCAATAACGAAAACAGTTTAAACAGGGTGGGGAAGATGGCTTTTTTTAAAACCCCATTGAATATGAAAGAGAGCGTCAGCTCTCAGGGACCTGTTAAAGTTTTAATTTGCCCCCTCTGCTTCACTTTCCCTTTAATTTCTTCTCCTTTGCTAAATGGCATTTTCATGGCTGGCTGCATTTCTTGGTTTATCACAATAAACCATGCAGAGGAAGAAGATTACTGTGCTGGAAGAATGGAGTTGTCTCCTCCCCTTTTGCCCCCAGGGCTTCCCTTTTCGCTTATACACTCATACCATTTTGAACATTATAAACCAACATAGCCTGGGGTTATTCCCGCCTGGCATGATGATTTCTTGGCAAAAGACCATGCTGATGGAGGGGAGTGTTTATTTTGGGTGACTCTGGATTGAATCAGTGATGTGCACCTGTTTGCAATTCAAAGAACTCATCAATAGCCTGCCATATTATTTTGGGGGGTGGTAGCAAGTGGTTAGACTCAAAATAGTGTCCTCTAGAATAGAGCCATAGGCAAAAAAAAAGAGGCCTGATTGAGAGGGGAATGATAAATCGTTGAAGGCTGGCACCCATCGCAGCTTGAGAAACGTTGGGGTCAGAGGTGCGATAGATTTTGCTATTCCGGAAACAAAGCTCCAAATAGCAATTTCACTGCCTTTTAATTTTCTTCATCTTCAAGTGCTGAATGTGGGAGTTGACAACAGATTGCTGTAAATAATGTAATTGGAAATCTCTGTGTTATGGAAAAGCAGATGAATGCAAATAACGAAGCTGAAGAGTGCTTGCTCTTTCTCCCTGCCAGTGGCTCGCAGCGTGCCAGAGCCACGGCGGAGAGCTGGGACAGAAGTGAGTGTGTGGGCATGTGCTGCGTGAGAGCAATGGCAATGAAGTCCTCCCAGGGTGGCTGCGTTTGCAGGTGCCTTTCTCTTCATTAAGCATTGTAGCCCAGGAGAACCTGCTCCCCTGCCTTTTGCCCTGCTGGGGGATTGAGCCCATGTTCCCATGTCAGCATGGGAAGCTAAAGGTAGCTGTTTTCCTCTGGTGCAGCTCAGCCCAGGCTGCTGTGAAGGAAGGGGGCTGCAGGATGAGGACAGCTACTGTGTGGCAAGCAGTAGTTGGTAGAACAAAATGTGGCTTCGCAGTGAAGAGCCTTCCTAAGCGTCACTGTCTGGGGGGCTCGTGGCTTGGTGAAGGAACTGTGGTGGGGGTGCAAGTGTTTGGCATGATTCCTTCAGCTGTGACCCCGTCTCTTGGTCAGCAAGTCCTAATGTTCTCCCTGTGTAGGAGTTTTTTTAGCACTTGCATGTTCAGAGAGGGAGAAAGAGGAGGCAGAAGTTTGAGCAGTAACGTGTGTTTCACCACAGCCCAGTGATTCTCCGTTAGGTCCCATTTAGAGGCTGCACTTGCATGTGCTAGATAAAAATATGCATCTGCTTCTGACTGTCTCATCCTGTAGCTATAATGATGGCTTGATGCAACTTTAATAGGAATATTATCAGGGTTATAAAAGGCACTGAGCTCTCTGGAATTGTCATGGCCATGGCCATTAAATTGGTTTGAAGTAATAAAAAAATGAGTCTGTTTCTAAAGTAGCTTTTCTCCCCCGTGTTCTCCCCCCCGTGCTTTAGGGTGGTTTAGGTGTCAGGGGAGGCAGAAGGACAGGAGCCTGAAGGAAGTCAATATTTAGCTTGGATTTTGGTTATGTTTGGCTGGACCAGTTTGAGTGCAGTGGGACGGGGACTGCTGCAGCCGGTGAACCGTGGTGTGGCTGGTCTATCCTGAGCCACACGCTGAGCCGTCACATCCTGGGCTGGGATAATGCAGATACAGATCTTTACTCCCCTCTGTTAAGCACTTGGAGCAAAGGATCATCAATGTTACTTAATGTTACTTAAAACTGGGTTGTTGCAAGAGACTGGAAGGGGCTAGCGTTCCCTCTTGCTGATGAAATTCCACCTCCACCCAAACTCAGGCTGTCGTGGGGCCTGGATTTCACCTTGCATGCCAACAGGACCGGACCGGTGGGAGCAAAAATCTCTCCTCCTTCGGAAGAGCAAACTCCTGCTAATAAACAGGAGTTTTATTCTTGAAGCGCTGTTATGAATTTATTAGTTTAAAATCAAGAAAGAACTTTGCTGTTGGGCCACTCTTGCCATCAATGAAACTACCATCAATAGCAGTCAGCAACATCGATTTGTTTTGATGCATGGATGCTAAAGCTAAGCTGTGTGCCAATGTGCAGCACAGGACGTGAACCACGGTGGTTTCGGATGGGGCATGCTGCTCACCCGGGGGAGCAGAGGTACTAAATTAATACAGGGGAGAGCATCTTGCTGCAGCTATTTTAGAGCTGATTTCAAAACAATTTCAGCACTGCTGTAATGAAACCAAACTCTATTAGAAGCGCCAGTTTGAAGTGACTATGTATGCATAGAATCAATTTTATACTAGTATTACTACATCAGAGCTGGGTGTATTATGTCATTAGCTCTTTCTATGACTTGCTTTAGGGTAGTGACAAGCCTGGGGGTGACCAGCCTTTTCTTACGCAATCCTTGCTGTGTCTGATTGGTTTTATGGTGTGCCTAAATTGTAGTTTGCCTGAAGATAAGAGGTATCTTTAGTGCTTCAAATTAAATTACAGATGTTGCAAGGTCTGTTCAGAGAACGACTGTAAGAATAGGTTGCTTCCTCCCCAGCAGTTTGTGCGGGGAAGCTACGTGTGCCCCAGCTACCCAATGTGGAGCAGGGGGCGGACACCCTGCCCTCGTCAAGCCATGGCGCTGATCCGGGTGCAAGCCCGGTGGCCGCAGCAGTCCCAGTTCTGCTGTGTCCTGTGCGTGCAGCTGCGCCCGAGGCCTCCAGCCTTCCTGAGAGAAGGGAGACCAGGGCTTGCCCAGCCTGCAGCTCCTGCATCGTGGATGCTTACCTGAGTTGCAGTGGGCTAACCTCCGTGCAGAGACATCTGTCCCGGATTTAAAAAACATATTGCATTTCCTGATTCATGATTTTGCGGGGATAGCAGAGCACATTTCTCTGGGGTCTCTGTGCCCTACTGATGAGTGCTGTTGTACAAGCTGTACCGAATGCCGCACAGTCCCTCCATGCCAGCAGAGGGTACAGAAGGAGCTGTGTCAGCTTGTGCCTTGACTGGCTGGGTCACTGTTTTGGCTCTTTGCGTGCTGGTGAAGGAGCTGGTATAGCGGCCTGCCAAGGTCCCCTCTGTAGAATAAGAACTTGCAGTCCTCTCTCCTTCAGGGAATTGGCTTCCCAGCTTTTTGCTTGGATGGCAGACTCTGTCCCGCTGGGCTGTTACCCAGAAGGAAAATGTTGGTGTAACTGCAGGGTGCTCTCACCTCCCGATTTCTACATCCTGCTGTAGTGCACGTGAGCTTCTCCCTTGCACTCTTAAAGTAACTGACGTGTGTGCTGGGTCACAACGATGCTCTGCTTTCTTCTGCTGGGTGCTCTTCTTTTAAAAAAGCATCCTCCCAGGCTCCCCTCTGAATTCAGATCACTTCCACTTGGCTTTTGAGACCCCAAATGCAGAGATTTTAGCTCTCTGTTGATGGCTCTGGACTAGGAACCAGGCAACCTGCTGAGCAATCTCTTCCCATCAGTGAAATGGTGATGGTGGTGTCCTGCTTTTTGTGCCTGCATGAGAACTTCTCATGAGTGCCAGGTGTTGTCACTGCCCTCTGCTTTGATTAAGCCCTAAATGCAAACTGCAAATGTATTGCTGTAATTAGGGATATCTGCATTTGCACTCATTGCCATTGTGGTGATTCTATATGCAAAATGCTTTGGAAACTGAGAGCAGAAACACTGATGGTCTCCTTTACTCTGAACAGGAGTGCAAGATTTCACCCCCCTTGCATGAAATAGAAAATTATATTTTTACAATATTAACTTATATTTGCCCCGACTGTCTCATTAGCTCATTACTGGAATGCTGGAGGGCACAAAAGAATTAGGTTTTTAGAGGCCATCTCTTGTCTGAGCTGCTGTCTTTTTCCCTTCCTCTGGCTCACAGCAGGCTTTATATTAAATATAGTTAATAGATCTCCTTCATCATAAGCTGCATTAAAACTAAAGTGGAGAGTAAAGGGTGTCCTTACAGGAGATATTACAGTTTAGTGCTCGCAGTCCGTTTCCTGCTGCAGGTTCAGGTTATTTGAGCGGTGTTGTTCTTGTTCTGGGGTTTTCAAGCACACTTGTTAAATGATCTGGCTTGACCTGAATTGCTCTGTGAAATGAATGCCAAGGCTGTGCCGTTTGGTACGGCACAAGGCATCATTTCTTCTGTCCTGGCATTGCCACTTGCATCCCCCCGCTGCTGATGGTGTGTGACTCTCTTGGAGGTAAAGTGACCCAGGTGGAGGAACCCAGCCTGGGGAGGAGATACTTGTCAGGACTTGCTGCCCCTCCAGCCAGCACAAGACTTGTTTTACTCTAAGCAAAGCATGTGTTTGGAGCATGCTGGAGAATGTTGCTACCCATGGCATGTGCCTACTTTCTCTGGGAAGCTTTTCTTTTTGTGGATTCCCAATGGGAAAGCAGGAGATGCAGAATCAGAACTGCCCACTGCTTAGTGCAGGCCAGGGAACCTCCATTGCGATATCCTTGTAGTAAGCCTGGGAACATGCATTTGACTCAAGCGCAGCATCAGAGAAATATCTAGGCTTGACCCAGAGAATGTAAGAAGCTCCATGGTTTGCACGATCACCCTCTGTTCCTCCTTTAGGCTGTGCCTGTTGCTCATTCAAATTTGTGGTATTTTAGTGGTGGAAGAAGGACCAAGGTGAAGCTGGGCTGACAATGTGTGGGGAGGAATTTGGGACGCTGTGGTACTTGCAGAGCGCAGGGAAACCATTGGGGTCTGTGAACTGGAAGGCTTGACCCTTCCTGTGTTTGAGTGGGGTCAAGGTAGCTCAGAGGGAGTGGCTGGGCTGAGCTAGGTGGGGAGCTCATTTGCTGCTGATTGTGCTCTCTTGCTGTAAAAACCCAGGCTTAAGGTGTTGTGTCTCCATCTCCAACAGGTTTGGAAGAGGTCTGGTGCCTGGTTCTACAAAGGGCTGCCCAAGTACATCATGCCTTTGAAGAGCAGCAGCAAGCCCAATGAGCTGTCCTCGCAGCCTTGGCAAAGCGAGCCAGCCGTGCCAGAGGCAGAGAGCGTCAGGACCAGCCGATCCTTCACCTGGGCCAAGGGAAAAGGTTGGTTGTGTGCTCCTTGCCCAGGAAACAGGTAGGGAGAGGGGGCGAAGGACCGGTTGCTGGCAGGATTCAGCTAATAGGGGAGGTTCTCTGTTAGGGGTAGGGGATAGCCTAACAGTGGTGCGTTTCCCATGTGGGCAGTGGTGGGTTTTGTTGGCTATGGTATGTCTTTTAGGTTTCACTGTTAGTTAAGTGCATATTGGTGGCCCAGAATAGCGCCAGTCCTCCTGGAGTCCTTTGTCCTTCAGTCCACCCTTGCTTCCCTCCATTCCTTGCAGCCCCCACTGTTTTGCTGGGACTGCCGAGGGAGCAACGAGCTGTGAAGCAGACTGCAGCCCAAAGAGCTCCTTCTGCTGAAGTACGTAGGATGGGGCCCACTGATGGACATCATTGTGCAGCCAAGGCTGACAAAAGGCTGGTCTCATTCCCTAGCATCGTAGAATCATAGAACCACTAAGGTTGGAAAAGACCTCTAGGATCAAGTCCAACCATCAACCCAATACTACCAGGCCTCCTAAATCATGCCCTGGAGTGCCACATCTACATGTCTTTTAAATACCTCCAGGGATGGTGACTCCCCCACCTCTCTGGGCAGCCTGTTCTGGTGCCTGACCTCTCTCCTAGGGGCTGCTCGCTGCTTGCATCTGCTGCTCCATAGAGCACCACTGGGCAGATACCTCAAGTCGCTTTGAGCTGGATTAGAAATTACACCCCCAGCATCTCCCTGGGGTCTTCCTGGTGCTTGGAGCTAATGGGCAGACAATCTTCTATGGTCAGTGGGCAGAAGTGAGCTGATGCTGGCTGTGTCCTTTTGTGCCTGACCCTCCCTGAGCAGGTGAGACTGGCAACGGGTGAAGCCGCTTCCCCAGGCCTTGGGGAGGGGGCTGAGTTTTGCAGCATGGAGAACTCAGGGCTGATTTGTTCTTTAAATGTGTCTCAGAGAAGCTGTTGATTAACGTGGCCCTGTGCAGGGCTGGGACCAGAGTACTGGCAAGCCTGAAGATTTCATTAGCTTCAGCACTCACATACCTGTTCTTTGAGGTAGACTTTGATTGAAGTAGACTGTTTTATCACATGTGGCATCTTGGATCACTGCTGCGTCAGATCCCATTCACGGTGCTGCCTTGTAGGGCTTTTTTCCTCCCCTCTCTTCTGTCGTATGCCCACTCCGCTGCTGTGCCGAGAGCCAGCTGGGGGGAAAGCGCAGAATTAAAACTGCTGCCAGTCTGCCTTGATTTCTCTTCATTTCTTTCTGGTGTGGATTAGCAGAACTGTCTGGCCTCTCTCCCCTTCTGTCTTTTGCTATTAGATCCCCGCAACTGGAGAAGACCTCTTCAGTGTACCAGCAGCACACGCTTACACATCAAGATAAATCTTATCAGTAGTGCAGGGGGAAATAACCTTTTAATAAAGAGGACTCAGGAGAGTCGGGTTTACAAACCTTCTCTTCAGGCCCCAGCTAGGAAAGCACTCCCATCCCTACTGTAACTTCTGTAATTAAAGACAAATTAGATCAGCAATAGATGGTTGTGCTTCCCTCCAGGAGATGCTTGGAAGGAGTTGTCTTAGCAAATGAACTGATCGATGAAGTATTTTCTGTTCACGTGGTACAGAAAATATTATAAGGCTCATTATATGTTAAGCCCAGATCTGGCCTGCTTTTTAGTTCAGCATTTTAGTTGAGTTTTGTTTTGGGGGAAGGCTTCCCCCTAAATACTGGCAGGAGCAGCAAAGGAGCAGGTGGAAGACAGCGAAGTGGCCTTTAGTCAGCTTTGGTGTGAGTAGCGAGCTGCCTTTCTCCCTGTGCACCGATTTTTGACTGGCTGCTTTTCTGTGGGTTGGATAAGATTAATTTATGGTTTTATTTTCTGGTGCTTTCTTTCCTTGTTGCCCTTCTCTGTTAAGCCGCCCGTCCTCTGGACAGCTTTCAATGGGATCTTTGGGCTGTAATTCATCTCTGAAGCTGGGAGCTTGTACAACTTGCCCCCCCATTCAACTCTTTTTTTTCATCTGCCGCTGCTGGGACTTGTGCTGTTTGTCATCTGAAACCTCTGCAATGTGCAAGGGCAGCTGCCTTCCCTCGTGGAGATGATGTAGCTGTGATCTTGCCGGCGTGAATCTGCGGCTGGGCCTGGACAGAGCTTTGCGAGGCCGGGCCCGACAAGGCAGCCTGCCTTACCTCTGCCTGGCTGATAGCATTTGTAAGCTCACACCTTGTATGCATTCATCTGAATGCGTCCTTTCGGCACTGAGTAAAGCCCTGTTGCTTGTTTGGCAGGATGTTCTCAAGAACAAGCTCTGGCATTTAACGTGCCTGACTCTGACAGGCGGCTCTCGGTGGGGTTGCCGTTATCTTGGCCAGCCGTGTGTAACCTCCCAGGCACTGAAGGAGCTGTCTCTCAGCCATTAAGGGATTCAAATCAGGTGGGACCAGCACAGGTGCAGCCGTGTCCCAGCACAGTCCCTGGGAGACAGGAGCCACAGTTTTCCCTTTGACATCCTCCATGCCAGGAGCTGTCATTCAGCAGGGATGGGGCAGACCTCAAGTGTCCCTTTCCCCCCCGAAGGAGGGGATCAGTGCCAGGCCCTGGGTACCAGCCACTCTCACTATGTGTGCTGCGGGAGGGCGGGAAGGCAGCGGGACCGAGGGACTGCAGGAACATGCCTCTTGGAAGAAATGCCAAACCCACCAGAAAGAAGTTTTATTTTTACACACCCATTATTTCTCGAGTGCTTGCTGACACTGGGATTTGCCGTTGCCTTTAGTTTTTCTGTAATAAACAAGCAGTTGCCATGGGAACTCTGCTATTAGTTAAGGCACAAATGTATTGTCATGGGGAGAATAGCAGTAATATTCCTCGTGCTGGGGAGCAGCTCTGCTCCATGTGGTGGAATGTGGGTGGGTTTCTGCACCAGGTCAGGCAGGACAGGGCTGTCACGGGGTGGGGAGCAATAAGCAGCAGGGCTTTCCTTCCTCTGAACTCTGAGTTCTGCAGAAAAAAATGTGAGGCAACAGGGTGGAAAAAAAGAAGTGTGATCCCCGAGGTATTGCACTGTTCGGCATGGGGGCTTCCTGCTGCTCTGCTCGGTCTCCGGTGGTTTCTCCCGTTGCAATGTGTTCCAGTCCTGTTGCCAAGCAATGCGACATGCTGGGCTCGGCGCTGTTGGAGGCGCAGGAGCCGTGCCTGGGCAGGGGGGTGCAGCGGGTCCGTCCAGCATCTGTGCGGTGGAGGCCAAATCCCTGAGTGATGGAGCAGAGAGGAGAGTGCTGGGGCAGGTCAAGCACTTTGCAGGCCACTGAGGAGTCATCCAACTTCTCTACAAGTTTGGGCAGCACTGAAGCTGCATGTGTGCTGCTTCTGAAGGGGAGAGCAGATGGGTCCCATCCCCTCCTCCTGCTGGCAGATGTCCCTGCAACTGGGACCAGTGCTGGGTGTGATCTAGCAAGGGAGCTGCACTCGGTGAGACACTTGGGTTGTAGTAAAACTCTTAATCTCTGACCCTCCCACCCGCAGTGGCCAGAAGCTGTCAGCCTCCCCGCTCCCCAGAGGTCATGTTTGCAAAGGCTGATGATACGGGTGCTTGCAGGGGAGCTGCGTGCTCGAGGGCTTGTGCTCAGCCTGCTCATCCAGTGTGTCTTGGCTGTGCTGGTGTGTGCAGCTGTTCAGAGCTGTTGCTGCAGGGTGTCCATGTGTGCCCACGTGTTCTTTCTGTATTTTTGGCAGCTGTAAGAAGCGCCAAGCTTTGTGTGTGCGGCAAATGAGCTCTGCCCCGCAATGGGCAGCAGGAGGGAGCGTGGCTGGCTCTTCCCGTCGCAGGCATGCCCATACCAAATGAACATATTTAATATTAGAGCTCAACCCCAGCCAAGTGCTCCTTTCCCCTTGGCCTTGGCACAGCTCCCCACATCCTCTGATGCTAGGGTTGAGTGCAACCCTGCAGCCCTCCACTGTTCCCTGTGGCTCTCCATGCCGTGAGGCTCTGGTACCTCTAGCCTAGAGGTTGAACCACGTGTTGGAGGGATTGTGGGCTCCAGCAGCAGCCGCGAGGGTTCAGGCCCTCCATGAGTGACCTGTTCCCTGTGGGAATACTGCTTTTCTTGCAAGTTTTATCTCAGCATATTTTTTATGAGCTTTTTTCCAGTCAGCTGGAGATGGAGGGGGATAAATCTGTTACATTCTCTGAAAGTACAGCTGTCCAACGACTCTTATTGATATATCAGCAACTGCTGGAACACCAGATTTATGACTTCTGGGCTCTGGAAAGTGCCAGCAGAAGGTCTGGGAGCTTTGGGAGAAAAATTACCTTAAAGGGAAACATTGGTACAGTGGGTAAAATACACTCTTATTGGTAGCAGAGGAAATGAGAGCAGACAGGGCTGTTCCTGTGGTGTGAGTGCCTTCATGTCATTAATATTTTCTTCCTCCTGTGCTGGTCCTCTCCACACTGGTGAATGGCAGAAGGGAAGGCAGCTAAAGTCACCTCCAATGATGTACTGGGGCCTTCTCCAAATAAATCCTGACTTCTAGCATTTTTAAAGGATTCGTGGAGGAAGGAGCTGTTCTGAAGTGATGGAATTTATGAATCTGGGAGGCCAAAAAAGGGTGATGACCAAGTGGGATGGGAGTGCAGTTGCGGAGGGAATTGGGCAGTGGGACAGTCAGATGATTCTCACAGCTGAGATTGGGATTTTGTAGCAAAGAGCCTGGTATGTATGGGCTGTCATTAATGATATTTATATAAAGTCCCCCACCTCTCCCAGGGAGCTTTGGGGAAGTAGTGAAGCTGTCTTTAAGACAGCAAAGCCCAAAGCCAAACCTTTGCTTTGAGAATGCCTAGCCAGAAGTGCAGCCCCCCTGCTTATAACGGGGCTTCGCTTTCTGCCTATCTCAGCCCCACAGTCCCTTTCCCCGCAGGTGAGAGGTCCCATTTCTGGTGGTGCTGGGTGGAGAAAGCTGCAGTCATGGGAGGAGCCGGTGCTGGGGGGGAAGAGCTGCACGGGCAGCAAACAGGGGGCCTGGCAGTCTGCCCTCTGCACAGCGCTTCCCAGCAGCACGGCGTGCATGGGGAGCTGCCTGCCAGGGCAACTTCAATAACACTTTGCAATAACACCGGCAGCCAGCTTTAATATCCTCAGATGTGTTAAGTCCAGAAAAGCACTATTTTTGTTATTAATTTTTTTTTAATCAAATATTTTGTGTAGTACAGATTACTGCCTGAATACAGGAGCATCTGCAGAGGTCCTTGGCAGAAATGTTTGACAGCTTGTGCTCGCCTTTGCAAGGGGAAGGATACTCGTCCTCCTGCCTGGGGCAGCATCAAAGGCTTTGTAGCTTTGTGAACCATGTGTAGTGAATTTTAGTGCTGACGTAGAGAGACGAACTGACGGCTCTCTCTGCTACCCCATGGTTGCCACCTTGTACCACTGCACCCACGGCCCTCCTGCACACGGCAGCACTGTGAGGATGAGCACAGTGGGGGGGCAAAGGAGTTTGTTCAGCGGCAGGACAGAGAACTCATTTTTCATACAAAGGTGAGCTTATAACTATATACTGATGAATATAAAGAAATAGTTGGGGCTTCGTTTTTCTACGGTAGAGGCTGTAGGTTGCAGTGTTGTGTACTCTGTCCCACATGAGCCAATATTGTACTTTCCACCAGAAATTGTGTCCCGCTGTTTGAAATGGCTTTTGAACTTCCAGGAGAGCTGGTATGTGCCTTGGTCAGATGGGGAAGTGCTCTAGGTGCAATCCTTCAAACAAGAGACAGCTGTTTTCCAGTTACCTTCCTCCTCAGTCCCGTCATTTCTGTTCTGAGATCAGATCATTACAAAAACCCAGGAGATGGAAAAACACCTTTCTCATTTTACCCAGAGCAGCTGGCAGTCGAGTTATCTTTTACACTGGTATAAGCAGGAGAGCTACTTGCATAATTGCATGGAAAAGTGGAAACAACCTGCCAATTTGGGAAGTTGTGTCTGGCAAAATGAGGCTGCTTCAGCTCTTGTGGAAACTAGGGAGGGTGGAAGGCAGGAGAATTAGGGCCAGGATTCGGGGAGGGGGGTGGGGAGAAGGAAAAAAGTGGCCTTGAAATGGGGGAATAACCTCCTTGAGGAAGAGGAGCCACCCTTGCCTTTTAAGCCTTGGGGGCATAGGAGTAATATAGTTCTGGGCAGTGTACTGATAGGGATGAGTGACTGCTGAATGGATGATGGGCTAATAAGGCTGGTTCTTTGTATAATTGCTGCAGGGTTTTTTGTTTGATGTGCTCAGTGTTTATCTGGTGTTTTCCTTGTAGATCCCGGAGCCTCCACAGAGGCCCTGCTGCACTTGAAATGTGGCTTGAAGGAAGCGAGCCCCTCTCCCCACGTTACTCAAATGTGGATGCTCTTATGGTGGAGCTGGGACCTCTCCACCTGCAGCTGAGCAGGAACCAGGCTTGCGCCCAGCCCTTAGCGTGTCGCTCCCATGTGGGAGGTGGCGAATGGCAGGAGGAGGAGGCTCGCTGGTGTGCCGGCACGGGGGTTAGCGGGAGCAGAGCCCGGCTCCCAGGCCAGCCATGCCACGGAGCTCTCAGCTTTGTGGCAGGGAGCTTTGGGCAGCAAAGCGCAGCACAGGAATGGTGCGGTCCCCATAGTCCCAGTCAGCTTTAGGAGAGAAGCACTGGTGGTGTGTGCATCTGCTTCAGGTGCTGGCACCACTGGAGTGTGCGTGGTGGAGTTATAAATCATCTGTAAAAAATAAAAGCACATTGTGTTTGAGAGGAAGAGTGAACAGCTGTGGGGGAACTGCAGGTAGGGCTCCTTTTGGAGAAGGAGAACATGAGCAGCAAGTCAGCATTTGTTCATGTTTTATTTGGATCCATCTGGCACCCTCTTTGGTAAGTGTTATGAACATTGTGAATAACTGTCTCTCTCCTCTCCTCCCCCCCAATCTTTTCTGCAGTGGTTTCTAGCGACAGCGAGAGTGACTCGGAGTTCAGTTCCTCCAGCCTGGATGACAAGCCTTTACCTGTGGGTTCAAAAGGCTCTCAAGGCAGGAAGCACCAAGCAGGACTGGGTGAGGATTTGCTGTTCCTTGTAGTTAGAGGGTGGGAAGTGCAAAGTGCTTGAATGTTGACTCTTGGTACCGTGGGTTTTGGCTCAGCTGCTTGCCTGCCCTACACAGGTGCAGCCCACTGGATTTAGCTGTGCCAGGTGAGCATATGGGCCTTTCTCACTGGAATGGTATCAATGGGTCAAATTGTTGGTGGGTCGCTCCATTGCCTGCAGCTTTTCAGGGTCTGCCCTTGCAGCTGGGAGCTGCTCCTGGCTGCCTGGCAGCACATCTCCAGCCAGCTCTTCACTCCTGACTTTAGAGCACTGGAATCGGCGGTGCCATTTTAGGAGTGGAGCATGGGAACTGGGTCTTGACCCTGTTCCTAAGGGTGCCTGGCTGGGAGTGGAGAGGCTGCTGCTCTCTCAGGATGTGCCCCAGCGTCTGCACCCACTTCTCCCTCCCACAGCAGCATCTCTCTGTTGTGTCCCTACAGCACCCATCAGGGAACCCAGCCAGGCCATGGGCAGGGCGCTGGGGAGCACCCACCCCCCTGCCCTCTCCGGGAGATGCGGCGAGCAGGGGGCTGCCCTCAGCGCCACGGAGAGCTGCCAGGGCGACCAGCCGGCGGATGGGCGCGACAGTGATGTTGGCAGCAGAGTCCCTGGTAAGCAGAACCTCCTCTCTGGGCAGATCCATGCTTTTGGGGCTGACTTCCCTCGAAGCACAGCTTTCTCAGAGGCACACCTGGCAAAGCCAGATCAAAGAAAGGATCACCTTTCCCTGCTGCTTTCCTTACGGCAGATGCTGTCACAGCATTACAGCTCACTCCTTCCCGCTTCCCCACATACAGAATCTAGTCTGCAACGTGAGTAATTGTCTGGGGTGGGAGCTGCCTCCACCCACCTCCCAGAGCAGCAGTAGCCTGGCTCTGTCCCCTGCAAAGGTCCAGAGCTCCTGTCTGCCCTGCAGAGGCAGCAGAACAAATTGAGCTTTTACTGAAGCAAAGCAGAAGTCCAGCAGCTTTATGAGACTGAATAAAAATTTTCCTAATGTTAGATGGCTCTTAAAGCCAAGCATGGCTCTTCCCAGAACTCTGCAGTGCAAAAAAAAAAAAAAATCCAGACACTTTTTCCCCCTCAACAACCTTGGAACAATTAAGTGACTGAGAGCAGAGGCTGCTATCACATCTGATCTGGAGCAGCTGAAAGAGATGCAAATGTGTTCTCTCTGCAGTTCCCGCTAATCTATTCAATAACCCCTTAAGTTATCGTTTAGTGCTGCTCCCTCCGGAGTGTTCCTGCTGCCCTGTGAACTGCCACTCCTTTTGTTCCTGAGCCTGTTTTGTGCTGTGCATGTTGAGGCGTAAATTGGATTAGAGAGAGCAGGTTTATCCTTTAGTGCAACATGGAGTCATAGTCCCCCTTCCCCACACTTCCCACTAGAAATAGCCAGCATAAAATTGTTGCTGTGCGCTTCCCTCCCTTGCTAAGTTTCAGCGATTCACAGTTTTAATTTTTTAGTTTTTACAAAGCAAACCAGATGAGGGATACTTCTGCTCTGTCCATCCTCTCTCTGGATTACAGCGCTGCCCCAGGCTGGGTGGTTCATTTTAAGGCCCTGTTGGCTGTGGCATTAGAGACAGCTGATTCCCGTTGTGTGTTGGCTCTGATGCCTATGGGAGCGGAGCAGCAGGGTGTTCTGTGGGAACGGAGTGGGTGGTGGTGGACAGTGGGTGTGACCCCCTTGGGTGCTGGTGCTACATGGCCGTGGTGAAGTCTGGATGGATGCACACCTGGACGGTGTGTTTGTATAGCGCTTAGCACTTCAGAGCTTTCCTGCCATCTGTTCAAACTAACTGCTGCCTGGTCATGACAGTACAAACCATATCTCAGAGGCAGAAAATGCCTTTTTCCAGCTAAAAAACGTATATGCAAAGCTTGGCACAAAGGGTCAACGCTTTCCACTTTCCAGTGACATCTGTCCTTGCTAGGCAGGGGAGAGATATCAATGACAGGCAGCATGGACATATATTTTAAAAAATGAAAACGATAGTAATCTCATGAGCCCAGTTAAAATAGTCCCTGAGATGTAGAGAGGATTCTGCTAAGGAAAAGGTTAAGCCAGGTTGGCTGACTAGAGAATATCTGTAAAGATCTTTATTATGTCTGGGGTCGTTTATTTCCCAGTCTTCCTGCAGAAGGGGCTGCTTTGTTCAGACATGGCACTTGCAGCAGCGAGTGCCTTGGTAGGATGGTGCAGCCCCTGGAGCCGGGGGAGGGAGGCAGGGAGACAGCAGCGAGTATTTCAGGGGGGGAGAATGAAGCTGGCGGTGGTTGCAGAGTCAGCAGGCGCAGGCTTGGGAACTAATGGAGAGTGGCAGCAGGCAGGGTTCTCTGTGTCATGTTGTGTCCGAGAACCAGCTGCCGGCCAAGCATCCTGCTGGGCCAGGGAGCTGCTGCGGGCTCAGAGAGTTGGGTGGCACTACAGCTATGGCTCTGCTGCCACAGAAGGCGGCAGGATGGGCTACAGAGCGGCTGGCCTGTCTTCGAGCCTGTCCTGTGCCGGCATTAGACCTCGCACTCCCTTCTGCAGCATGGGTGCTGGCGAAGGCTCGTGTGGCAGCGTTTGAGACTCAACCAAAGGTGTCTGCAGAGAGGTGAAGCTGGAACCTGAGTGTGTTGTGGGAGGCACATGATGTGCCCCTGTCGTGTTTGCCGTGGCTGTATGCTCTGCCCCACAGCGTAGGTCATCTTCAGCATTTCAAGGTGGGGAGGAGAGGGAGGGGGACTTTGCTTTCCCTCCGACCTGTTTGGGATGTGGCCTTGCCTCCATGCAGCAGGTGAGCAGCAGGGGTGAGCATGGTTGGCGTTCATTTACTCTGAGAGCACTTAATGTGCCCAGCTGGAGAGATGCTGCCACAATGTGATCTGTGCAGCGAACTATTGGCAATCATGATCCATTACGTATGAATTTAGTAATCAGCATTATGCAGCGATACGACTCACGTGGCCTCATCTTCTGTGCAGCTCCGTGGCCGGTGGTTTGAGCAGATCAGACATCCAGGGGGCTGGAACTGTGAATGCTCCCATGCTTTGCCAGCAGCCTGGCAAGAGCGGATAATAGAGAAGAGCAAAACCAGCCCTGCAGGAAGTGTCTTGCTCTGCAGAGAGGTTCACGTGCTCTGGGATGCTGGAGGTCTGGGGCATGCAAATGGTGGGAGCCCCAGGACAAGTGGCAGTGCCTCTCCCTTTCTTTATTTGGATCAGAGGCCGCTCCTGCTGTTTGTCTCTTTAGAGCATGGTGGAGGTGGCGGGTGCTTTATGTCAAGACTGGCAAAACTCTTCACTGCATCTCCCTGCCTGTGGGACGGTCACTGTGCTCTGCCCGGACCCAAAAGCAGAGCAAGGGGCAAAGATCCTTTCTCTTTTAAATTGCTGATCCTCCGTTGCAGACTGAGGACATTAAGGGGAGATCTTGCTATACCTTTTCCAAAACGCTCTGCAACACTGTGTTGGGAGCAATTTTTGCTTCATATTAGCACCTCGGGTGTTGTTCTACCCGTGACTTTCTTTTCACTTCTGTTTCTCACCTCTGCTCTAATTCTGCTCTCAAGTGTGACTTTGCAGAACACTTTAGCATCCTTAAATCCCAGGCCACAGCCAGAACAGGGATTTAGGGAGTGGTACTGCAAATGCAGCTGCTCTCATAGTCCTTAGCTCTTTAAGCCTGAAGGCCAAGACGACAGCATGGTTGTGCGGCCAAGGGAAAACAAGGAGCTATTAAGAAGAGTTTGTAGGTTTTCAGTCTGTTGCATCGGCTCCGGCTGGGGTTTGGTGAGGCAGATAATGAAGCCTTGGGTTTGTCATAAAATGACTCATTGTCAGAGCTGCAGTGGGATTTAGGCAACTTCAGCCCATGAGCCAAAGTTGCAGAAGAGAGTGGTGAGTTGAGAGGCTGCCAACTTTTTATTTTATTTTATTTTTTAGCACCTGCTTTCAAACCCTTTCAAAAGTATTGTTTTCTGAGGGTCTGGTGTCTCTTCTTCTTTGGAAACTCTGGTTCCTGGAGGTGCCTGCTCTTATGTGATAGCTGTTAGGAAGGTCATGTGCTGGTTTTCCTGGAGAATGTTGCATCTTAAAGAGAATGAACTTTGCACACTGGAAAGAAGCACAATCTTTATTTTTCCCCTTACTTGCCCCCATCTAGGGAGGTGATTCACCCTGTTCTGGCTGTACAGCCGATACGTTAAGAGGTGCCTCAGTTAAAAAGGAGTAAAATCTTCCCTATTGTTAATTATGACATTTTTATTAAAGAGAATATTAAAGAGAATTAAACAAAGAAATCATCAATATCTTACAGTAGCTTTCATTAGCCTATGGAGAGCTTTTAACAAAGATAACATCTTTGACCTTGGACCTGGCTTCTGCAGGGGATGAATTAAGAGCAAAAGGCCTCTCTCCTCAGGTCAGTAGCAAGTTCTGCTTTGGTGGATCTCAATTAATGGGGTCCTCAGTGTCTTCCAAGGAGCGGATCAATCGTGTCTGGTATTCTGTGGGTGACCTGAACAGCTTGCTGGTAGGGAGTGGTGGCTGAGCTCGGCATGGGCTGCGGGGCTGGAGAAGGCTCTACTTTGTGCTTAAAAGAGGAGGTTTAGAAAGAGTCACAAGATAAGCTAATGAATGAGCAGCATAGATCTGAGTGCAAATCACGGTCTCGCCATCTCTGCTTGTTTGTCAGTGTGTTGCCTAAATCATTAATACTTAAAGAGCAGTACAGCAGCTGGGAGTGAAACAGTGGTGTTGCTGAGTCTGGGAGCGGAGACGATGATGGCAACACCTGGTGGGGTATAAGAAATGTTGTGGCTTGCAATCACAGGGTGAGATGGGCTGGAACGACCTCCAGAGGTCAGCAGGTCCAGCCTGGACCCCTCTCCCAGGGTGCTGAAGCTGTAGCTTCTGGATACCTGCCTTTGGCTGCTTGCCTTGTAGCTGCCATGCTGGGAGAGGCTGAGCAGAGCTGAGAAAAGGGCCTGGAGCTGAGAGCCATGGGCAGGAAATGCTGCTTCCAGCTCCCTTAGTTTGGGGAGATTTATGCCCTGTCTTTCAGGAATTGACTGAATTTAGAAATGAGGTGGTGTCACTCTCGCTGTGGCTCAGTGCCTCCCTGGCTGGGGTAGGCATCAACTTTTGCTCATAAATATGCAAGCTGTTAATACATGAGACAGGCAGAGCCAGTCTGCATTATTTTCGTGACAGGAAATTCTCGGGGCATCTTTGAAGTTAAAGCATTAACTTCTTTTTTTTTTTTCTTCCCTTCTGTTTCTCAGATGTCTGTTTTGCTCCCTCAGGGATGATGATGAGGTGACATTTTGCTTCAGTGGGTCTAACTACTCCATTCCATGTAGGAGAAAAAATGGTCCTAACAGTAATTAGGCTCCAAATGGGACAGTAATTTCTTTAATGACTTTCTTCATGGCGGTCTTTGGGGAGGTGACTTTTGTTTTCCTCTGCTTGGTAAGAAAATTGCTTAAATGTTTTCAGACCGCTCATTCCCTCATCCATGTGAGCTGCAGCCAAACAGCACAGTCTTCCAGGGCTGGCTTTGTAGCGGGGCTGAAATAGGGGAGCAACTGCGTGAAGAAGCTGTGCTTGCGAGCCCTGTTGTTCCTCCCTCTGCCTTCGGCCTCTGCCTGCACTGATGGCACAGGATAGGAAGGAAGAGGAGGGGTTAGATGTGGAGGAGAGACCCTCACCCACAGCCAGCCTCTCCCCTCCAAGCCTCTGCTTCCTGCACTGGCTGCCTCATCAATCTTTGGGCACTGCTGTTTGCTGCCTGTTGCTCAAAGCTTGCTGCCACTGCCATGGGATTGAGTTTTCCTGCTGCCAAGGAGGATGAGTTGTCCCTCTTCCACAAAGTGAAAAAATTGAATTGAGCCTTCATGGCTGAGAAGCTTTGAGCCGCCTCTGCCTCCTTGTATTGGTACTGCAGAGCACCTAATGGTCCTGCTGTATTTATAAATAAAACATGGCTTCGGGTAGTGACAGCGTTAGGAAATGATTCAAGGTTTGCATTCTAGATAGAATGCGTTTGTAAATATGAACCTCAGACGAAGCATATGCCCCTTTCCATGTTTTAAGGAATTAAAATATTTTCGTCCTCAAGTGGTAGAACCAAAACATTTTCAGCTCTTTTGATTCCACCTTGAAGTTAAGTGAATAAAGGCTTGAGTACCTAAAAAAATAAATTACTTTCACTATTTCAGTAATTCTTTATGGAGTTTTAAATTGAAGACTTTTCCCCTGAAAATAGAGGAATGACAAAGACTCATTCTCTTGCCTCTTTCACTCAATATATCTAGAAACAAGTCTGCTGCGGAAGATGAAGCTCCTATTTTTGTGCCTTCTTTCACATTGCAGAGGTCTGTGCTTTGGCCTTTGATCAAACAGCCTGTCTGGCCTTCTGCCCCCATGTCCTTAGACTTATTCTCTGCCCTCTGCAATACGTTTACTCCTCGCACCTCCAACTTTCTATTCAGCGTTTTGTACAAAGCACCGAGGGCAATAGTTGATGTAATCTTTCAAAACAAAGTGTAAAGGAAAAAGCATGGCAAGTCAGTAATATAGAAGTTAAAAGTCTGGATTTTGGAGTCTTTGTAAACATGTTGAGAGGTTTTATGACTTGGAAGGTTGGCTTGCAACTGGGATGTCGGCCAGTAGCTGGTGGGAGGAATTTGCAGGACTCCCTGTGCCTTGAACGGCACTGACTGGAAACATCCCGTGTCCTTTCTCCAGCGGTCAATGTAATTTGTGCCCCCGTCAGTTCAGCGAAGAGGGGGAGAGGTTAGTACTGACCCACCACTGCCTTAGAGCTCTCCTCGTTGCCAGCCCTGCGTTTCACCCCGTGCACTGGAAGCAGCGTGCCCCGGCAGACCTTGAGTTTCGCCAGGGGCTGCTGAAGTGATTAGCTCACGTTCGTTTAGCTGACGTGAGCCAGAGCGCCTTCTGCAGCAGCGCGTTGCTGTCCTGCGCCCTCCCCCAGCCACAGGCAAGGCGTACGTTCTGCTGCGGCTCCTGTCCGCAGCCCAGGCACGCGGAGGGCAGGGGGATCACGTGGAGGACCTGCTCCGTGGCACATGGATGCTGTCACCTGGTCTGGAAACCTCTGAGAGCTGAGGCTTGGCTTTCTGTCTGTCTTGGCCCTTTGAGGGACCCGTGTACCAGAGGACCAGTTTTAGCAGTTCAACTCTTTCTTCCTCCTTCTGTCCCCATTTCTTTCCGTGTCTTTTCTTTCTTTAATAAAGTTTAATGGGCCCTGACTGCTGACAGAGTGTGGAGTAATGATGCACAGACATTCTCTTCGCTATTATTTTTAGGAAGCTCTTAAAATGGCACTGAGCATGTAAAAGCAATGTAAAATAACTTTGTCAAGTCTCTTCCCTTCACTTCTTTCCAAACAAAACTTTTGTCTTTGTATATTTTGAAGGCAAACGGTGCGTCCACACCAGAACACGTTGCTGATGAAGATGAAGATGGAGCCGCTTTGCTTGGATCCAGCGGTCACCCCTTGCCCACTCCTGTAGACCTCACTCCAGACAGCAACTGTGGCCGGCGGTGGCTTTATGGTGCCAGCTCTCGCACAGGCTTTAGCAACATGCTGGGACCTGGGGAAACGCCTGCCTGTCCTCCCTGCCTCACTGGTTTGGTTTGGTCTGGTTTCAGCTTCTGCTGACTGTCACGCACTTCAGGGTGCTGCTCGGAGAGGAGCGCGGTGCTGCCGTGGGGTCCAGACCTGTGCTTGTTGAAAGCGGCACACAAAGTGCTCACTGGAGCTGCAGACATGCGTGCCGCCTCCGCTGTTCCTGGCTTGCCAAGCCCAGCTCTGGGTTCAGCTCCTGGCTTTGCAGTCTTCAGGAGAAAGGGCAATTCACCCTTACATCCCTGAAGTGGGTTGCGAGGAGCCCAGGGGTGAATTTCCCTCTGTGAAGCACGAGGGTGAGACGGGGGCTCTGATTTGCACTTGACTCTCATGGGCCCAGGGCGTCACCCCGTGCGTTTCTTGTCATCGTTGTTCTGGTGTGAGTTGGTATGAGTTGGGTGGGGGCATCCTGAATCAGCTGGTGAAGTTGTGCTCCCGTTCACTTCCACTGAGGTCTCTCTCTGTGATAGGTCTGTCCGCTCAGGGAGACACTTCAGTCAGTAAAGAAACACTCAAAGTTTGCTGCGCATTTTTTGGTTCTGGCTGTGCAGTGGCCTGTGTGTCCTGTGGTGAGGGCCATCCTTTGGCGGTGGGGTCATGGGCAGCGTCTGTGTGCTGCAGCTCCTGGTGAGGGGACACCCACCACCCCACGGCCCAGCTGGCTGCCTTTGTGTACCCAAATTGGATAAAAGCTTTCAAATTACTTTATCTTGTTAAGCTCCGCAGATTCTTCTCCCGCGCGCGCACCTTGTCATCTCTTGCATGAGCAGGGGCCTTTGTTTTCTTTTCCTGCAAGTCTCGAGCATCTGGCTGACTGTGATGGTGTCATTATGAGTCAGGTTGCAGAAGGCTGTGTGCCCCAGTCCTGCTTATTCTCTGATATGGCCAATTTCCCTCCAAGGCCTGACAGATGAGAATAATCAAATTACCTGACATCTCTAGAGCAATTAGACCACTGAAGGGTTTAACAAAACCCATACTAGGCAAGTGGAGTCTGTGGATTTTTATTAAATGCTTTGATTCTGACCCCTCTTTTGCTGAAGAAACAAAGAATTCCGAAAAGTTCCCCCTGAAATCATGGATTTAAAGGCAATTTGTGCCTGTTAATGTCAACCTTTTGCCTTGGTTATTACTCGTTCGCTTCTCCTTTGCTGCTGGGCGCTTTGTGCGCGTGCAGTATATGCTCTTACAAATGGCTGCAGTATGAAGATAAACGAGATTGGGTGCTGGAACACTCGTAACAGGAGATCAGAAATCAATCCTTGACTTTCTTTCTAAATGAACATGGTCCAACAGAGCGTTCCCTTACTGCTTTTCCAGCTAACGCGCTATGGCAAGTTGCTGGAAAAATCCTTCCAGCTCCCCCTCCATGATGTGTTTCTGCCCTTCTAAAAATGAAAACAAAACCTTTGGATGATGTGGGCTCTTGGAGATGGCATAAAGAGAAACCACTGAACGTGGGCTTCACAACATTGGTGTTGAAGAGAGCAAGGGATGAGGTTGTTCTCCACTGAGCGATGCTTCATGTGTTGGTCTGTGTCATTTAAACCTGGCCACTGAGACTCAACCAGGTGCATCGCTGAAAGGGGCGATGCCAAAATTATTCACTGTTTCTGAAAAAGTAAATCCAAAAGTCAGCTTTTGCTGAAATGCTGGTATGATTTCAGACTGAAGGTATGCTCTTTCTTCTGAGAGCTGTAGGGTCTTCAATTTTAGAAGTGTTTTGCCACCAAAAAAGTCTTGTCTTGCCTTGGAGCATTTGACAGTCCTACTGAGGCTGTCTTGCTCATGCTGTCATTACTGCAGTGCCTCAGCCAGCCTGGCCTGCCAGCCTAAGTTAATTCTGTACAAGGAGATAGAAAAAAAACCTCTTAAAAATTGACTCAGTTTTCTTTAAACCTGTTACTTTCTCATCAAAAATTCTATATGAATTGGAAATATTTTTAAAAATTGAATGTCTTGTCTTTCTTGTGCTTCATTCCTGGGCTGTGCAGGCAGGTCAGTCATGTTCTCACCCCCACCCTTGCTTTTTAGGGCTGTTTACCACTGTGGGTTGCCGGCTCTGCACAGGAACCTGGTAGTGCTTGCTAGCTTACTATGCCACTTTGAGGCATGAGTTTCATTTTTAACTGAGACTAGGTTTTATACAACAATTTCAGAGATAAATTTGGGACTGCTTTTGTACCGATGAGACTGGAAACCTTTCTTTCTTACCTCTATATTTTACCTCCATGGAGTAATTCCACCTGAGTTCGAACCAGAACCATTCAGTCATCTATGGAAAGACTCCTCTTGAGCCGAGGGAAAGGTCTAGCCCAGGAGAATGGGATCTCCCACATAGGAATATGGTAGAGGAACATCCACAGCTCTGTGCACATATTTTCTACTAAAGAACACTCTTCTCTTAGTTGCATCTCTCTTGGTTGTGTTTTGTAGCTTTGGCTGGAATATTATCCAAAACCTGTACCAGTTGACTGCCTTTTTTGTTGGCTCAAGGTGGGCAAGAAGGGCTCAGTGAATAGAGCTCAGTCTGCTCTGGTTGTTTGTGTTTCTTTTATTATTTTGTTGTTCTCATCCCCATCCTTCACAATTTTTATGTTGTTATGTTTATGTTGTTTATGTTTACTACTGGAAACAATAAAGCTTTGGCTCAGTAACAACTGCTTGCCATTCTTGAAACAGTAAAAAGTTTTTTTTCTATTCCCAGGTTGTGGATACTCTCCAAATCCTTGGGCTGGCTCCAGTGAGGAAAGAAAATAATCCAGCCAGTGGAATGGTGATTCATACAGCTGAGGCGTAACTGTATTCTGCACTTGAAAGTTGTTTTTTGTCTAGCCCCTCTTTGGTAACTTGTGCTGGTGATGGCAGAGGGCACAGGTCTGCTTCTCAGCCCCTCCGTGGAAGGTTTTCCATGTTGTAACCACTAAGCATAAAGCAGCGCCCATTGTCATTCTGTCAAGTGCCGTCCCCGTGGCCTCCCAAGGCTTGTCACTCGCTCTGGTTTGACAATCAGGGTCCACTTAGCTTTGCCTACAGAGAAGCGTCTCCGCATTGTTCGCCGAGCGTGTGCAGCCCTGGCTGCTCTGTGTTCCCTTCCACTCGGCATTCAGCTTCAAGGTTTCAAATGGCTTTTTAATCTGTTTTTGCTTTTCCCATTTTAAAAGCGCCTCGATAATTGCTGTTGGGATTGTTTTGCTGGGGAGCTGCCATTAGTCCAAGGGTGGAGCGTGTCAAGGACTAACCACCTCTTATGTTGTTCCTTCCCCCCTCTGCTTGCCATGACAACAACCGCTATATGGGAAAGTCGACTGCGGGATCTCCGAATCAAAAACACTGGCCCTGAATTGCTAAGTTTCCAGGTTTGCTTTTTACAGCTATAGTTAGAGTGGAAAGGGGGTGCTTTCTCTGTGGGAACCATGTGTAGTAGCTCAGTGTAGCTGAAGCAAACGGGCTACCAGCTGGTGTTCCGGCAACGTGTTTCTGGCCATTGCTGAACTGGACGGCGAAGGCCCTGGGCTGTCAGCTGGAGTGCTTGGACACTGACACAAGACGGCAGATAATCTCTGCAGATGGCTGAAGTTTATTTGTAAAATAAAACTTAGCAGCAGTTGCTCTTCTCTCCTCCTCCTTATCTGTCCCAGATGATGTTTCCTTCCAGGGAAGAGGGCTGGTGGCAGCAATGTCTCGCCAGCCCACCTCTCCCATTTCTTCCTGCCAGTGCTCCCATCGCTTTGTTCCTCTCCATGACGGACACTGCTCTTCCAGTCACAGCACCTTGTTTCCACAGGTGGGTGTGATTGAAGGAGAGTTCAGGAAAGTGTTTTTGCAGGGCCTCTGCTGTGATGAGACTTTCAGCAGGCGCCAGATGGCGGGTCACAGGTTGCAACTTATGGGAAACTTTTATCTTGAGCTGCTCATTCAGATTCCTTTCTGGCCATTGCTGCTTCCTAGCAGTATATTCGTGTAGCGCTAGAAATGCCTGTGTTGCTTGAGAGGCACAAGATGAGGATCTTGCCAGTGCCCGGGAGCTGCAGCTTTGAGGGATGAATTCAGATCCCCTGGAGGCGGAGGACTGTACACATTCACCTCCACGCTTCATAGAGGTTCTCTGGGTTTGTTTGAAGGCATCTGTTGAGTTTCTTTTTCCTTCCACTGATTTTTGTCTGGCACTGGAAGCTGTTTGTAGAATCTTGGAGGGATTATTGCTCTTGTTTTCCCTCTCTGGAATGATTTGTTCTACATGATGCATTCATATTTTACCAGGAAGGATGGGTTGTGGTTTTAAAGTATTTTTATTGTGGACTGTATCAGTTTGGCAGCAACTGTTACGCTCTGAGCCCTCTCTCAGCCCCCAGCTACATGCCGTTTCCTCCCAGGTGCTTCCCTGTTGCTCTGTAGTTGACCAAATGCAGCAAACAGGCATCACCACCTCCCGTTCTCATCAACTCTCCTACCAGCCTAATCACCGTAAGCAGTTATTATGTGGGGCTGGAAATTTGCTGCTAATCAGGGCCTTATCAGGGCCGTCTGGCCAAGGGGTGCTGCCAGAGACACCTTCCCCCTCCTGAGTATGACTGAATTCTGCTTTCAGCAGTAGCTCTGAGTAATTATCACAGGACTGTGGATGCTTTTAAACATCTCTGCTCTGGCTGTCCTATCCCATCCCATTGGAGCAACCCCTCATGGGTGGGAGCTGCCCTGAAGCAGCTACCTTCTGGCTCGGTTTGTGGGGCTGGATTTGGGAGCTGGGAGGAGAGCTCACATCTTGAAGACTGGTCCTTGCCTTGCAAGGCTGCACTGCTTTGTCGTATCAACCCTGCACGTCATTCCCCAGCTCAGCTGCTGGCTCTGGCTCTGCACTGGATATTTCTGAGGCTCATTCACCCCCCAAAGAGTCCCCAGACTCATACATACCCAGCCCCTAGATGAGGACAGCAGCTGGATCACTAAGAGCAGCTGAGCCCAGTGTTATGTATTTTTCTGCTGGTGAACCCAAGCACAAGAGACGAAGAAAATGTTGGTGAACAGCTGAGCCCTGCTGTGGGAGAGCAGGGGGCAGGATCTGGCCCTGGGTGAGCAATCTTCAAGCTGCTGATGGGACAGACCTTCATCTTGAAATGACACTCATGCAAAATTAAACTCCTCCAAGCAATCACACCATGGCCATTAAAATGGTGCCTTGGAGGACAGAAAAATAAACTGAGAAATGCAAATTAGGGATATAAATCTTTCTGGCTATGTCTGGGAGGTACCTGTTTAATTAGCATCATTGAGCAGCCTTGATATAGTAAATGCTAAGTAGGAAACTTGCCAGATTTTCCCTGATTTGATAGCAGGTGACTTGTGTTCTGTCTGTATTTCTACCTTGTGATTGTTCTTCTGTACTTGCCGGAGTTGCTGCGTTGTCTGTAGCACGAGGAATTAGCTGCTGGCACCCGGGCTAATCGGATGCTACCGTACCGCGGAGGAGCTGCCTGCACCGTCGTGGCTGAGCCTGCTGCGGTCACGGACGTCTTTGCATCTAAGGCCTAAGGGCTTGCAAAGTATTGTGTGGTAGAGTTAATGAGTTTAATTGTAGTTTTATTTGCTCCTGTCCTCCCAGGGTGCAGAGGTCACTTGCCACATGGACATTTTAAAAGAAGGGCTCTTCTCCCTGCTGCGTTGGAGGAAGGCTGGGGAGGGAGAACAACCTCTCTTCCCCGCAGGGGACTCGGCCACGTAGCCAGGATACAAACCCAACCCCTCTCCAAGGGGTTGAACATGAGGGCTGCCCCATGTCGGGTTGCAGTGAGCTGCTCGTGCTTCTCTGCGCTGCTTCTAGCGCTGCCTTGGTGAGCCAGGATCCCCAGCGCGAGGTGGTGAGCCTGCACGGAGCCACACGTGTCGGTCCTGTGTAAGGGATGGTCCTCAGGGCACGGAGCAGCCTTCTGCCGTGTGTCCCCTCTTGCACAGCTCTGCTGTGGGCTTTGGGGATTTATCCATGTGATGAGTAAGAATATCACTGCGAGGATTTGGGTTAGGGCGTTACTGAGCCTTTCTTTATATATCACCCCTGTGTATTCCAGCACTCTGACGCTAATTGGTGCCACTGTAACATGAATCTTTCTAACGCTGATGATGTTTGTGAGTTATTGGATGCTTGGCCTGGACCTGCCTGGGAATTGCAGGCAAGACATCCAGAGGTGCTGGTGTCTCCCAGGCATTGCCTCGCCAGATTTACATCCTGCCTGTATTCATTCTGGCAGCCTCTGTATCATGCTATTTAGCAGATCACTGTTACTGACCTGTCACTGTAGGAGACAGTGGGATTAGGATGATGGAGTGGCTGGAGAGGATAAACAATAACGATGCTACATAGGCGCAGCACAAACAATGCCTTTCTCTTTCATGTCTTCTTTTTCTGTCGGTTTGCCATTCAAGTGTAATAAGATCAGTACAGATAATTTGTGTATTCATACAAAACATAATTTTCCCTCCTGTGCTTTACCAGCTGCACTGCAGTCGGAAAGGCAAATACGCACTTTCTTTTGCATGGTTATGAATGGGTGCATCTGTTCCTCGAAGATAGGGGAAGGAGGGTGAAACGACTGGAAACGAAGGGAAGAAATCAGATGCAGCCCGTTTCACTACCTCTGTGGAGAGGGAAGCGTACAGGAATCAGATTTTTGTAGACAGGCTCAGTCCCACACTGATGTATTTAGGAGGTGGGTGAGACACCGGCGTGTGGGAAAGGCTGGGAAAGGCAGAGAAATGCTCCCCCGTTTTGTTTAATGGGGGAGCAGCCCGTGGAAGCACAGGCACCCTGCAGCAGGGCAGGGATGCCCAAGGGAGCTCAGCTCCACCTTGGTCAGGCTCTGCAAACCACCATGCAGGGACAGCCGGAGCGGGTCCTGCTCTGCCGCCCGGGCTGCAGCCATAAGAGCACAGCTGCCTGCTACCGGCACTGGCTCAGCTCTCGTGGTGCTGCCTTGCTTCGGCTCTGCATAGTGCTTGTCTGGGAATATCAGGGCAAAGGTTGGAGCAACGCTGGGCTGTGCTTGCTCCTCCCTAGCTGGAAATCACAGCTGCCGTGCTCCCTGGGCTCCTTCCCTTCCTGTGCCAGGGGCTGCATCCCTGAACCTTTGTCTCATCCCCCAGGCTCTGCCTGACAGCCCTTGCTGGAGGTCCAACATCCCCAGCGAAGGCAGGAGGAGGCACAGGGCTAGAGGTTGTACAGCAGTGCACCTAATTTATTGGGCTTTCTTTTCTCCCTCCTTTCTCTTTTCTGAGAGAGGCCCCCTAGAGAGGTGAGGGGAGGGAGGAAAAGGAGTTTAATTTTCTCCTGTTATCTGGTGTCTCCAGCTGTGAGCCACACTGACAGCTCTGGACTGATCAAACACTTGAGCAGCCTCGATTCAGTGTCCCATCTACGTGGTCATAAATAATGCAAGTGCTCTGCCCCTGCCTGAGCCCATATCCTGGCAGCAATGCACCAGCACATTCCCTCCTCCTGTTGCCATCATGTTGGGCTCCTGCCTTCATTGCTTGTGATACGGAGTCATTAGGCGTTAGCAGTTGGCGTCGGCACCTAATGACACAATCATGTGCAAACATGTTTTTCCTCCAAGCAGGATTTTTTTCAGCCAGAAGTTCTGGTTCTCTCCCTCCCATTGAGACGGAGCCCCTCTGACACCTCTGCCAGGTTTGTTTCTATTTCTCATGTACTTTGTGAGCCCAAAAGGTTCCAGATATGGGAACTGAGCACCGCTTTGGAGTGAAATATAATGTACTCAACAGATAGACATTTACCAAAGCCACTGGAAGCTTCTCAGCTGCTTTCCAGCCAAGGGTCTTGACATGGTTTTTACAGCTTAAAAAGTCCCTATTTAATAACTTGAGTGATTAAAGCAGAGATATGCCAAATGCCAGGCTTTGAAGCTGTATGGGGCAGGTGGCAGAGGTGGTAGGTGGGAGCCATGCAGGGCAGGCGCAGGCCGCCTTCTGCCGCGGCGAGGGGGCTGGTCTCTGCTTCGCTGGGGAGGTGCTGTGCAGCCCGGCTGGCGAGTGCACGGCCCATCCGGCCACAGAACAGGACAGGGGCTCGTCTGGGTGCGGAGAGGCTGAGAACGGGTGTCTCCCGGGGTCAGATTCCCCCAAGCGAGCAGTGGCTTAGTGCTTCTTTTCTTTCCAGTTTCTTCAACTGCAGGAAGTGGCAAGAATCAAAGTGGATATGGGCTAGTTTGGGTGAACAGACCCCCAAAATACCAGGTGATCTCATCTTGAGCAGTGCTTTTATTTACGTGGCAGCATCGTTACCTGTACCAGCTAAGGGGAGAGAGGACTGCTTCGGCTCGCCGCATCCCAGCAAACTTCCCACCAAGCTCCCCGCAGGATTTGCTGCTCTCATTGCCGTTGATTGGTTCAGGCATGTTTAATCCCAAGGGTGCTCTGGGGTTTAGCTCTTTGCATCTTGCAGGCCAGCGCTTGGAGATAAGTCACTGCAATTTGCAAAGCTTTCAGAGGTGGCGAGGCTTGTAGTTACTCTGAGCCTTGATGGAAATGGTTTGGTCACCAGCGGGCCAGTCCCTTTGTGTGTTTTCATGTCAGGTTGTGGAAGGCGCGCAGCAGCAATTTCTGGAGCTGGAGATGCCCGGGGAGTTAGCGTGCACCTCCTGCTCCCTCCCGACTCATAATTACCAGGCCTGAGAAGGGGCTCAGTAACTCCCCGTGCAGCTCTACATTAGAAAAGCACTTAGGGGCATATAGTCAGGCAGCTGCTCCGCAGCCCGCTGAACGCCTCTCGCCCTGTAATTTTGTGGGTGGGCTGCAGGACTCTGTGCTCAGATATTACTGCACTACTTTCGTGCTGGAGCAGGTTCTGCTGAGGAGGCCAGGAGGGGAAACTGCTTATTTCTTACAGCTGTATAAATCTGATGCTGCCACAAAATTTGTTGCAATGCGGCTTTGAAGGGTTTTTTGCCTTTCTGTGGTCCACAGTTGCAGAGTCCATATTTCTATGTTAAGAAATCAGGAATCAAGTAATTGAATCTCTCCCCCTTCCTGTAAAATCAAGTAATTGAATCAAAGATCATGTGACTTTTTTTAAAAAAAGAGAGAAGAGAGTTCATTTTGCTTTCTCTTTATTGGCCTTTTAAATTCCAAGCTCTGCAGCCTACTGGGAGTGTTTTGTGGAGCTCTCTTCACAGCTGTGAGTAGGATAGACTTAACTGGGAGCCTGTTATCCTGGGACCCAGAAGGTGGGCTCTCGAGAGGCAGCAAGAGTCTGTGGGGACTGGGAAGGGGACAGTCCTACCCTGGGTGACCCTGATGCTGAGGCTGGGGGTGTGTTGCTCCTGACCCCTGCTAGGGGCATGCTTCTCCCAGTTGAGGTGTAACATGTGTGAGTAAGACCTCAAGGAGGAAAAATGTTGCTGTTTTGTTGGCATCTGAGTGGTCCGGGATTGTGCCTGACAGCAGGAGATGATCCCTGGGGTTGAGCTGCCAATGACCATGACTGGTCACCCAGAAAGCTGCTGAGGGTGCAGTTGGATGAGCTTCATTGGGATGCAAATGGATGTAAATTCATGAAAACATATGTCTTAGTGCAGGTAGCAGCTCGTGCCCAAATTATGCAAATGTTCTAATCCAATAATGCTAATGTCATGATTATCCAGCAACACGATGTTCATTAATATGGTTCCCTGGCTCTTACACCCATCACTGTCAACATGATTATGCTGAGGCAGAGACTTGCAGTGTCTCTGGCAAGTGGAGCTGCTCTCAGGGAGGGAAGGGGACAGCCAGGTCATGGTGGGACCGGGAAGGACTGTTCGTCTGCCTGGCGAGGCCTGGAGGTGCCACATGTCCTGGGGAGTCCCCTCTACGTGTCTGGCCAAGGTACCATGCAGCTGCCACGCTCTCCTCGGGAGGCCCTTCCTCCCAGAAGGAGATTCAGAGCAGATTTCACAGTCCCCAAAAGCCTGCAGAGTAGCTAAACTAGCATTTCTTAATATCCATCGCTGTGATCAGATGAACAGGACTAGCAGGGCCATCTAGTGACTCCTCTGGCTGCTTAATGACCTGGGAGATGCCCCCCCCCCCCCCTTAGGTGGGTATAATTTTAATGTTTGAACCATGCTCCTGTACCTGTCCACCTCTCCCTCCATCTCCCCCTTTTTTGGCAGGTGGTTATTCCTTGCTCTGCAGTTCTGTTTTCCCTGGTTCACTACGGAGCTGGAAAATCCTTGGGCTTCCCCACAGTGGAATGGAAATTTGTCCTGCATCGCCTTAGGTTGGGTGACATAAGGTCAGATGGTTAAATAGCCCCTAGATCTGAGAGGAGAGAGATCCTGCAGGCTGGCTTGCCTTCCTCAACGCCACCAGTAAAGCTGCTCTCTGGGCAGGAGTCTGCTTGTCTCGGCTGTGGCCTCAATTTCTTTGCTGCTAACCTGCAGGTGCTGGTGTAGCCACTTGCCGGGCCACTGCGGGGCTTCCTCGTCGCCGGCTGCTCCTGCAGCTTCGTGCCAGCTGGCAGCCACGAATTGCTCAGAGCTGCCTGCCCTGGGGAGGGGCTCAGCACATCACCCCCCGCCTCCCCAGCCGGCAGGATTGCTCCCGCAGGTACCTCCTGCAGGTACGTCCACGGGGTTTTTCACAGTCCCAAAAAGAGCAGGTTTGTCTCTGTGGTGCAGACACGAGCAGCCCTGCCCAGTTCAGGGAAGCCAGGGATGTTTGTCCCCTCCAGCAGCCTGACCCCGCAGCAGATACGGATTTGCCCTTCTCTTTGCGTGACTCCAGGGCCTTTTGTCTTGCTCCTTCATTTGTGTTGCTTTTTGCAATGTTGGCACAACATTGGGATTTCTGGACACGGCCAGGAAAATGCCCTGGCGGCCGATTCCCTCGCAGCTTACGGAGGCTGGCTGAGCCTCATGATCCAGGGATGAGCAGGACAACTCCCAGCCGCGCTGGCAGCAGCTGGGAGGAGCAGCAGCCAGGACAGAGCTCCACCAGCCATTGCAGGGCTGTGACAGGTACATTTACTGCACTAAGTATCAGCACTGAATGGGGGCTCTGGTTAGATTGCTTTTGACAGGATGTCGTTAGCCTGATGTGTATGTGGGAGAGGAGCAGCTATAATGCTCTCTTAATGCAGCCAAATTGCTATTTAATTCTGTAAAACCAAGATGTTGTTTCACAAATCCCCGGAGCTCGCTGTGCAGCATCTTGATGCTGCCGGTTATCGGTGGCCTTTTCCCTCTGCATCCAGCTCCAAATTCTCAGAGCATGCAGTAGGAGCAGCCCTCCCCTTGCCTCAGCGAAGCTCGGCTGCTTTCTGCCCTCTCTTGGCTTCACGTGTGTTAACTCTGGAAGCTAGTGGTGATTCCTGAAATGCCTCCTCCCACCAAAATGTGAACAGAAAGTCTATCAATTTCCATGGCAACAGGGCCAGGCCCTAAATGCTGATGTTAACTCTGTTTCTGGACATCTATGGAGCCTGAAAAGCTGGGTGTGCGGAAGGCAGCGGTGCCCAGCCTGAGTGCAGCTCCGCAGGCCAGCACTCACTGCTTGTCCAAGCTGCTGTAGGGTAAGGTGCTGCTGCAGGATAAGCATTGGGCTTTGCTCCTGGCTGCCTGGAAAGTCTTGAGAAGTGATGCTGTCATCCTCCTGTAGCTGGGAGACAGTTGGGAAGGAAGGAGGTAAAAGCAGGGTAAAACTACTAAGACAAGTCAGCTGGATAATCTCAGAGGACATTGACTCCAGCTCAGAAAGGCACTGAGAGCAGATAAAATTAGCCTAATAAGAGTTGATGCTATGCAGAGCTCTCCCCTCCCTTGAATGCAGGGGATCAGGTCTGTGTTTAGCTTACAGGCACATAACAAAAAGAGGCAGAGCAACGCAAAAAGGTGGCTTTGCCTGGCCTCGCGATGGCAAACCCCTGCTAAGGCTCTGGAGTTAGGGGGAACCAAGGGCCATGAAGGAAATAAGAGGAAAAAGTCAAAAAAGGCTCATTCCTAAGAAAACATCCCTGAGGACTGGCCTGGGACAGTGCTGTGTCCCGAGAGGGGATGTCAGCGAGGGTGAAGCAGGACGAAGGCAGTTAGGGGGAGGGTTGGTGCAGGAGGGCGTTTCAGGGCAGCCAGGGCTCAGGGTCGTGCTTGGCCCAGGGCTGCCCTGGCCCCTCTCTCCTGCAAGGTTTGCTTTCTCTGGGAGGTGCTGGCTGCAAGACGGTGCAATGCAGTGGCGATAGCAGAGTGGGGAACGCGGCTCACTCTTCTGTCGAGGGCTGAACCCAAATCAACCTGCCTTTCTAACCCAGCAGAGTGAGTTGGGTGCTGCCGCCTGCCAAAGCAGCGAACTTACGGTGCTTCCCCTCTCTGCCATGGGGAGGTTCCTGAGAGCACCTAGACCAGCCCTGGGGCTGCACAGTTGCCTGCACAGGTTAGATGGGTGCTTGGGATGGGGGTGCCCCTGCTCTCACCCTGGGTTTGGGGAGCAGCGGGCGAATGGGCCACGGCTGTGCAGCTGCAGAGCTGCCCCCGCACCTCACTGGCAGGCTGCCCTGCCTGCAGGCTGCCCGGCTGCTCCCCAGCCCCGCTGGCTTTAGCATCCATGCTGAGAGACACGTGCAGGCCCGTAATGGCCAGGGGCAGCACACCTTCCCCTTTGCACCGTTCAGTTGGATTTGCCTGCAGCTTCCCCTTCCCACTGCGCACAGATCCACCCCGAGTGAATCTGTGTGTATTTAATATGTGCTCCATATAGCTAATATTTACAGCAACTGATTTTCTACTCTGGATGATTTGCAGGTGAATAATGTGTTGGAAATGGTATGTCAGAGTGCACACGCACAGCTTGTTCCCCCCCCGAACAAGAGAGTAGACATTTCACAGGACTCCAAAAACCAGTGCATTAAAATTACAAAACAAAACACCAACTATTTTGGGATTCACATCGAAATGGCAACATATGCTACGCATTAAACATCAGCCCCTACCGAAAGTTTAGCTATTCTGGTCCCATCCTGAATGGTGCTGAAGATGCGCAGAGAGCAGATGCCTCCCTACCTCCTCCTGTCCTCTTGGAAGCCCCCTTGTGGGTCCATCTGTGGGTAGCAAGTGCTGGTAAGAAAGCTGCCATCCTCCCTTGCTATAAGTTGGGTGGTTCATAAGGTCTCTGAGAACCTTAAGCAATATTCTGAGGGGAGAGGGCTCCTTCTTGCTGGCATTTGCCCTTTGCCTGGCTCTCTGAAAGGGTTTGTTTGTATCTGCTTTGTAATAGAGCGTGGGTTGTGTTTTACCACGGTGGTTTTGTTCGCAGCTAGTAATTGCTGGTTAAATCTGGTCAAATGATGGCTGTTAGCAGGGCCTGTCTGAGCACAGATAACCTCAGATATTATTCGCATAGAGGAGCAGTGGGGGCCAGGGTGCACGGGGATATCGGCATTGCCGGGGAGCCTTAATCGGCACAGCCTGGAGTAAGCCTCTTAGGATTATTTAGCCAAGTTTCCTAGTTATCATTATTATTATTGCTTTATTTAGCAAATGCAAAGGGTGTTTAACCAGGTAGAGTCCACAATGCACTCGATGGGTTCGGCCAAGCCTCCCCAGCAATCAAGGGCAGAGATCTTTCAAGGGAAGCAGCCTTGTTGCCGGTAGCTGTACATCAGCCAGAAGACAGTGCCTCGCGTGAGCCAAGGAACAAGGCACATGTTGCTTTTCAATTAACCCCCTTCCCATGTGCACAGCCATGCTGGAGCTAAGCTCCTCCGAAGAAGAAAGAAATATGTTTCATACCTACCAGCGGGGTGGACTGAAGACAATGAAGGTTCTGAGTCATCCCGAAGGGATGGAAGGGTCTCTTCCAGCAGCGTTGGCAGAGCTGGGCTGACAGTGTGGTTATCCCCTCTTCCTGGCCCTGCAGCCAGGTTGGGCTGGCGCTACCTGCTGGCACCCTCTCACGCCTATAAGGCTCTGGGAACTTGCTGTGGCTTAACACAGGCTTAAAAATGGCTGGGTAAAAGCAGAAAGAAAGCTTGGGCTGTGCAGGCTGCTGCTGCCTTGTGTCACCTCCCTGGGTGACTGTCAAACCTCCCTGCTCCCAACCTGCAGTGGGTCCCCCTGAGTTCAAGGGTGTGTGAGATCCGGAGGCAGTTCCTCCAAAAGGAGGCTTTAATTTGGCATCAGCTCTTCATGCACCCTTCAGGCTCATGTATTCTCCAGCAGCACCGGCAGAGCAGAGGGTTTCTGTGAGATCATTTGGGTTTGAGCTGACAAAGTATTAAATAAAGAACCGGTGGATCAGCCATCGAATCTCTGGTAAGCGGTGGGGATGTGCAGTCCTGCTGCTGTACTTTTCATCTGGAAAGGAATTGATTAAACTAGAGTCAGCCCTTATTCTTGTCGATGTAAACCTGGAGTAACGTACAGCAGAATTTGATGCTGAAATAAATATGGTTGAAGTGTGTCCTGAGGACAGCGTGTATTTTTGGATGCATGTTTAATCTACATGCTACTGTTTTTGTTTGCTGTAGGAATGCTCCTTCTGTTTGCCCAGCACCGGCAGGACAGCTCCGCAGTCACATAAGGAAGCTGGGCTGCTGCATGGCTCTGCACAGGGTGAGTTAGCGGCACAGGCTTTGTTTGGGATGAGCTTAAGTCTCTACTTGTGCCCATTGTTAAAGCCTAAGCTGTCCTGGGACAGGATCCTTTTCTGAGCCTGGGCTAGAGCTGGAGTGATGGCTCCTGCATCCCACATCCCAGCTCTCATTATGGGATGCTCTTGGCACACCAGCCCGTGCCCTCGTCTGATGTGGGCACTGAACCACTCTGTTGCCCCTGAGAACAAGCTGCTGAAGTGCAGTGTCGTGTGTGCTGACCTCAGGATGTTGTCACGACTTTGACACACCATAGAGAAGAAGCATGGCTGCTGGCAGGGGTGATGTGCTCTTCATCATCCCGCTCCTGCTTTGATGTTGACTCTCTGATGGCCATCTTCACCTCCTCTAAGGGAGGGTCCCCCCTCACTCCAGGGATGGAGTATCCTCCTGCAGAGTGGCTCTGCTCCCTGCCAGGCAGAGCTGCCGGTCCCACTGCTGAAAGCAGCCACACGATATTTAAACTATCTCCCCTCTTGCCAGGCTGGTGAGGAAGCCAGCGTTCCCCCTTCTGGGGAAATGAAGGCTGCGTGCACGGGCACTGCAGTAGCTCTGAATCACCCCGGCAGAGCGAGGGATCAAACCAAGTCACATTCCAGGGCATTAGACAGACGGTGGGAATTAAAAGCTTTACCTGGAAACTGGCTTTGTACCTCCAAGCCCTGCTTTTGTCCCCAGCCCAACTCTATTTTTGTCCCTTTTGCCTTCTGTGTTGTCGTGTGTCATGTATGCCGGTGCCTGGTTCTGCAGCCAGCCCCAGCCACATTTGGGGGAGCCCTCAGTAAACATTGGGCTGTGCAGCCGAGGAGGAAACATTCAGGCAGTGTGAGACAGTAGGAAAAATGTGGTTTATCAAAAACAAGCTGCTCTGGGACTCATTAAAAGCTAAGGAAAGGCTCCAGCTGCTTTCAGTAGGCTTGGGATCAGTCAGAGACTAGAAAGTCCCATCTGGGCTATTAGCAGTAAGTCTTGTTTTTGTTTCTTTCAACCTGTAAGGTCTGGGGACAGGGTGTCCCTTGGGGGCCAGTCCTGCCCTGACAGCAGGGAAGTTTGCCTGCTTCGGCTCTGTCTTTGCTTTTCCCTTAATCTGGTCCCCGCGTGCACCCTGCCCCTTGTGTCACCGGCTGCTCTCTGCGTCCCTGGGTGAGCTGCGCATCTCCCATCGGCGCTGCTGGGCCTCGATCCCGGCTGTGGGCTGTCAGCGGTGCGGGGAAGCTTTCGGGGTGCTGCATGACATGGGAGGAGGCAGAGATCAGGGGTTCACCTTAATTCCCAGAGCCTTGATTTTCTGACCTGTAAAACAATCCTTTTCTATTTGAGTCTTGTGCTCTTTGAGGAAACATTTGAAATAATGATGCTTTTGTAATGGCAATGATGACATTAGGCTCTCATACATAACTTTATTTATTTATTTATTTACTTACCGTTTCTTAGTGGGAATTGCTGCTATTTTCTGGGCATCAGGCCCAATTTTTGCTTCGTTCTGTCTGAGTCCACACTGCATCCTGGATGCTGCACCCAAAGATGGAGCCTGTGTGGATGAGCACATCCAGGCTGCTCCAAACATGGAGGCAGCTCTTTGTGCCTTCCCTGACGTTCCCACCCATCGTCTTGCCACCCACGAGATTCTCAGCCTCGACCACACGAACGTGAAGGGGGTGGCATTTCCAGCTGAATTAATATGCTAGGAGTCCTTGGATGTGGGAAGGGGGTTAAACTGTCTCAGGCTGGATCTGCTGTTGGACCTTGCTGCAAGAGAGCAGTTTGTCTCCTGGCAGAGCAGCACAGATCACCTCTGCACAGTAAGTGGGAGCAACCTCAAAGCGAAAATATGGCAGAGGGAGGAAGGAGCGGCTGAGCGCTCTCCTGTTCTCCCAGGTCATCAGAGTATCCATGTGCATCATGTCTTAGGTACAGAGTGATGACAAGTTTGGATGCTTTGGGAGAGAAATGTTTGCTTCCCAGCGAGAAGTAAATTAGGTTAGTTTGCCTAGTGTCAGTATGTTATGAGTCAGGAAAGTTCATTAACATTTACCAAAATGCGAATTAAAATTTCTATTTTTCATTAGACAAAAAGGTTGGGTGTCATTTTGCTGGGTTTCGGGGAAAATTCTCCAAAGAACGGAGCTTTATTTTTAACAGATATCTGCATGCCAGCCTGCATGAGACTGCAGTTCTCTATGCATTGATATCGGATCCGTGTGTTGTCAGGTTACCTGGTGGTACCCGCTGTGATCGGCTTGCCATGGTGGTGGGTGACCAGCGCACGCAGTGTGTCCCAGCTTCACACCAGACTCACCGTGCCAGAGCCCGCAGAAAGTCTGCACTGGGCGAGCTGCCCCTACAAAATATTTCAGACACATTTTTCTGGACAGGGTGAGTTTCTATGCAGTGTTTTGCGCCATGTTCTCGCAGCATTTCTCTTCTGGCACTCCTTGCTCAAAAGTCCACTTCCAGTAGCTTGTGGAACCATGGATTTATTGATTTAAACACGGGAGAGATTAGGTAAAAACACCAATTTGAGACAACTACCCGAGCAAACAACAGCTCAGCATTTACCAGGTTGCCCGTGGCAGGCTGCAGGGAGCCTGTCCCCTTCCCGGCTGGTGGTGGGGCCCCGTCCCTGCCTGGAAAGGTTGCTGGAGAAGTGCTGAGCATGGCTGAGCTGGCTGTGGGCTGTGACCCAGCCCATCACTCGCTCTTCTGCGATGCTTTACCTGCTGCATTGCTCTATACTGGCAAACACAGGCTGGCTGGGAGAGGCTGTGCCGGCTGGGCTGCGAGCAAGTGCCATGTGTTGCTTCAGTCCCTGGTGCGCTCCCAGCCCCAGAGGCTGCAGGCAGCTCGCACAGCCAGCCCGGCTCGTGCCGGGCTCCAGAGGGGGGGCATTGCTGTGGGCCGGGGCCAGCGACGGCAGCGGGGCACCAAATCTGTGCTGCCCCTGCCCCTGCGAGCAGCGGCGTGGCTGGAGCTGGGAGCCGGCTGTGTGCCACCCGCGCCCCTGCTCAGTATGCAGCAGAGCATCTCCCTGGCACGGCCCTGCAGTGAGCCGGGAGGGCACGGGGGCCGCCACAGTCCCCAGGGGCTGGGGCAGCCCTGCTTCCCTCTCCACAGCTGCCAGGGAGGCGATGCAACAGGACAGCGGCTCCCGACCCCGCACGGTGACCTTCCCCACTCTGGAGAGGTCTGGTGGGGGCGATCCCCGCTGTGGCAGGGAGATGGGATGAACGGGTGCAGGGAGGCTGGGCTTCAACCCAACTTCTGCATTGCTCCCCCTGGGCATGGCGGGGCTTTGATGGGGAAAGGGCAGAGGGCTGGCTGCCCACGCTGGTAGCCGTGGGGTGGCGGGCCGGCCACAGCCCTCATTTCTCTGCTGCTGGGTACCGCTTTGTTGCTAGCTGGTGACATCACCCGAGAGCCCACCCCCTGCCTCTTATCCGTCTCTCCGTCTAGCTCACTTATTCACAGGCAGCGCTGGCAGGATCAGGGACTGTGTGAGAGCCGGAGCTGGCGGCAGCAGCATGCGTGCGGCGTCTGAGGCTCAGGGCGCGAGAACCACGTAAGGTGCCCGCCGGAGCTTCCCCCCTCGCCTGCCTCTGCTTCCCCCAGCAGAAACTTCACGGCTCCCTTGCACACAGTCCGGGCTTCTCCGGGGGAGCTTGGCGCCGACAGCCGCATGCATGACACTCCGAAAAGGAGAGAAAATGACCATAAGTATCCAGGAGCACATGGCTATTGACGTCTGCCCCGGCCCCATCAAACCCATCAAGCAAATCTCCGACTACTTCCCCCGCTTTCCCCGCGGGCTCCCCGCCGCCGTCGGCCGCAGCACTGCCCTGCGCTCCGCCGTCAGCCAGCCCTCCGTCAGCCCCGCCGAGGCCCCCCGCGAGGAGGACGAGGATGTGGACCAGCTTTTCGGGGCGTATGGCACGACACCCGCGGAACAGCCGGCCAAGTGCCAAGCACCTGAGGAGGTGGTGGACCCCGAGGGCTACGAGTCCGACGACTGCAGTGAGTTCCTAAGTTTTCAGGGGAGTTTGCTGGGTGCTGAGGGCAAGGGTGGGTCTTAGGACTGGTCTCCCATCTTGCTGCCTGAGCCGTGCGCCCTTCCCGGCTGCCGGCCATGCTGTCCATCCCTGGGATTACATTGCAGCAGTGACAAGCCCTCTGCTCTAGCCAGGGAGGCTGTCACAGCATGGCTCCAACGCTGCCCCTGGGTGGAGGGAGGCCCTGGGAGTGTCCCTGCTGCAGCCAGGCTGGCCGCTGGACCCAAACTAGGGAAGTCTCCCAAGAGCCACCAGTTGCTGTGCTTTGCCGTTGTGGTTGATGCACTTCTCTGCCTCATCCCTGCTCGGCTCCTTGCCCCCGAAGGCTGCCAGCTGGGCTCAGACCCTTCGGTTAATCCGTCTCGGTGGTGCAGCCTGCTCCAGCCACGCTGCTGATTAGCTGGCGATACGCTCCAGCATCGCCCAGCTTCAGACCGGGGAGATTTGTTCGGAATGACATCTGCCCGGGAAATCTCTGCCCTCTCCCTCGGCAAACTCCGGCATGTCATTCCTCACCCTCCAGCTGCAGAGAGCGCCCTGCGTGAGACCGGGGTGGGGGTGTGTGGGGGGGGGCTTTTGAACAGAAAGCTTTGGTTCTGGTAGATGCAGGTGTTTGCAGTGAGGTTTAACCCCTCCCCACCCAAAACGTCCTTCCCACCCAGCTCGGTGGAGCTTGCAGGCTGCAAAGCAGCTGCTGTCTGGCTCGGCCAGCCGTGGTGGCTGGGATAGCGCTGCTTTCCCTGAGGTCGGTAAAAACGCAAGGTCTTGATTCAGCCCAGTCGTTAGGGGCCAGATCCTGTGAGGGGCTGAGCACGAAGTTTGGAGCTGGGAGATGCAGAGGAAGGGAGTCAGTGCTGCTGAGCGGTGCTGCGTGCACGTCCTGGGGGAAGGGGGAGGCTGAGCTCCCCAAACGCTGAGCTGTTTACGGCCCAGCGCCGGACAGGTGGTGGTTTTCCCTGTGCAAAATGTCACAGCCCTGCCTCGGCATCACTCCCTTGCTCCCAGGTGCGGGGCTGGCCTGGGCTGCTGTCAGCTATGCACGACCCTAGGAAGAGCTCCCCGAAGGGCTGTGCTTGCTGCAAGGTGGCATGGCCTCCCCTGTGCCCCCCTCTGCCCGCCAACCACCAGCCACGGCTCTGGGAGAGGCTGCGGTCGGTGCAAGCCCCAGACTGACGCTCCCTCTCTCCCCATCATGGTGTTGGGATCATGCTTTCTTTGGAAAAGGTGAGAGCTGCTGTGCTTCCAAGGAGAACATCTCCGCTAAGCCACGTTTGTCCCAGTTGGGCACTTAACAGTGACTTTAACTGGATTTGGGTTATTTGCTCCTCTAATTATTAGATTGTCTTTGCTCATCCTGGCAATAGAGATGGGAGCAACCGGGCTTTAGGGCCAGAGGCGTGTGCGGGAGCGAAAGTGCTCAGAGCCGTGGGGTGCAGCACTTTCACTGGGTGGCTCATGGGGAGATTGCCCAGGGTGCTGCCTTCTGCATTTAGCTCCGCCAGCGATGCTGGAAACGGCTTGGCTTGGTGCTGGGGCCAGCGGGTGTTTGTCTCGCTCTGGCTGGTGTTAGGAGGAGAGTTTCCTGCAGCGTAACAGGTGTCAGGCAAACTGCTGAGGCTGTTTTGCCAGATGTGGTAGGTTTTCCACTGGCAAAGGCACAGCGGTGCCAGGAGTGGAGCAGGGAGGTGGCACTGCTGGTGGCAAATCTCTGGGGACAGCACAGGATGGTCCCAGCTGCTCGCAGGGCACTGGCTGGCACAAATGTGCAGGATAAGACTATCACTCCTCCATGTTTAGCAGCCAAGTTGCAAAGCTAGATGAGGCCTTGCTGGCCCCATTTCCCAGGCGGGGAGCTGGGAGGGGACTCATGTAGCCTGACTTGAGCCATCAGCTACGCTGGGGAGCGTCTTTCAGCTCCTCTGTGTCCCTGGCGGGTGATTCAGGGCTGCTGCATTAGTCACCTGCACTAAATTTCCCCTGGGGAGCCTGTCTCCATCTGTACGGCAGAACAGTGTTGGGGGTTAGGCGGTGTCAGTTCCCTCTGGCAGCACACAGGGTTTGGGGAGTTGACCGAGGTCTCTGGGGACGGTGGTGTCGGAGCCTGGGTTCAGTGCCCACAAGTCAAGGGCTTGCTGGTCAGGGGTGCGTCTTGCCTCGCTCCCTAGAGATGCTCCCAGCACAGCCCCCAGAGAGGTGCAGGGAGAGGGTTTTGCCATGGCAGAATCCATCGGGAGGAAGAGGAAAGGATGGCTCCCTCCCGTTTGTCCCACCTGCCTGCAGGTTTCCCTCTTCCACCACCGAAGCGGTGGTGCTGGCTGCGGGCTGGGAGGAGAACAGCTGCCCCTGCCTGGAGAAATGCAGCATTTGTCTGGGTTTCCCCTACACTCATTCCTGCCTGGGGTTACTTTCTCCAGCCTGGTGCTTCTGGCATTCCAGTAGCCTGACGGCTGACAGGCCGCGTTGCTCAGTCACCGCAGCACTGCAGGATGGCATCGGGCAGGGGTGGACTGGAGCTGCCAGCCTCCCTGCCTGCCCTCCGGCACCCCTGGCAGGGCTGCAGGGAGTGGTGCAGGGTAGGTCCTGCCTGCGCCCTACTGCAGCTCACCTGGGCTGCCTCCCTGCACCGCATCTCTTAATCTTTTGCTGAGTGGTGTTCCTGACCCCATCGGCATCTTGGGAGGTGCCCGCGGAGCCAGCAGGAGCTCCCCTCCTCCGGATGGCCTCTTCCTGGGACGTGGGCAGCCCCAGAGCAGGGCAGCCCTGGGAGAAGCATCAACGTCTGCTCCCATCTAAGCAGGGTGGCCTGACGCAGCGGTTTGGCATCCACAGGGAGCAGGGACGTGTGTTTGTGTGTATGCGTGCATGCATTTGGCGCTTTGGAAAACCAAGCACTCCAGGGCTGCAGGAGGAAGGTGGGATCCCTCCAGAGATGGGCAGGGACCCGGCTGAGGTGCGGTGGGGTGGAAGGGACCCACTGCCACGGGCAGATGGCACTGGTCACTGGGAGGCTGATGCAGAGGCTTGGGCTGATGGCTTTGGGGCATGTGGGGCTGAGGCCAGTGGTTCGGGGCACCGCACTGCGGCCCTGCGGAGCCGGGGAGCACAGTGCTCAGGGCTCTGGAGGTGTCGAGGAAAACAAGCGTGGTCCCCACAGGGCAGCTGTAAGCAGCCTGTTGAATGCAGTGAGTGGCAAGGAGCAAGCAGGGCCAGGGAGCTGACAGAGCAGATAATGAGCGGAGACACTGGGGCTGGCTCTGGGAGCACTGGGAATTGCATGGAGTCGGCCCTTCCCATCAGACCTGCCAGCAGTGCTGCTGTGAGGATTTGCAGGATCTTAGTCGGCACGCTCTGCCAGCCCAGGGCCCTTAGGAGAGGTACTTGTCACTGCCCTATGCCTCCTCTGTGCCCACTCTGCAGAGACACTCCAGGACTGGAGCCCAGGCTGTACAGAGCAGAACTCTTCCCACAGCGGGTTTGTCCCCGACAGAGCTGCTGAGGAGGAGGAATGAGGCAGGAGAGGTGGGGAAACGTGTTTGGTACAAACCCTGCAGAAGGGTAGTTTGGTGCTCCTGGACCAGCCCTAGCATCTGCTGTGAGCTGAGAGAACCAGCAGGGATTTGGGGGTGGGAAGGGAGGGGATTTGCTCCTACTGCCTTGGTTCACCTGGCTCTCACCTCGGCTTTGCTTCCCCTGGCTGGTGCCCACCCAGAGACAGCAGCGGTGCCCTGGCCCCTGGGGTCCCCAGCCACCAGGGATGCTTCCCACCTAGGCAGGAGGTGCACTGCCAGGGGAACTTGGTTCACAAGAAAAATAAGCAAATACCAGCTAGGTGGCAACGTGCCACCTGCGAGGAGCTGGGTCTCTCCTCCCAGCTCCCCTGATTCCGAGCAAATTGCCGCCCCTCGAGTGGCTCCGCAGCATCAGTGTGAATCTGTACCTGACAGATTTTTAAAGGTCTGAAATCTCTGCGCAAGCAGCACAGAGGTAGAAATACAGCCCCTCTGAGGGAGTGCTGCTGTGGCTGCTCTCACTGGGGGACAGCACTGGACAGTGGCCGTTCTTCTTCTGTAACATGCAAGCTTCTAGCGCTTGAAGAAATGCTCCGTTCCCCTGAGCCGCTGCTTGGCTTTGGAGCGAGGCTGCAGCCAGCCCTGGAATTTCCTCCCTCCTCATATGTGTTTGGCTCGGGGTTTTTGGATGGGGAGGCAGCCCGAGAGCAGGGGCTTGCAGCAGAAGCCGGTGTTTCTGGACGAGCTGCCCCGTACTGTTCCTGCCAGTGCTCTGGGGCTGTTTATATATGTACAAACCCAGCCAATTTTATAGCATGCCCAGCTTTATTCATGGGAGGAGCAGGCTCGCAAGCTCCTGAGCTGCGGCAGCATAAAAACGACTTCTCCAAACTACAGCTGAGAGGCCTGTCCTGGCGCACGGCTGCTCGTGACGCCTGCTGCAAGCAATGCCACAGAAGTTATTTAGGAAGACTCTTATTTTGAGCAAAGAAGATAATTACGCAGTCAAAGCCGTCATGCAGATATTAATTACTGGCTGCTTAAAGACGTAAAGAAGAATGGGGTGCAGGGTTTGCAAGTCACCTGGCGATGCTTTTGGCCAGACAGGAGGAGGCAGGAGAGACGACGAGGGGAAATGTGCATTGAAACGATGAGGATATTTACTCCTGAAACGCAGCTCCTTAGCATATGCTGCCACTGCTATTTATAACCTTTGAATCGTCTTTTCAATCCTGATAAGGCCAAAAGAAGTATTTTTTTACTCAGGAAACTAAACAAACCACTGCTGATTTCTGCAGAGCCTGGGGCATGGTTTTGCCAGCGGTACCACGACCCGAGCTGCCCACACCAAAGAAGCGTGTGTAGGTACCGGCCAGCGTTGGACCCAAGGTTTGAGGGCATCAGGGAGCTTGTAACCCTCCTAAGGGAGGTGACTTTGGATTAGCTCCTGTCTGCTTGCCTGCAGGATACCCAGGTACCAAGAAGGTGCTGGGGTGAGCTCTTGCCCTTTCCTGCTGGCTGCCCCGTCGGTGGTGCTGCACGTCTGGTGTTCCTGGCCCTCCGAGGAGCCAAGGAGCCTTCAGCCCCCTGAGATGCTCATTCCCAGTGGGTGCCCATGGCTGGGGACACCCTGAAGTGCTGGGGATACTTGTGGGTCACCTGGCGGGGCCGGTACACAAGCGTGAGCAGGGTCTGTCCGGGCATCCCTCCTCCAACAGTGATGGAAAGAGCATATGGGCTGTGGCCTCCAGGGTCTCTGCTAATGAAGGAGCCGTGCAGCTGCTGGTTAATGAGGGCCCCTCCTCCTGCCTGGCTCCCACCCTCCCCAGCAGCCTGCCCAGCCCTTCGCCTTGCCCTGGTCCCGGTGTGCGGGACAGGAGATGATGCCTGGCTGGAGGAGGGAGGCTCCCTGCTCCGTGGTGGCTCTGCCACCCTCATCCCTTCACTGATGCCCCTCGCCCCAATGGGCTCGAGCCCAAGGGGTTCCCAGATCTTTCATCTTTTTATTTAACACTGAAGCCAATTTTGGGGGGTTGTTAATTGCAATACTGTATTTCATTAAAGGGAGAGATTTGAAGGCCATCTCTAAATTGAAATTGCTGAAAGTCTAATTGCTGCTGACATCAGGGACCATTTAGTGCTGTAAAACATAATTGCATCTCTGAACTGTTCTGAGCAGATAAGTGTTCCTCTGAACACTCCTCCTGGAGAAGACAGAAAAGCTGATGAGTATCCATCAACCATGCTCGTGAAGGAGCAGCTCCCAGTTCCAGAGCTTGCCAGGGGCTGGCGCTGTGTCTCCGAAATGAAGACGTATTAATTGCCATAGATTTTAAGTGAAAACCCCACGACAAGACAGGGAGCAGCTGCAAGAAAGAAGAGTTGTGCTTGTTCCTCACTCCTGGTCCTGCTGAATTCAACCACATCCGTGGAGCTCCCGAGGAAGGAAGACCTCCTGCCTGTGTGTTGGATTCGGACCCTGCTGGCTTTTTACGTATGATTGGGAACATCCTTCCCTGCCTGCAGCAATGGACCAGACTCCCATGATGCTGCCAACTGGCACCACGTGGTCCAGGCGCTGACGAGAATGTCCGTGTTCCGTCATGGTGTGCTGCCCGTGGGACATGTCCCAAAACCTTCCACAGGACACCTTTTTCATAGAGCAGCTCACAGTGATGCTGACTTTCAGAAATGTCCCGTTTACACCTGCCTTTACCCTCTTCCCTGGCTGATGCGGAAACCCTCAGCAATGCCTGTGGCTGTAGGTTCGTGCCAGAGGTCAGTGCTGCCATCAGACCTGGGGGTTTACAGCCGTCAGGGTCTGCAGCACATTGACTCAGGACCTGGTGGGGTCCCTGACAAGCCTCTCGCCCTCTCCCGGCAGAGGCGCACGAGTTGCAGGCAGCGGCCCAAGAGGGTCTGTGCGCAGACCAGGAGCGCTGTGGGTGCTGGGCAAGCTCAGCCTCAGCTGTGGGAGGCTGCTGGGGCTGTAACCGTCGGGGTCTTCAGGGCCTCACTCCCACATGGGTCAGGTAGTCAGTCCTCGAGCTGCCCCAGTGCTCACTGCCCGCGCTGCCCTGCTGTGTGCTGCTGGGCCGGGACGAGGTGCTGCTGCACCCAGGGAGGCAGGAGCGCACGCAGCCACCTGCCAAAGCCATCTTCAGCCGTCCTGCTTGGAAATGGCAAGGAATAATTTCTGTTCCTCCTGAGGAGTCATTTACCAACATTTTACATGGGGCTGTAAGTGCACAGAATTACTTGCTGCCTTTCAGGACCTTTAAAATTATCTCCATTGCAGAGGAAAATTAAAGCAATGGAAGAATAGGGACCTATCTTTTATAGTGCATTAAAAAATACCCAGTCTGAAGGTTACTGAACCTGTGCTTTCTGTAAAGGAGAGCTAATCCAGACAATCCCCAGCAGTCTTTTTACTGCTCTACTCAGATCTCCCTGGCACAAAATCCATGAGCAGGTTATCTTGGGAGCAGCAATGCTGATAAGCAGAGGGACTTAAGGCTTTTGGACTTCTTTTTAATTAGTTCTATAGTGGGTTGTTTGTGCATACCTCAATTTCTTCCAGCATAGAGCCTTGCTGGGCTTTCTAATGGCAGTCGCAACATGAAAGCTTCCCTGACTTTGGGACATAAGGAGCCCATGCAATCATCGGTTCCCTCCTCTGTGGGCTGTGCCGAAGCTCGTGGGTCTGTGCTGCAAGCGTCGGTGCCTCTTCCATGTCTTGAGCATCTCTTGGGCTGAGAAACTCTTCTCCTTGGGGTGTCCCAGGCCACCGAGGGGGCAGATCTGCCACCCCGCATGGGCCAGGCAAGGGCACGCAGCCTGCAAGGACAGGGGCTGGATGAAGCAGCAGAGCACAGATTTGTCACCACATTTTGTCTTTCATCCCGCAGGTATAAATAGAAGCTACTTCAGCCGCCCCGTCACCCTGGGCACTGATGGGAAATGTCAGCAATAAACAATTTCTGCCGACTCCACCAACAAGGGCAGGAGCGGCGCTGTGCCAGGACACCGCTCTGCCCGCAGGCTCCAGGCGCGCTCGCCGTATCCCACGGCTAAGCCCGGAGATGCATCTGCTGGTTATGCTGGCCTCTAATAATTTTGTGGCCCACTGAATTAATCAAAATGCCCAAAGGTCAGTGGGAGAAGAGGCCGCGTTCCTGTGCAAGTCAGATTTATTTTCCTTTTTAGAGCCTGTGTTAAATGCCAGAGACTGGCTGGCACCTTCCCATCAATCTCTCCCAATTCATGGGGAGGAAAGAGGGTCAGAACCTGCTAATGAGTGGAGCTCTCCTAATGGTTATTTTATCATTGGAGCAGAATAATTGTAATAATAATGATACATCCTGCCTGCTGTCTGCAGAGTGCAAAGCTGCCTTTGTAATGCCGGACAAAGACATTTATTTATATTTTTTTTTATTTGCAGCCTGTATGATTAGAGGGCAGTGTTCAGAACAGCCCAGTCGAGTTAAATACGTCTAGTAACAGCGCTTTCAGTCTAATTGCTGCCCTTTTCTTTTTTAGGCACTCGCTCCCCTAATTAAGAGCACAATCAAGTTGCATCTCAGCTGCGAGGATGGGTGGGAGAAGGGAGGCAATCAAAGAAGGGTGATTCGGCCGCTTTGCGGAGGGCCCTGTTCCGAGCAGGGTGGGTCCCTGGGTGGCCGCTGCAGCCTGGAGGCTATGGGCCCGATCCTGCTGCCTGGAGATGGCAGGTCTCCCGCAGCCAGGGCTGCATGTGCTGTTGGCAGTTTTGCAGGAGGGGGTGAGAGCAGGGAGACCTGTGTTTTGGTGTTGGCTTGCCTGGCTGCTCCTGCGGCGTGCTACCCGCTCTGGGAGCGCTGGGCTGATGTCCCATGGGGTTCTGCACGGAGCTGTTGTGGGCTGCAGGTGGCTCCAGCCCTGGATTCAGCCGGAGGTCTCCTGCCATCTCCTTAGGCCCCTGAGCAACGCTGGGGCCAGTCTGCCGGGGAGCGGCCGGCCGGGGACGCAGGCAGCGCGAGCGCCAGCCTTGTGTCTGCATTCACCGCTGTGCTGGATCCGCCACCCGGCAGCGCGTCCCCAGGAGGTAACGGCGACAGCGTGGCTGTGAATGCACCACAGTGCTCTGCTCCTGCGGGAGACGTGTCCTCGGCATCCGCCGCCCCGCTGCATCCCGGCTCTGGCGGCTGCGCTCGCCCTCGGCTCTGTGGTGGCACCTTAGCTGCCAAAGCCCAAGTTAGCCTGATCTCTTTTGGCATCTCCATACGGCCGCGTTTTTAAGCAATTAGCACAACGTGTTCTGATGATGTTTCCGTATCCCTCTGATGAAGGCAGACTCTTCCTTGGGAATTGAGACTCATCATCAACGAAAAAGATCCCTGCCTGGAGGAAGACCCCTGCAGGGCTGGAGAAGAGCTGGGGATGGAGCCTGGCAGGGCTGGGGGGAGCCATGCATCCCTGTCGGTGCCCTCCTGCCTGCTTGCAGCTCCGAGACGAATGGGAGCTGCTCACGGTTTGCTTGTGGGCTGCCAGCACTGGGGAGCAGGACCTTAGTCCCCAGCTGCAAACCAAGCATCTGCTGCTGTGTGACGGTCCTTTTGGGTTTTGCCTGTCTTGCCGGGGCAGGGCTCCTGCTCCCCTCATCCCCTGGGGCAGGTTGCGGCGCCGAGGGGACAGGAGGCTTTGTCGGTATTTCCTGGCCGAAGTCTGTTTTTACGCCAAGCTTTTAATTTGTTTTATAAATTGCCAAATTTAGCAGGCTAAGCTGCGGGCCCCCTTCTGTGATAAAAATAAAATAACAGCTTGAACTTGGGAGGGTGGAGTGGCGGGGCTGGCAGGAAGCAGCTGATTAAAGGGCAGGTGGAAATGATGAGGCTCCGAAACCGGAGGCTTCATCTTCCGCTCTTGAACGAAAAAGCAGATTTGTCGAATTTTGCTGACTTGGCTTTCGCCTGTGTGCCGTGGAGCCTCCCGCTACACCTGCCCCAGTGCAGCAGGCTGCGCCGGCCCCCGAGCTGGTGCTCTGACGCTGCCACGCGTGGCCGTGAGCTCCCCATCGCCCGTGAGCTCCCCATCGCCCGTGAGCTCCCCATCGCCGAGCACGGCCGGGGGCAGCCAGCCACCGGCGCACTGGGGCACTGCTGCGCTTTCCTCCTCCCTGCATGATGTGGAGTGAGTTTGGCTGGTAATTGCTCTGGAAATGCCTCTTTGAGCTGAACCCAGAGATGATGCCCAAGGTGTTGCAAGTTTGGCCTCACTCTGTATCGTTTCCATCTTCCTGAGCCCTGGCAGGTAAACCCCCACTGATTTATGACTTACCTAAACCCATAGCTAATATGCTGTGAAATTACTCCAGAACAAGGGGGGGTACATTATTCTGCCAGAAATCTCTCTGGATATTTGCTCTGCTTTGAAGGCAAGATATTTGCTCCAGAGCAATGATTTTTATTTGCTAGCAGGCAAACCTGTAGCTCACTTACATTTGGGCTAGAAGATCGCTGTGAAATTGCAGCAGGAAGGTTTCAGTCCCCTGAATATCCACCACCTCCTGGGGTGCCTTGCTGCAGAGACTATTTACACTGGAAAAAAGCAACTCATTTCCTGCCATAAAGTTTGTCTAACTTACCTCCCAGGCAGTGAACCCTGCTTTGATATTAAGCAAAATTATTATTCTGGTTTTTATTTGGTTTTTTTCTTTTTCCCTTGCTCTGAACCTGCATACATGGCAGAAAGGTGTAGTTACCTTGGAAACAGCGGTGGGATGCTGGCGTGGTGGCAGGACAGCGCTCGGGCAGACCCCTTTCGGGAAGGAGGGAATAGAAAGGTGTGGATTATGGGGTCCAGAGCTGCCCTGGAAGTTCAAGGCTGGTGACAGGCAAAGCTGTGGTGGGGGAGATGCTGCTCTGTGTCTGGGCTTTGGTGTGTGAATCAGGTCTGGGAGCCTTGGAGAAGGTTAAATCATGTTTTGGGAAAGCCTGTCTTTTTAAGGCTTTTCCTCTGCTTTGGATTAACATGACGTGCTCAGATTGTCTAACGGGAAAGAATTTCTCAAATCAAAGGTAATTCTGCTGCTGAGGCTCTTCTGGTTTGTTCTGGTCTCCTGCCCCTTCCCTGTGGTCCTGTCTCAGGAGCTTCCCTGTTGCTGCTGTTCCTGGGTTGCGGATGCCATCAGGGAACACTGCTCTGATTAAAAGCTGTTGGTGTTTTTAATTTTAATTGCAGAAGTATTCCCATTCTCACTGGGTTTAATGTACAGCTTGCAGCCAAATTGGAGCTGGGAAGGGATGCCATTGGTGGCTCAGTTTTTGAAGGTGTCGGTATATATATATGGCAGCAGTGCTGGAGTGGGGTGGAGATGTGCTGACAGAGGGTCTTGACTGTGTCTCAGCCGTGCCTGGCTCTTCCCAGAGAAGACCCCTTAGCTCCTGGGGGGTGGGAGGCTGCTGGCTGCAGTGAGGCTGCTGGTAAATGGGGGCAACCCATGTGAAAGGCCATGGAGGCAAAGCCTCTGGCTGGCTGCAGTGCCCGGGCGAGCTGCAGCCATTCATCCCTCTCGCTCCTCACCCAAGGCCATGCCAACCCTGCCAGCCAAACATGGGGATGGCCACCAGCCTCCCAGCGTGAAGCCATATTTCATAACAGGGCTTACAGGAGGATGCTTTATGTTTTATAATGTCTGCAGCCATTTCTTCAGCATCTTCATCCACTCCTTTTGTGTTTAAAGGGAGACGAGGCAACGTTTGCTGGGCCCTGCGGGTTAATAACATCTTTTCTCTTTTGCAGCCACGCTGGGGACGCTGGATTTCAGCTTGCTCTATGATCAAGAAAACAACGCTCTCCACTGCACAATCAATAAAGCCAAGGTACGTCTCAGCGCCAGGCGTGCGAACAGCGAGGGCTGAATATACCTAGAGCTGGCCACCTTTGTCCTGCGTTATGGGGCCACCAGAGCCCTGCCAAAACCGTGAGGCCACCCGGGCGCCGTGGCTGTGCCAAGCAAATGCAGCAGTGAGGGCAGCACGTGGGGATGGCCGGCTGTCCCCCCGTCCCCGGGTTGCACCGGGGGCTCTGGTGTCCCCAGCTGCAGCCACCCCTTTGCCATCTCCAGTTTCATCCTAACACCCAACGCTTCTGCCCTCTTCTTCCACTCCATCCCTGCCTTTCAAGTCGTTTCCAGTGGGACAGAGGCGGCTGCTCATCCCCATGACAAAACGGTTGCAGCTATTGATGCTTTTTAGAAAAGCACCCAACCCAATGTTTTATTTACTTGACGCTATGACCGGCTGTCAGTTTATAAATGGCTTTTTAAATGCTGCTAATCATGGCCACAAAGTGCTCTGCCTCAGCGCCTTTGTCATCTGTGTGATTGAAGCAATTAGGAGGTTTTTTTGCACATTTTGGAGCAGAAGCAGATAACTGAGGTCCTGATTCTGCCTCTGGGCCTGTGGAAGGTGCTTCTGGGTGCTGCTCAGCTCCTCTTTGCATCGCCCAGCACAAGGTCCGGAGCGTGAGGGCTCCAGGTCAACACAGCTGGTCCCCAACAGTGGTGGGTTGGTGGAAGAAGACCTAAGTCCCTTTAGATTTTGAGAAGGGGTGGAGGGTTTTTACAGAAGGTGGGAGAAACCACAGGAGAACGAGCTGTGAACTGACCCCCCCAGAATATTTGCCTTCATAGGATGCTCCTCTCCCCTCCAGCTGCAACTGGTTTATTTGCAGCCCCCCAGCCCACCCCAAAGCATGCTGAGCTGGGTGCTGAGCCCGCAAGACTGCACTCCAGGGCTCTCCTTGTCTGAAATAAGACCTTGGGAATGAAAGGTTGGCTTTGGGAGTGAGCGTGGAGGCATCTGCTGTGGCAGACCGGGAGCTGCTCCTGGCTGGGGGGTGAGTGCAGCGCCCACGGCTCCCTGGGCAGGGCTGCCAGGGCAGGGATGAGGCGGCCGGCGAGTTTTGCTTCCCTCATTGCCACCCCGCTGCCTGTCGCCGGTGAATTCGCCGGCAGCCTCTGGGTCAGGTTTCCCTTGGTGTGCTTGGGAGCGGTGCCAAGGAGGAGATTTCTAATTGGGTTTGCAGTAGGTGGAAGGCAGGGAGGAAGGAGACCCGCAAGCGGCAAGTGATAGATCTAACAGCAGCGAGAGCAAAGGCAGGGCTGACAAAGGAGAGCCCTGGTCCCTGCCGTGCCCACCTGGCCGTACGGGAATAGCGGTTGCTGACCCCGTCCCACGGGGCTGGGGGCACCACATGGCGCCAGCATCGCCCCTGCTCGCCAGGTGGGCAGACCCCCCTTCACCGCTCTGACATTCAAGCGTTTGAGTTTTGTTCATTTCCATTCTGCTCTCATTCTCCCATTTTTCTCTTTTATTTACATTGCCATCTGCTCGCTCTCATTTCATCTCTCGCCTGGGGAAAGCTGCCAAAACTTGACTACAAAAAGGTAAGGGCCAGGACCCCGGCTGCCGTCGGCGGGAGCCGGCATCGGCTGTGTACGCGTTAGAAGCAGTGCTGTAGAGGAGGCGAGGCGGTGGCCGGGGAGCGCTGGGGCCATGCGCGTGAGCCGCAGCACAGTGCCAGGACACGTGTTGCCCTTGGATCTGGGCTGGGGCTGGCCTGGCCGGTGTCTTGGGTACGATGTCTCAGATCCCAAAGGAAGGTGCCCTCAGGACTTGTCCCACCTCCAGCAGCTCCTGGACCCTCAGTTGCTGCCAGCAGCCTTTAAAACCTGGACTATTTCAGCCATGCAAGAAGTGTTTTTCCCTTCTCCCTTCGATACAACCCTCTCTCTCCCTCCCTTTTGATCTTTTTGCTTCTATTTATTTTAATCTCCAGCACTTTTCTATCTGCTGATGGCCCTCCCAAGTCTCATTATCGGCTCCTGGGGAGTGGGAAGGGGGTGAGTGGGCTCTTGGAGGCACCGGTAGCAGGTTAAATCCAATCAGTTGTGCTCCACCACCAATTTTCTGCTCTGCAGCCATCAGCCACTGTATTGTGCAGGAGGCTGGGATAACCGCTCCATGCCGGCAGGGTTTGCCCTGGTGCCACGTGCCTGCGGACATCTGAGGTATTTCTTGATGTACGTTCACAGCAGGATCCATGAAGCTCCGAGTGTTTCCAGACACTCAGTCAAGCCCTTATCCCAAGTTTGGATGGAGCTGGAATGGGGAATGAAAGGAGGTTTGCTTTGTTGTAGGAGGTACAGGTGTGGAAGCTGGTAGCTGTGGGGCTATCCGCAGGCCACCTGCTTGCACCAGGAGCAAGGTGCTTGGTGCCTCAGTTCCCCTAACAGCACAGAGAGCTGCCCTGCCGTCGGGCACTTTGGGCCAACAGGTGGGTATCTGGAAGCTGATTTTGGAGGCAGCGAATGCCCGGCACCTCTGCAGGCTCTGTCCAGGGCAGCAAGGGCCCCAGTTCCTCCTGGAGATGAGCAGATTGAGCGCGGGGCCGCTGTTAGTCCACATCTGGACTGTGAGGCAAGTCCTGCCTCTCTAGGTGAGGGAGGACCATGGCACACTCAAGGAGTATCCACCTCCAGCTTTAACCTCTTGGAACAATCCTACGCTTTGGCGTTGCCTTTAGCGGATGCAGTTGGGGTACCTGCTGAGGCTGTACCTCGGCAGGTGGGGGAGCTGCCATGCCACCTGCACCAGCACCAGCTTCTCACCTCCACAGTGCCGGTGTGAGCCCCAGGCAACTACCGCGGCGTCAGGGCTCGCTGGCACTGCACCGTGGGGCTGAAGCAGAGGCTGTCCTGGGGTATTGCAGCACCAGGGAGATAAGGACTAAGAAACTCCATCACTCCCTGGCTGGAGCAGGGCTGAGGTGGCCTCTCCAGCATTCCTGCCACCTCTCTCTGGCCGGCAGAAAGCTCAGGGCCCTGTGCAGGCAGGCGCAGGCAGGCTGCCAGCGGCCGCCTCACACTAATGGCTTTCGGTCTTGGCAGCAACCCTGCCCATACCCTGCCTTTCACGCTTCAGGCGCAGCTGAATTCAGACACGTTGCGGCTCAGCTCAGGTTGATGGGAGAATAAATCAGGGCGGTGTGGGAGCCTGTTTCTGGACTGCGGGAGCAGCCGTGTGGCAGGCTGGCAGGAGAGCTCTCCCCTTGCCGCCTGCTGCCATGCATAAGGGCCGTGTGCTCTCCCAGGGTTATGCTGGTCCGTACCACCGTGTGTGGGAGACGGATGGGCTGTCCCTGGGCTGCGCTGGGCATCACCCCTCCTATAAACATTAGAAAATTATATGATTAACACGCAGGTGCCAGGGTCTGTGCCCTGGCATGCCATGCCATGCCATGGCTTGGGTGAGGGTTTTGTTTTCTGCTCAGTCCTACAAAGCCCAGCCTGCTGCATGGGGTGAGCTAATAACCTGCTATAGGGGGATCTGTAGGGGTGTGAGGCAGCGCAGACACTCTGGGGCTGTGCTATCCTGTAGTTCCGTTGGGCTCCTGCTTTCGGAAGGCAGACGCCCCGGGCAAGGCTCAGGTGGCTGCGCAGGCAGCGGTGCAGGCAGCTCCCTGGCCCCAGGCAGGCCACGCAGGGCAGATGCTGCCCATCTGAGCATACCTGGACTGCTCTCCCTGCACCACTGGCTGCAGCCACAGCTGGAAAACACCCAGGACTTTCCACCCTGCAGAGCATTTGGATGCTCCCCCACCTCCAGCTGAAGCCCTGCACTGAGCAATACTTATGGATTTACTCATAAATCATTACCACTGCAGGGAAATTCCCGTCTCAGAGCTGAGTGTCCTCTGGGCTGTCAGGGTGGTAGCACAGAGGTTGTCCCATTTCAGAATGGGACCCCTTGGCCCAGGAAGAGATGTCCAGGCTGGTTTGAGGGCAGCCGGAATCCTGCTCACCGGGCAGGCAGCTTGCCATGGGGCAGATGGAATGAACCCATCTCCTGTGAGTTCTTTGTGCCTCTAGTGTGGCATTAATCAGCAGCCCGATTAGCCTGACTTGTAATTAAATCCTATTGACTAGCTAAATGCCACTGGCACGGAGAGTGGCTGGCAGCAGCTGGGCTGCAGTGGGGCTGTTGGTCTCCATAGGATTACGGTAGGGATTTTGGGGTCGGGTAGAGGAAGGGAAAAGATGAAACTTGGTCTCGGCTCCATTGCCTGTGCCATGATGCTCAGCGCTGTAACGCGGTCCTGGCACGAGGACTGGTTGGAGCCGGGGCTGTGCTGGCTGAAGCCAATGGGAGGCTCTGCCCCCGTGAATGAGCCCCGTGGTCCTCCTCGGCCTCTTGGCTCTCTCAGAGCAGCTTTGGGCTGGAGGTTCCTCCACGCAGGGGAAGCAATGTTGCTGGTCACCCTGTGGGTCCCTGGGAGGGGTGAGCTCCCATGGGAGCAGCTTTGTGGGGCAGAGCCATTGGGGCTGCGCTCATACTAAACCCAGCCCTGTGCCAAACTTCAATCGAGTGACATGGGAGGGAGGTAGATGTGACATTAGGAGACATTTTCCAGGCTCCTGTCACTCTGTCTTCCATAGTACATCTGTTAAAAAAAGCCTTTAATAGCCTCCTCAAAAGGTAATTTAATTGAACTGAATTAATGAGTGAATTACAGAGCTGCCTGTCTTTCTTCATCCATTTTCAGAGGAATTTGCTTGCTTGCTTCTGATTTCATTTGCCGCACAGCATCAGGCAGGTGGGGCACCTCTGCCGCGGGAGGCTGTGGGGAGCCTTTGCTCAGCTGTGAGCAGTTTGTGTGCCCAGCCGACGCGGTCCTCTCTGGAGCCTGGGGACCAGCCCAACCCTTTCTGCCTCTTCTGCCTGTGGAGCTGCAGCTGATACCACCGCCTTCCTCCCCTTCTCCGTATCGGCCATCCTCTTCTGCTGGGCCAGGGACGTCACCTGAGAGGCGCTGCAGTTAAAGCACAGCTGTTTAGCCTCCATTCACTGTTTATCCTTTTGGCTCTGCTTTAGAAGCAAACTCCTCTTTGCTGGGCACCGTTTGGTCTCCCTCGCCCCAGGGCAGGGTGCTTGTCGCTGAAGCAGAACCCTCACCAAGGTCAGGAGCAGCTCCGACCCTCGACTGACTTGTGCAAATCAGGGAGGGGTGTGATGGGCATCCCGAGGGGCTGCCTTGGCGCCGTGGGCTGAGCAAGGTGCGTTATTTCATACATATAAGGTATGGAACAACTTAACCCAGCATTTCTCTCTTTGATTTCCTCAAACCAGGCCTTGATGATTAAATTTTCATCGCACGCAGCCTTTTCACCCACAGCCCATACAAACGCTTTCCTGCCAGGTGGATCTCTGGCAGCTGCACACACTCATTAATCCTGGGCACTCTGCTCATCTCACAAAGGGAGTGATGAGTCTTGAGCATCACCCAGCCAGGTTTCCATGCCTGGCTTGGAGCTGGGCTTGGATGGGTACCTCTGCAGAAAAACCCTCCTCTGACCCAGGCAGAGGATTGCCTTCAGACGGCCTAGAAATAGCTTGTGCAGGGATCCCATGGCCAGGCTGGAAATAATCCAAGGACTTTCGTGGTGTAGCCGTTGTAATTTCCACTAGGGACTGGTAAAATTTAGGCTCCATTTTCCATGCTCCTGTATTGCTTCCCTACCCCGTGGGGTTTGTTTCTATGCAGTCTGTCCAGTTATGGCTTTGGGCTGTGTTTGTGCTTCACCCTTGGATCCTTTTCAGCCCGCTCGTTGTTTAGAAGGAGGGCAGGTTTGCCTCCTCCCTCTGACTGAAGCAGGATCAACTCCAGTGCATTGCTATAACAAGAATGATACAGGTCATCCTTTAGGAGCTGTGAGGGTCTTGTAGAAAATCCATCAGGAATGGCCACAGTGAGTGTGTCCTTGCGTTTGTGCTCTGGTAGCCCCAGATTTCCCTGCAAACACCACAGCAGTCAGCTGGCAACAGCTTCCCGCTGGCCTGAAAGCTGTTCTTCCTTCAGCTGCGCCTTAATAACGAAGAGTAGGTAGGTGCTATCACACCCTCTGGGAGCGCTTAAAAGTAACACCACAACAGCAGAGGTGTATGTTTGCTCATAAGCAATTATTAAATGACAAAACCCTGTAATTTTAAACCTTGAAAATCACTGCACTGATTTACTTAACCCACAGATTAATTGTGATCAGGGTATCAGAGTCGGCTGCTGGAAGAGTGGAGAGGTGCTTTGCGGCCGATGCCAAGTGCGGACGAGAAGCCTTCCCGCAGCCCCTCCTCGGCACAGACTGCAGGCGACGTTTGAATGCTGAGCGTGCTTGGGTTTTGCTGCGCAGCCCGGATCCTGCACCAACCATACTCTCCTCCTTCCCCACGCCCGGGGAGCTGCAGTTACATCCCGGGGAAGCTGCAGTTACTCCATGGACCAACGACATCCTGGAGAGACGGGCATCGGTAGATGGGCTCAGCGAAGCTGCCCTGCCTGCCCAGCATCTTGCCGGTGTCCTAACTCCTGTTTTTTGCTGTTTCCTCTCCAGGGCCTGAAGCCAATGGACCATAATGGTTTGGCCGATCCATACGTCAAATTGCACTTGCTTCCCGGAGCCAGTAAGGTGAGCCGCCTTTTTGCTTCTCCTTCTCTTCCTGGGGCTGCACCTTTCCCTTTGAAATCGGACCCAGAAGGTTCCCCGGGGAGAAGCTCCTCACCATGGGGCTCCTGGTTGCTGCAGCCAGCCCTTGTGTCTCCTGCCCAGCTCTCATTCAGGCAAGCAAGAGAAAATGGCAGCAGGAGGTAAGAATTTGGGCTAAAAACATCCTTGCAGCGGTAGCAAGTGCCTCTCCGATAAACCACTGCCTGGGAGCTGGGTGCCAGCCCTGACTCCTCGCTCCTGGGAGCAGGGAGTCCAACTGCTGTGCTCCAGAAGCCCCTGGGAAGCACCAAGTGAAACGATCTGGAGCTATAAACAAACCAGCTCCTTTTTTTTTTCCCCCTTTTTCTTTTGCATTTAAAACCCCTCAGATCATAATAAAGCAGAGTATAAATCGTAAGGGAAATATTTCCATCTACTTAGGTTCAGCACTTGCTGGAGAGAAGAGTAATTAAAGATATTGATGTCTAGTGAGAGTTTGGTGTAACTGATGGGGATGTTGAATTTAAATGCTAAATGTGTGTGTTATGAATATTAATTGCACTCTTATTTTACACTAAAGGAAAGACCTTTTTGGGGGAGGTATATTTACTCGTTACGGTTCAGTTGAATTAATTCATAATGTTCAGGGCGGTAGAGGGAGTTTTTAACCACATTTCAAGTTCCACTGAAAATAGGAGAGCCAGGAGCGCTTTCATTAGCGATATTATCTGACATTTCCATGTTTTGCAAATGCATTGATTAGCATTTCTGCTGGAAGTGATGGAGAGCAGAGAGGTGGGAAGGAAGCTCTGAGCTGAAGGTAGTGCAGGAGCTGCAGACTCTACAAGCCTGGAGCAGCTGTGGGGGGACCCTCTCCTTACCCGTGTCCCTCTGCCTCTGTGGTTTCTCTGCCTCTGTGCCTTGTTTCCATACAGCACTGCCCAAATCTGTTCTGGGAGAGGTGAGCAGACGGGGTGGGGTGTCACACCTGTCCTGGGCTGGAGGTTTCTGCACAGTCATTCTGGCAGCAGGACAGTCCTGGGATCCCTTGGGTGTTTCTGTCCCAGTCTTGGGCTCTCAGGCAGCTGCGGCAGAGCGCAGGCCAAAGCCATGGGAAGCAGGGTGGGATTTGTTTGCCTCATGCACGGGTCTCCACATGAGCTGGTTACTGCGGCGGTCATGCCAGGTGAGAGGAGAAGCCGCTCCCAGAGTTCAGTTCCTCTGATTTAATTTGGGCCCCTTGCCCAGGGCAGCGTTAGCTGCTAGGTGATGCCAGTCACATTACCCTCTCGGCTAAACCTGCTTTCCTTCCCGATCCCCCAGAGCCCCAGGATCAGGCCCCAGCAGGTCTCAGCAGGCAGTGGATGCCATCAAGGCACTTTCCCTGCTGTCCCTGTCACCTCCCACCTCCTCCTCTGATACACGTCTTGCTGTTCGGGCTGGAGCCTGGCACGGTGGCCACAATACCACCAAGGAAGGAGATAAAATAGGTATGGGATGAAACCTGGTATGACAAAGTGCCTTGTTTGAAGCAACTTTACAAAGTTGGGAAAGATTTAAGGCAAACAAGGTATTAAATCAATGGGAATGGCAAGCCATAAATGAGAACGCCTGTCTGTGCACTCTTTTGGTTTGCATCACGCTGCTGTCGCCCCTGGACATGCCTCTGGGCACGCAGGGACCGACTCAGCGAGGCTGGTGCTTTAGATGCTGCTGCTAACAGAGTCCCTGCCCCTGCATCTCGGTCGGCTCATGGAGCAGCCTGCCTTGCTCTGGGGGTGTCCTCCTCCTGACCTGGTGCTTGGCGTTTCGCAGCTCCTCACGCAGCCCCCCTCGGTGCCCAAGCAGCCGCCGCAGCACTGCCCATGGCCCGGGTTTCTTTCAGAAGCAGAAGTGGCTTTGGGAAGCTCAATGAAAGCACAGCACAAAATACAGAGGCTTTCTTTATATCTGAGAGATCAAACCCAGGGCAGGCAGCTGCTTTGCACGAAGGGTTTGGGAGTGAGATGCTGCACCACGGTCCCTCGATGGCACCTCTGCGCCGGCAGCTCCTCCGGACAGTGGCCGTCTGGAATAGGTCATGCATTTGGGGTGCTTTTGGTGGGGAAAGGATGTGCCAACAAGGTGCCCCCCCCTCCCTTAGCTGCAAGCCCAAGGTCTTCTCTTAACCCCGTGCTTCCCATCCCACTCGCCTCTAGCACAGGGCCGGTGAACCAAAGATGGGGAATGTAGCAGCTTCCCATAAATAAGCACAAGACAACTTTGAAATACTGATTTCATGAGAGTTCCTTATGCCACGTGACTGAGGCAGGGACTGAACTTTCTGACTTCACACCTAATCAGAGGGGGGAAAATTGCCGCTCTGTCAGGCTGTCCCAGGCTGGGGGGTTGATGGAGAAGCCCCATTTGAAGCCTGCTGCTTTCCCTCTGTCCCCGGCCTCCCGCTCTGCGGAGCTGCGGCGCTGGGAAGAGTTGCCAGTGCTAACAAAATGTGTATCAAGGAAGTTATTTTGAGTCAGGCAGGAACGGGAGCTGTGCTGGGAGCAGGAATGCAAATAAACAGCCAGAATTGCAAATTGGTATTTTTTAATGAACCTGAAAAGACTTTTTTTTCCCTCCTTTCTCTCTCCTGCTGCATAAATGAGATCCCCGTCCTCTCGCTGTGCTCTGCCAAGGTTCCCGTTTTGCTGGCTGTTTCCAGCATGCAGGATGTGGGGTTGGATTGCTTTGCAAATGAATGAGTCGCTGTGTCTCTGCCCCTCAGATTATTGCTGCGGTCAGCGTGGATTTGGGCCAGGTTACGGCACTGGGGCAGAAGAGCAGCAGCACCAATTGCCCCTTCGTCTCCAAACTGTGCTTCATTTTCTACCCCTCCCAGCCCATCGGTGCATTCAGCTGACCTCCAACTCCTTTCCTTTTCCAGGCGAATAAGCTGAGAACCAAAACACTGCGCAACACACTAAACCCCACCTGGAACGAGACGCTCACCTACTACGGCATCACCGACGAGGACATGATCCGCAAGACCCTACGGTAGGGCCTCGGTGGGGTGAGCGGGGTGCTGAGCCCAGCCCTGGGGGAGGAACACGTGTCTCTTCCCTGTTGCTGTTATTTGGTTTTAACCTCTTCATGCCCAGCTCTCACAGGCACATGTTAAGGCTTTGTGGTGACATCTTGCTGGGAAAATGCCCCTGGGAAAGCTCTGGGCCCCTTTCAAGGCTGATTTTTTTTTTGAAAGAAATCTGGAGGCATCTATGAATTATAGTCAAACTAAATGAAGAGCGTTTGTATGTGTTTCTTTTAGTCTCTCGGTTTGGTTCAATGTCCGCGTATTCAGCATCTCCTGGCGGCATCTCCAGGGGCTGGGGGCCATTGTGTGGGGCTGGAGGTGGGCAGGAGTGGTGTGGTAGAGCCGTGCGGGCTTGGAAGTGCTGCTTTGTGGGGTCAGACCCCTGCAAATGCAAAGGTTTTCGTGTTTTGGCCACCCTCCCACCTCGGTGAGGGCAGGGGGTGACCCAGAGCCTGCAGACGGATCCTGGCCAGGGAGGGTGCTGGGTGGCCTTGGCCGCTCCGTCACCTCTCTGGTGTGGACTGCTGCGCCGGAGGATTTGCTGTGAGATCTGCTGTCAAACAAAGGAGGGTTTTGCATCCTGCTCCAAGGACTCAGGGCTTTGTCGGCTCCGTGGCTGGAATCTGACCTTCCTTATTTGCAGGTACCCTGGGAGTTTATTATTTTCCCCACAATGAGAGCACGAAGCTGCCATATAAAAGGTCCTGCTCAGAGGTGAATTTGGGCAGAGCTCACCTGTTGTCTGCAGTGTGCATAGAGATGAGAAATTTAGCGCTGCAGAATATTATTTCACATGGAAAATATTAGTCACACTGAAAGTGCGGCAGCCTTGTCGGGCTGGAAAGCCTCTGGTTTATTATTATTATTGGTGGGTATTTTGTTTATTTTTTCACTCCAGGCTTTGAAGTTTTCAGCCTCTTCAAGCATGGAAATCGGTTTGTAGAGAGATGTTCGGCTGAGTTGTTTGCTGAAATGCGCCAGGGAGCAGAAGGACTTGACCCTCACCTTTTCAGGTCCCTGGTAGCTGCTTCTCCGCAGGGAAGGGCTGCGCTCGGCCAGTCCCGGGAGGCAGCAGGGAGGCGTGGGGTGCTCAGTGGCAGGGGACACACAGAAACGTGTGTGTGGGCTGGGCTGGATTTACCCTTCCTCCCCACAGAAACCCCTTGTTAGCACGCCCCTGCTCCTGCCCGCCAGCCTGGGCGCTGCGGGCACTTCGCGGGAAGCCAAGTGTGGCTGTGGGCTCCCGCAGGGCTCAGCGCATGGGTCTCCTTGCGCCCGCTCCAAAGCTAAATGCCGTGCACAGATCCCGGTACCCCGCTTGCAGGACCCCGGGGTGATACGCGGGGACCGCTTGCTCCACGGGGGGACATGGCTGAATGGAGACAGCGCTTCTGCCTGGGGAGCTCCATGGGGAGCTCAGGAGGTTGCTGGCAAGGTGGGTTAATGGCCAATTACCCAAAGTAGCTTCAAAGGGTGCCTTTCCAGGGAGGCGAGGGAAGCCTCAGGCTCGCCTGCAGTGCGGTTGTCCTGTGTGAGCTCCCAGCCAGGCACTCTGCAGGGAGTGAAACTCCCTGTGAAGCTTCATCTGCTCATGCAGGGGCACCATCCGCCAGCGTTTGGCATCTCCTCATGCCATCAGATCCACCCATCTCATGCCTTCCCGCTCATCGGAGCTGCCTGTTTGCAGGGAGGTTCCCAGGCTCTCCAGCGCTCTGCACAGAGATCTCACTTTGCAGCTGAGCTATCCTTTCCAGCAGCCAACCGCGGTGAATTAGGTGATAATTAAGGATCAAAATCCTCTTGGCATGGAGAGAAATATCCAAGTGTAATTCTGGCTCATTGGCATTTGCAGCTAGCCAACGGGATTTGATGGAGCCTGCCCCATGGAGGTGGCGAGCCCCGCAATGACATTGCCACGAGGGTGGCCGGTGGCCCGGAGCACCCTGGGGGCCACACGAATACCCACCTCACCTCCAGGCATAGTGCTGGGGTCTGGCACTGCATCCAGAGGGAGCGGGCTGTTCTGTGGGATTTAGCACAGCCCAGTCCCTGCCGGCAGCGCGGCGGCGCGGGAGCCCCCAGCCCCACCACCCCAGCACTGGTGAGGTTCAAGGTCTGAGCACCTCAGCAGCACCCATCCCTGTGTGCCGGCAGGCAGGACCAGCCTGTTCCTGCACGGGGCAGAAAGGGCAATCGCATCCTCGGTGTTACCATGGCAATTGGCCTGCCAAAGATGACCTAAAGCCAGCAAACTCAGGGCTGGATGTTATGATTTTTTTAGAGGGCCTCAAGTGGCTTTGCCATCTCCCTGGGAAGGCTGTGCAAGCAGAAAAGTGGAGAAGGTTGTGAAGTGGAGCTTGCTGTAGGGCTGGAGCTTGTGGCTTTGGTTTTGCCTGGAAATGACTCTGGAGAAGAATTAAAGAAAAACTTCTGGGTGGGGAAGGTTTCCCAGCTGGCTCCTCTGCCGCAGGACTGTTGCCTGTCGTGTGGGCCATCTCCTTCCCTGGCTGTGGTGGGTCTTCCCAGGGGGGTTTCAGCCTCTTCTGTTGTGTGGGCCCCAAAAAATTTTCTAGTCAGGATTCTGAGCCCTTGAAAAACCATCCCACACGTAGATGGGTGCGTAAAGGTTCAAATGCAGTAACAATTCTTAGTCCCAGCTCCGAAACCAGCGTACTGCAGGGTGGGTGCTGGGACACCCTTGGTGGCCCCGTGTCCTTCCCTGTGCGCGGTGCTTCTTCCCCAGCCCAGCTCTGGCGCCGAGCTCTGGCCACCGGCACAAACGGGCATCATGGCAGCGGCAGGGCCCAGCCTGCCCCCGGGCGCTGGGCAGTTGCTCAGCAGCTCTGCCCGGCAGGTTTGGGAGGATTTCGGGTGGGAACTCAAACTCTTGCCTATGGCCTAAGGAATTCCTCTGCTAAAACAAAGCTTCTGAGCACTGTGGCTCCATTTCTTATCTTGCATGGCGGAGCCAGTGCCTAAAATTCAAGTGCTTTTCATTTTCCTTAAGAGCAATTCCACGGCCCACGCTTTTTTCTTTTCTCCACCTTCACGGTTGAAGATATTGGCAAAGGAGATTTTATTTATCCTAAGGCAGGTTTAGATGAGATGAGACTTCTTGCAAAGCAGCCACAAGGTAGAAAAATCCATCTTTTATTTTAATTCCTTGCTCAGATTTTCTTCTTTTCAAACACTGGATATTTAATCGAGTACAAGGATGCAAGAATGTTGCACCTCCTCATTCAGCTACTCGCTGGATTGAGTCCTCGCTGCCTGGCTGGGGAGGGATCTTTGGTTTATATGAGGAGGGATGGATGGGCTGGTGTCCCTGGTGGCTTGGGCTCACCGAGGATTTTTTTATTATGGCATGGGTTGAGCTGTTTCTCCGCTATGAGCCTCTCCATAACACCAGTGGCAATGGCCCTTCACCCTCCCAGCGCTGCTTCCCGCAGGGAGCATCTCCCGTGCCATGTATTGTCCTGCCTTCAGTGCTTCGCTTTGCCCACTTGTCATCTTGCAAAATATCTCCGTGTCCGGCAGGAAAAGCCAACTTCAAAGCTGCGGGGCCGCTGGCTTGCCTTGCGCTAATCAGGCAAGGCTCTACAAGGCAGCTGTTGGTGGTTGAAAGACCATGAGCGATGCTCCCCTTGGTCTGGGAGGTGATCGTTCCCCAGGTGCCTCCTTGGTGCTGAGATTCACAGTGGGGCAGGGAACACGACTACAAAGGCTCTTTAATGTAAAAATAACGGTGGAGATCAAAGCTGCCGCCAGCCTTTCCCTCCCTGCTGTCTGGAGAGTGTGCGATGCAGTGGAAAAGCTGGAAAAGCATCCAAAAAATCTTCCATGCCCACCTGGGCTCTTGGCAGGGCATGTCTAGCATGGGTTGGTGGGTCAGTGTTGGCATGGGGCACTCTGCCAGTGCCTGCAGCCCTCCTGGGGGGACGAGTCGCGTTCACCTTGTTGCAAGGGCCGCTGTAGGGGCATCCTCTGCCTCCTGGAGAGCAGAGTAATGGACGCACTCTTGCCCAAGCCCCCAGCCCCGCGCTGCGCCCCCGCAGGCTGCCCCTCATCCCTGTGCAGCCTCGTCTGAGCTGGTCGAGTGGCTTTGCTGTGATGGACCCAAGCCCTGGGGGCCGCTGGGGTTCACGTCCCCAAGCAGAGCCACCCCCAAGGGAGAAGGAGAGGTGAAGGCAGCCCAGTTAATTGTGCTGGCAAGCAGGATTTTGTTAATGAATCCACCACCTCAGAAAACACCAGATCTTCAGATTTCATGAAACACAGCAGGTGGGAGGATCTTGAAAGGTCTCATCCATTCATTGAGTTAAATATCCTTGAGTCTAACCCAAGGCTTAATAGCAACGAAACCACCCACCATCCTGAGGGAAGGCAAATTCAGAGCTGCTCGAAAGGCACTGGACTCGGAGGGCTGGGATGGCTGGGCTGGGGGGATGTTCCCTGCCAGCACCAGGGGTAAATCCCACCCTGCAGTCCCCGCTCCCATTCCCCATCTGCAGGCACCGTTGCTCCCTGTCTGCGGTCCGAGCACGGCCGTGCCGCAGCAGCTCGGCCAGTCTCCGGTGGTGGGAAGCCGGGGGACATGACAGGGGGAGGCAGAGAAATGCTGCAGGGGAAATTGGAATAGGCAGAATACGATCGCCTACACTGAAATAATACATGTAATATGCAATAAATAGATTGTATTCATAATAAATATCAGAGCTGGCCAGATACGGGATACAATTATTCATATCCAGATATATTGGCGAAGTGATGCATTATTCATATGATACTCAGCTAGCTCACGAACGCCAGGAATTCTTTGTTTAATCATGTGTTTGACAAACATCCTGACTCATTAAATATATTATTCAGAAAATAGTATTTGATCAGGTCTAATAGACATACTGCAGACACTTAGAGATTCGGGGTCCCAAATCACTTTACTCCAGAAGCACTGAATGAGGTTTGCTGTGGAACTGCAGCCACACTCATAATTTCCTCTAACTTTTACTGTGGTTTCTGTGCTCAGACTTCGAGGCGTTTTGTAATGGAGCCCAGCACCAAATCCTCCTTTTGGTTGTAGGAGACCTGGACAGTCTCAGGGCACCATCTTTTTCTGTTTTCTCTCCTTGCTAGGCATTGCTTGTCCTTAAGCAAAGCAGGCATCACCTGCGCATCAGCTCCTCCATCGAGAGCCTCCCAAGTTGCTATAGGGACCATAAGGGAACTTAGCTAGAGGAGACCCATCTTCAGGCTCCGCTGCCTATTTCATGTATATGCATTGGGGAAAAGGGGCCTCGCTGACCCCTGTTCCCCCTTTCCACGACAGGAAAGAGGCCGGAGGAACGCGTGTGCGAGCAGAAATTGTGAGTCAGCGGAGCGGGGTTGCTTGAGCTGCACAGTGAGTCAGGACTGTAACCCAGGAGCCCGGGCTGAGTAGGAGGGAGAATAAGTTTAATAAGCAATGATTGTTCACTTGCTGCTTAGTTTTCTTCCAGGGTGGTTTTCACAGCCTTTAACTTAAAGATCAGGACCCCTCAGTGGAAGCTGTCAAATCAAAAGCCGAGCTCAAGGGATTGGGTTTAATAAAGAGAGACGAGGGAGGGTGATGTTTGAGTTAAAGGACTCAGGATGGCAGGTGAACGTGGCTGCCAGAGGCGTCTCTTGCTGTTTGTCATGGAGCTGATTTTTCTAACCCAAGGCATAAAAATTCCATCACGTCAATTTCTCATAATAAAATTCAAGCCGGTGTAATTATGACGCCTGTTTCCAAAGGGACAGCTGGGGCCAGAGCTGCCTGCTCATCTGACTCAGCCTCGCTGCCTTCACTTATGGGGCCAGCGCACTGCCAGCCTGCCCGAGTTAAAAACACGGTCCCGGTGAAGATGAACCCCAGCCAGCCAGAGGGACTGGGATTCAGGGGCTGAGTCCAAGGGACTGGGAGACCTGACACGAAACTCTGCATCTCAACCTCCTCTGGTCTCTACACGTGGATGGGCACAAAATGTGGAGACCCACCTGAGAGATGGCCACAGATGCCAGAGGGAAAATGGGGCTGGGAGAGACCTGGCAGTGTCTCCGGCTCCATCGTGCTGCTCAGAGGCAGAGGCAGTTCCCAGGTCTTGCACATGTGCCAAAAACTGCCTCCCAAGGGACCCAGTTCTGCATAAACACCTTAACTAGCCTGGGACGTCAGCGGGGACAAGGGTAGCCGTCGCCCCAGCGCTGTGCCAGGCTGGGCTCGCACCATCACGCAGCACCCGCGGGTCTGCCCAGGGCGTTGTCGGTCCTGTGCGACAAAGGGCCATGCATTCTGTGGCACTGGGGCAGGCTGGGGCTCGTGGACCCCCAACACGACCCCCATTTGTCACCCTTCTCCCTTGGGGAAGGGTTTGCCCTTCGGTGGGCTGCAGCTCGGGCGGCTGTGGTGGTTTGGCTCCTGCAGGGTGTTCCTGTGCCCTGGCTGCTGCTAGAGGAGGGCTGGGGGGGCAGGGGGGGCAGGAGCCGGCCCTGGGGAGGGTGCACAGGGGCTTGCAGCCGCCTGGGGCTGAGCTGGAGGTCTCTGACCTGCAGCGTGCTGCACAGGGGTGGTGTTCTCAGAGCCGCAAGGTGGGAGCAAGGGGCTTCCAGTGTCCCCGTGGGCAGTGAAACGGGGCTCGGTGGGGCTCTTCGTCCTCTCCCAGTGCGACGCTGGAGATGCTCTCCCTACCACCACCACTGAAGTTTTCCAGCCGTTTCCTTCCTGGGCTTCTGCCTGTCCTGGGTGGTTCTGGGGCTTCACAGCAAGTAGGACATCACAGTCAGTATCTTGTTGTGCCTCTGGGGCGTATCTAAATATTGTCAGGGGACGATCTTGTTATTCATGTTCTTAAGAGATAAAACCGGCACCAAACCCTGCCTCCCCGGAGTGTGCAGGAGACGGCACCGCTCTGCAATTGACGGGTGTAAAAATAGACCCCTGGCTGTCAGCTCCTTGTGAGGGCCACGCTCCTCTCCTCCTCAGCCCAGCTTTCATAACTGTGCGCTTGCTTTCCCTCCCCAGAGCTCTGGCCAGATGGGTGTGGGGTTGTGCATGCCTGGCAAGTGCCGCTTCTTGTCTGGAGCTGCTGCTGCTCCTTTTTCGGTTTTGTTCTTTAAAAGAGAGGCGAGAGGAGGAAGGGAAGTAGGAAATATTGTGCCGGCATTTGAGATTCTCTTTGAGGATTTTACAGTTGCGGTGGGGTGGGTTTTTTTCATGGGTATCTATAGTAACGCTGCATCCAGCTATGGTTTTCTGGAGACCAGCACTCCCCGTCTTCCCAGTTGTATCATTTTTTTCCAAACCCCCTTCCTCTGCCGCTCCCCCGTCGGCAGGTCAGGTCAGACCCACCTCTGACAGTCCTTGTGCCGTGCAACTGAGCCGTGTCTGTGCCTCCCTCGCCACCTTGTTATTCACTTGTGAGCATGAGGGTGGTCAAACCATCCATGGATAAGCTGTCCGGGCGCTGCATAGGCCAGAGGCGTGGTGTGCAATTAGTTACTCTGAGGTGGGATTGCAGAGCACTATTTATCTTTAATTACTTTTACTCCTTCCTGAATAGGTCCCATTTGCTGAAACCCACCAAGGCAGAGTGTGGTCCCTGGAGGCAGAGGTGCCACCCATGAGAAATGGGCAGCAACTGGGGTGTGTGAAAGAAGAAATCAGGCAGCACAAGAACGAGAAGATACTGTAGAAAAAAATTTAAGAAGGGGAGAAAGGAGAGAAGGGAAGGGAAATGCCTTTCCTTTATGGATGGGGAGCTCAGCCAGTCCCTGCGTGGCTCACGTGGGGGTGCGGGATGTGGGATGCTCTCTTCAGAGGGGGATGGAATGGCTTTCCCTGTCCCTAGCTCCAGGCAGCGCTGCTGGGGGACGGCCAGTCCCTCACAAGGCAGCCACCACCCTCCTGGGCTTCTCTCTAGGATTTCAGGAGCTGCGAGTGGCGGCTCCCTGCAAGCACTCACTAACTTTGCTCTTCTGTTGTCTCTCCTGACGCCCAGAGCGGGCTGGGAAGCAGCAGAGAAATGACTCATTAGCTGCCAGCTCAGAGAAAGGCATTTATAGCTTTTGCACAGAAAACAGCCTTTGCTCAGCATCGCCATCACTGCCCTTGGACGCAGCCTGCCGTCCTGGGGTGCACCCCGGGACCCGGCCCTGTGCAAGACCCTGACGGGGCTGAGAGCTTCGCTTGGCTGAGGTGCGATGCCTTTCACAGGCTGGGTCTGCAAATATCTCCTGGTCTTGTCTACCTGGTGGGAGAGGAGGTGGAGCATCCCCTCCATGTCCCAGACTGGGCAGACAGGTGCCCAGGGCCAGGGGACACCCCGAGAGCTGCCACACTCAGTAAAGTGCCTGGGCTCCTTGCTGGGAAAGCAGGGAGCCCTGCGGGAGGCACGCTTCTCCCGGCCGCGCGGTCCGACAGCGGATTTAGGAGGAGCCTCCACGGCTGGGCAGGATGCAGCTGGGCTGACGGCGGCTCAGAATAGCTTTGCTTTAGTCACCAATGACTTGATGTTTTAGTGGAAGAGCCATTAGGATGCTTGAGGCCCCAGGCTGCTTTTCTGACAGTGCCTGGGCTAGGGCGTGCGTTAGACACAGCGACTGTGGCACTGCAGGGTTGCGATGTCCAGGGCTCGTGAGCATTGCCCTGGAGGAAGCCCCGTCCCCAGCGGGGTGAGAGCAATCCCGGGGGGTGCAGGACACCTGGCCAGGATGGGGTCTGAGCAGGAGAAGTGGCCGTGGTGGCTGTGGGGCCCAGCCAGAGCGTGCAGGTAGCTCTGCATGGGCAGCTGCGTGATGGAGCTGGGAGACATGGTGTAGCGCAGCCTCCACCTGGCCCGTCCTCCATCCCGGCAGCCTGCGGTCTCGGCTGCGGGGGTAAAGCAGACCAAGGTATTGGGTGTCACATTGAAACATCATGAGCTGCCCTGGCTGGGCTGTAGCAGCGGATTGATGCCCTCCGGCTGCCTGTGAAGGAGGTGCCCAGTCACTGGGCTGGGGAACGGTGGCCTCAATGTCACACCCTTGCTGGGGGGACCTGTAGTGCCACAGGGCAGCCCCTTCCCTCGTGCCATCACCTCCCCTCTCCCTGGCGGTCCCGCTCACCCCATGCTTGTTGCAGGATCTCAGTCTGTGATGAGGACAAGTTCCGCCACAACGAGTTCATTGGGGAGACGCGGATCCCGCTGAAGAAACTGAAGCCCAACCAGACCAAAAACTTCAACATCTGCCTGGAGAAGCAGCTGCCAGTGAGTGGTGGGTTCAGAGCAGCATCCCCCGCCGTGGGCCTGCAGATACAGCAGCTTCTCCCTGCGGCACGTGGGAGCATGGGGTAGTTTGACCCCTGAAACGTGATCACGCATGGGGAGAGCATCCCTTGTGCCGGGGAGGTGGGTGTCTGGCCGTGGCTGTGTCCTGGACCAGCCCCCGGACTGGGTGCATTCCCTCCCCCAGATAGATAAAACAGAGGACAAGTCGCTGGAGGAGCGCGGCCGGATCCTCATCTCCCTCAAGTACAGCTCACAGAAGCAGGGGCTGCTGGTGGGCATCATCCGCTGCGCCCACCTGGCTGCCATGGACGCCAACGGCTACTCCGACCCCTACGTCAAAACGTGAGTGCTGCTCTGCGGCTGCGCCAGGCCGGGCGAGACGCTGATGCTGCGAGCCCTCGGTGAAGCCGTGCTGTCCCCTCTTGCCTCTCCCTGCAATGGAAATTAATTGATCTCGTTAGGCGATGTAAATGAGGGCATCACGGCAGCGGCTTGCATTCGCCTGGAGCCGGTGATTATTTTACAGTTCTTCAAAGCCATGTAGGTGCAGGATCTGCCCGGTGGCGTGCAGCCGTGCCCACCCCGCTCCGGGACACCATGTCATCCCCGCCGGTTCGGCAGTGGCCGGGTGGCTGTGGTGCCCCACTGCCAGGCTCGGGGCTGCCGGCCGGCGCTGTCCTTCCTTGGGAGGGGGTCTGCGGCAGGGACGCGGCCCTGGGGACAGAACTGGTGGCCCAAAGCAGACAGGCTCGGTTGGGTTTTGCAGATGGCATGGCCCCAGCCCGGTGGGTGGTGGGTCTCGTCCGGCGGCGGGGGGATAGGTATCCCCCGAGCAGGATGGTGCCTGTGCCCGACGGTCCTGGACCTCGCTCAGCACCTGCGGGTGCCTTTGCTTTCCTTCCCAGTGATATCCTCAGCCTTTTCACTCCTTGAAGCCCACACCGCCCCTGCTGGGATGGGGGTGGCTGCTGGGTCAGGTCCGGCCCTCCTGGCCGGTGGCGTTGGGGTGCAGGCACACCCACACCCACCCCAGCCCCAGGGGATGGGCAATTAATCACCCCTTGCCCAGGTCCCAAGGGAGAGGAGGCTCCCAGCCCAGCTCCCAGCCTGGCAGCGGGGCCACCACCCTGCGCTTTGGAAGGGCTCTAATTACGACGTGTGTGTAATTAGGTCAGACAGCACTTTAATCGCAACCCATGGCTCCGATGGCTCCAGGGCCTGGTTAACAGAGCTGAGGGCACATTTACAGGTCCCGCTGACACTGTGCAATGTAAATGACTGGGAGTGCCTTCCGTGTGAAAAATATCAGCAATTTAAAAAAAAAAAAAAGACATTAAAATGACTGTAATGGGCTGCTGTGACTCTGCCTCACCCAAATGATTCAGGGAAGTCGGTGTCATCCAGGGGCTATTAAGGGATGCTGAGGAAGGTGATGGTTTGCTGACGCAGAGCGAGGCTGGCGTGGGGCCCTGCGTTGCCGCAGCTCCTGGTTTTTGGGTGGATGGCATTTTTTAAACTTGCTGTCTGCAAAGCAGGGGGGTCCATGGTGAGGAAGGGCCGGCAGCCCCCCACCCCCACCCTGCACCCATCCCACGTCCGTGGTCCCAGCGCGCTGACCCAAACTTTGGTACTGTCAGGGATGGTATTTGTTAAGGCAGAGCTATTGGGATAAACCGCACCTGGGAGGCCAGTAATGGAGATTATCAGCAGCACGCTTCTGTCTTCTTATTTAATTGTTCTTCAGGAGTGGAGGTGTTTGCATAAAAAGCCACTCTTGCTTTTTAAAATGCTCAACGGAGGGTCAGTCCCTGAAGTAGCATAATTCCCATTATTGCACACAGTTGTTTTGTAGGTGCCCGTTATGCTATCTGCAGTAGATTGTATCTGCAGGGCTTGAATCAGAGCAGACAGACAAGCGATGCTGCTTGGTACAAGCCCTAATTTTATAATTATAAGCAAGATCTGGAAAGTATAACGAGGGAGCAGAACTGATGCTTAAAGGAGCAGCACCAACATGAAATGATCGTGGATTGACTTTGGCCTGGCCCAGATTTCAGGTCCCCTCTCTGCTTGATGACACTTTAATCTCATTTGCTTTTCAGACCTGCTGCTGTGCTGCAAAATATCTGGAAGAACCAGCGGTGCACGAAGCTGCAGTCGCTGCACTTGCTCCTGCTCCCTCTTACACACCTGCGTGGGGTTTCTGTCTCCTGGCAAGGCTCTGGATGGGCAGAGCGGTCACACGATCCCAAGTCTGGACTGGTTCTGGGCTGGGAGCTTTGATTTGGGAGCTGGGAGCATGTGTGCAGTGCCAGTGTCCCCTAGGGACTGGAGATGGGATAATCAGTGCTCTCTGATGGCAGCCAGCGACTGTCTGGTGTAATGTGGGGAAATGCTGCTTCCTTCCAGCCACCCCCAGCATTTTGGCAGAGGAGGGGAGGAGGGGGGCTGCAGGTTCGGGGGGCTCAGCCACCCATCTCACCCTGCCTCTGCTCAGGAGCTGGTCCCACAGCCGCAGGTGCCCCCACCCGTGTCTGGGCTGCAGGGGAGGACCCGGGCGGCCCTACCTGCCTTCCTCGCTGGGACGGGGTACGGCACCGGTGTGTGACCGTGCTGCGTTGCTTTCATTACAGTTACTTGAAACCAGATGAGGACAAGAAATCAAAGCATAAGACAGCGGTGAAGAAGAAGACGCTGAACCCTGAGTTCAATGAGGTGGGTTTTTGACAGTTGTGGCTCTTGGCCAAGGACTTTTACCAGTCCTTAGATTTAAAAGAAAAAAAAACAAAACCCAAACCCCAACCTCAGTCATTATGTGAGGGATCAAGGTTGAGTTCCCCATGGGCAGCACAGGGCAGCAGCCTGAGGAGGAGGATGGACAGCCCAGCCCCCTCCTGGGGGTCCCAGCCCCCGCAGGAACCCAGCACGGGTTCGTCCTGACTCTGTCTCTGCTTCCTAACAGGAGTTTTGCTATGAGATAAAGCATGGCGACCTGGCGAAAAAGACCTTGGAAGTCACAGTGTGGGACTACGATATCGGGAAATCAAACGATTTCATAGGTGAGTGGGGCATGCCAGAAGGTCTCCCTGGCCTCTTTTTTTTTATCTGCTGTTCTTCTGCACTTCTCCAGCCTCCTGGCTTGTTCTCCATCCCCACGTTCATTCTTGCTGGGTTTCTGTTCTCTTTTATCCCTCCCCTGCACCGGAGCCTCCTCTCCCACAGCCAGCCCCGCTGCTCCTCACTTCAGACATCCCCCACGCAAGGAGCACCCACGCAGGGGGAGGATGCGTCTCCCTCTCCCCTTCTGCTTTCACATCTTTTATTCTGAGTAAAAAAACAGGTTTAACAGGGAGGTTTCATTTATCTCTGTTGCATGTCTAGGCCTGTGATTTTGTTACTGGTCACTGTGATTTATTGCTGACAAACATCCAGTATCCCTGACAGCTGCTGCACTTGCAGTGAGCATCCAGCCCTTGGCACAAGAACAAGCTGCCTGGGGCGGGTCCCAGACCACAGCCGTGAGGGGCCAGGGAAGCCGGGCTGTGATTGCCTGTGTGTCACATCAGGTCGTGTCATCGGATGCCGTGAGAGCGGTTGCATGACCTGGCTCCACCCGGCACCCCCCAGCACCCCTCGGCACCCCCCAGCATCCCTCGCAGGGCTGATCCTCACCCCGCCTCTCCCTCTCTCCGTCTCTCTCTCTCAAGGTGGAGTCGTGCTAGGAATTAATGCCAAAGGCGAGCGGCTGAAGCACTGGTTCGACTGCCTGAAAAACAAGGACAAGAAAATCGAGCGCTGGCACACGCTAACAAACGAGCTTCCCGGGGCTGTCCTCAGCGACTGAGCGCCACGGGGCCGCTCCCGGGGCAGGCACAGCTCTGCCGGCCACGGCCTTTGGACTTCTCTCGTTTACGGCTTTGGATACGGGGGGATCGTGGTACCGGGGCAGCCGGGAGAGCGGGACACCCCACACCAGGGCCTGGCTGCAGGGAAACCCTTCCCAGGGAAGAAGGCAGCGGCGGTTTGCTCTGCTCAGCAGGTCCCGGCCCCTAAGGCTTTTCCAAAATGCCTCTTTGCACCCTGACAGACTCACACGCCCACTCACGAGCATGCACACGCGTGCTCACACACGCACGCACGTGTGCACACGCACACGGACACCACACGCCTGCATGCACTGCAGTTCTGACTCCTCTCCTAACTCTTTGCTCTACTGAATTACCTTCTCGCTGCCTTGCAATTCAGTGGCAAAAATGAATGCATCAGTCTCCGTTCGTGTATCTAATATGAGCAAAAGGTGTCACTAAAAACTGGAACTATTTTCTCAAGGCAATTGTGCCATATTTCTGGTGGTTTGTCAGTCTCTGTGGTTTGGGCCTAAACAGTCTTTTATGCATTTAATGCTCCGCCGTTGGAATGATTGTGTCCCCTGATAATCTAGGAAGACTGTTTGCTTTTCTTCCAGAAATGTTGTGCTCATCCTCTCCAATAACCCATGTGAAGTTACCCAGCAAGCTGAAAGCGCTGTGCAGACCACGGCTTCCCTCTTGCGGTCCCTGGGGTCGGGTGGCTTCACATTTGCAGAAGTGGGGGGTGAAATAAAAAGCTCAGCAAAGTCGCCGGCTGTTCCATCTTCCTGGGACCGGCAGAGAAGTCTCGCTCTGCCCTTGCAGCAGCTGCTCTCCTAATGAAACCTTGCCTTCCCGCCCAGAGCCATGCAGCTGGGCTTCAGCACCGCTATTTTTCCAGCAAAGCCAGCTTTCAGGCTATCTTTTTCTATCACTGTTCCCTTATTTATCATTTTCCGATTCATGCCATTACCTAAAACCCAACCAAGGCACTTTACGGTGCAAGCTGCTGGCGTGCAGCGAGCTGAGCCTCGGGGCCAAGCCGGCATCATGTTTGCAGAGATGCCCAGCTCCAGCACAGCCACCAGGTTGGTCCATTTCCTGCCTCAAAGAGCATCTAAACCAAATTTCTGTGTACGGCACAGCAATAATAGAATAATATTACTATACTAATCCCAGCTCGCATCCTCTGTGACCCTCCCTGGCTGATCTCTGCTTCCTCCTCCCACGGGACGCTGACACGCTTTGTCGTGGTCACTCGAGAGCCGGCGCCCGGTGGGATGAGCGAACTTTCTGCGAAACGCTGCACCTCGGCAGACACTTCTGAAGCCTTTAAACCATGATTTCTTAGGAAGAGCTGCTGTTTTCCCCATCAGCCTCAATTACCTACAGCTTCTGAGCCCTGTAGCTCTGTGTGTGTGTGTGTTGCTGACTTCTTTTATTTTCTTTTTTTGGAAAGCAATCGCATCTCTGGAAACCTATGTTTACTTTTCAAAGTGATGACCTTGTTTGATATGGGGGAGGGGGGGGACACCAACGTTCATAGGGGCTTTTTTAATAACTTAATATTTGTAATGCATTCTCCAGATATGCATGGATTTTATTCGAATGCCGGCAGCGTGTCAAGTAGGATGTTCCCAGTAATCCTCTCTGTCTGTCACTGGTCCAGCACCTTAAAACCTGGTTTGGGTCTGAGCTTCCAGAAGAGCGATGGGAGCGCCGCGTTGGCTGTGCCTCCCTTTCCTCGCAAAGTTACTTTCAATCCACCGTTTGTTTCAGCACCTCTTGCCATGAAACTGGTTTATGCCTGAGGTGGAGTAGGACGTGGTGTGGTGTGTGTGTGTGGATTCCTCCTCTTTGTATCCCAGTCTTTTCTAAGCGGACGGTCCGTCTGTCCGTCCCAGCTGCATGCAGAGTGGTGGTCGTCATGCCAGGCCTCGTGAAATGTTTGATACTGATGTTTTGCTACCATGTGAAGGCTGCAGAAACTGTCCTTACCTGCATCCTAAAAGACTTTTGTATTTCAGTATTATCTATCTGTGTACTTTTTGTCAGATTTGTTAATATTTATAATGAGAACCCAAAATAAAAAGGGGGAAAAAAAAAAAGTCCATGCTGGCGGTGCAGCTTTTGAGTGTCCCCAGGTCGGTACCACGGTCCCGGGCGCGTGCGAGCTCAGTGCATCACAGCATATCTCCGATGGAGCACCGAGAAACCCAGAGAGGAAGCGCTGGGGGCTCGGGGAGCAGGACATGGGTTTGAACCAGAGGATCGGGTGCTGCTTGGCTTTATTCTCCACTCTGCAATCTCTTGCTGCTGCGAAAAACCATGATAATACTGTAACTGCGCTGGCCCCACGTCCCCCACTTTCACCAGGGATCCCCGCTCTGCCTCGGCAGGGTGCCGTGGCGTTCGCACAGGGACTGCAAGCGCCGGCGGTGGAGGGTGGGAGGGAGATCAGCTGAGGGAGGATTAAAACAGAAAAGAACCTCTGGCCTTTCTGAAGTTTCCATTAACTTCGCGTCAGTTAAGGTGCTATTCAGCGGCATCAGCAGACGGGCATTAGAGGCACCCCGTGCCGTGCCCGGGGCGGGGCCAGGGCAGCTTTGCCACCTGGGATGCTGTGATCGTCCTCCCCAGGGTGAAGGTGCAGAGATGCCTCCTTGGTCTGGGAGGGAGCTGAGGTGCCACCCGCCCCCCCCCCCCCGCACAGCTGCTCCAGCTGTGCCGTTTAATGTCTATCTGTAGTTTTGGATTGACTGAACGCATGTTGTCAGCAGTGACTGTCGAGGCAGCGAGCAGCTGGGCTGCTCACCGGTGCCGCAGGCGATCCCCGCCTCGGAGGCTGCCGTTTCCCGCGGGATGCCCTGACGGCGTTAGCACCCTCCTCGCCCTGCGCCATCGCTGCGCCTCAGCCTGGACCCTTGCGCTGAGATTAAGGCCCTGCCAAGGGTCCCTGCACGTGTTACACCAGCCGCGTCAGGCTCCGGCGGCACGTGAAGGCGGCACGGGCGATACTGCGCTTCCCTGCCGCCCAGCCCAGCCAGGCACAGGTACGGCCCGAACTGAGCCTCCCTCACAGATATATAGGCAGACAGACAGCACACGCTCTTTACATATATATAGAGCCATAGAATCATAGAATGGTATATATTAAAGGGACCTTTAGAGGCCATCTAGTCCAACCCCTTAAACCGATATGCCTACATCCCCCCTGAACTGATACAAATCTAGATCTATACACACACATCATATTTACATATACACTCATTCATCTATGTGCGAATGTGCATATATACCTGGTGTATGTGCACAGGCGAATGAGTTAGTTATATGCTGTGTCTGTTCATCTGTTTTTAAAAGCCAAGGCTTGGCGTTTCCCCGTACCATTTTTACGCAGACGAGGTGGAGGGGCTGCAGCGCCGGCAGGAGCCGGAGCCGGGCGAGCGCCCCCGGACACGGGGACGTGCAGAGGCGTCCGGGCAGGGAGCGGCAGCACCGAGGGCCAACGGTCCCGCTGTGGGACGGGGTGGCGGGTGCCACGCGGGCTGTGTCGGCCCCGGTGGGGCGGCGGCCGCCCCCGGGATGCGCGGCTTAGGGATGCGTACGTACGTGTGTGTGTCTGTGCAGTGATTATGGTTATCTCTGTCTGTCTGTGTGTCTGCTAAAGAGACAGCTATACACAGGTAGCTTTATAAATAGATACACATATATGCATGTGTAAGTATATAAATACACTAGCTGTAGTATATTTTACACGTAATTCTTATATGCATGTAAATATTTTATATACTTAATAGCTATGTGTGTAGAAAATACTTATATAGATAATATTATATCATTTCTTGATATAGATGTTAAATATATATTATATATTGTATGTATATATAAGTAACCCTACACATATACATGCACTTTTATATATTCTAGTATTACAATGTTAGCTGCATACATATATAATTTTTAAATCTCTCCTCTATATAGTACAAGTATACATGTATATATAAATACATGCATTCTTATATATTATATATTTATACATGTGTATAAAAATAACTTTTTATAGACAGCTGTCTATATATGTATGCATGTAGATATATTTGTATTTATACGGGCACTCTATATTATGATGTTATGATATATATAACATATCACATGTCTATAAATGCATGTATAAAATATTTCTATGTTGCATATATCAAATATATAAAAATATATGTGAATGTCTAGTATATGTAGGTACAGATATAGGTAGCTACATTTAAAAGCACACACATATGAAAGCATGTATATAAAAGCATGTATATATACATGCACACTCTATAATGTATAATAAATATATAATATATAATACTGTATATTATATATTTCATATGTTTAAACGTATTATTACTTTTGTATAATATAGTATGCATCTATCTGTATAGAATAGTTATTTAATATATGACATAAGAATATACTACTTATTACACATGGTGTATAAATTTTATTATATATAGTTACAGGTCACATGCTCTTTCACACGGTCTTGCATGCTCTCTCCACGTACATCCATGTATGAATGTGTACGTATATACACAAATTAATTCTTCTATATAATACTATAAATATATAAAATATATCTTATATAGTTTATATTTATTATTAAAACATATTAATTACTATATTAATTACATTACTATATTTAATGCATGTTTATCCCATATGTTTATAACCAGTGCAGCTGAACCAGACCGGGGCCAGCACGTGGCTTTTGGCAGTGGCCGACGTGGCCTCCGGGGGTCGGCGGGGATTTTCCTGTGCCCCTTTCTGTGGCGGGGCTCTCCCGCCGCTGCCCCCCCGCGCCCCAGCACCCCGCACCCCCCGCGCCACGCGCTCGGGGCTCGCGGTGCTCCCAGCGGGGCTGGCTCTTGGGCTCCCAGCACAGGGCAATGGGACGGGAGCGCCCGCAGCCCAGAAAACCCACGGCACGGGGAACAAGCGGCCAGTCCCGGGCGCCGAGGCTGGGCAGGGGTTATGCTTATGGGGGAAGGCAGGTGGGAAGCACCAGGAAAAAAAAAAAAATCTGTTTACTCAATTAAATGATGCATTGTTCAGTCATCAGATTTTTTTTAAGTCACTCTTTATCCCCTCCGGAGTAAAGAGCTGCTTATAAAAAGGGAGGGTGGGAGGACAAACCCTTCAGATTAAAAAAAAGCTTAAGGTATTTTAATGCAAAGCTCCTCTGGGGTGCGTCAGGCCCTCCTGCTTTATAAAGGGTCTTTTATAAGGGTCACCTGCATCGATTCCACCGGCGCTGGTGCTCCGGAAGACCGATGTACGCCTCCAACCGCTCGCAGGAGACCCCAAATAACGGGACCCCAGGGCCTTTCGATGGCCCCCAGTGGCCCCACCAGGCCCCGCGGGGCACGTACCTGTCAGTGGCTGTGCTGATGGGCATCGTCATGGTCTCCGCCTTGGTTGTGAATGGCTTGGTCGTCGTGGTTTCCGTCAGGTACAAGAAGCTCCGGTCACCCCTGAACTACATCCTGGTGAACCTGGCCATGGCCAACCTGCTGGTGACGCTCTGCGGCAGCTCCGTCAGCTTCTCCAACAACATCAATGGCTTCTTTGTGTTCGGCAAACAGATGTGCGAGCTGGAGGGCTTCATGGTCTCCCTGACAGGTCAGAACACGAACCTGTCTGGGTCTTTGCTCGGGGCCATTGTGTTTAGCAAAGAAGCTTCGGGGACGGTTTCAGCAACTCCCTGCTCCTCCTAAAGGCAACGCTTTCATGCATCATGTAACGCTTGTCTCTTTAACCTATTCTTTAATGCAGGAAAGGCTAAAGTAGGTGGTTGGCTTTGCCATGTCACCACATGCTCTGTCTTGATCGTCTCAGGGAGGGAAATACCACCCGTGCACATCAGGAGCCCTCGCTCAGGGTGTGCGTTGTGGGTGCTGGCTGGCCGCTGTGTCAGCACGCGGCTATCTGTGTGTGCACCAGGAGCGTGAGACGCGGCACAAAACCTTTTGTCGAGGACACTCCAGCGCAGAAACCGTGGTCGTAACCACGATGCGTCACAGACACCCAATTGCCAACTTTATTTTTAAGGGCTAAATATCCTCACAGCTCTCCTTGCCGTAAGAAAAACATCTGACCTCTTGTTACAATATTTACTTCAACAGCTCTTAATGACAATCTGCCACGTCCCAGCACGGGCAGAAGAGCAGCAGCAGAGCCTGTTCTAAGACACAACCCCCCCCCCTTCTCTCCCCAGGCATTGTGGGGCTGTGGTCCTTGGCCATCCTGGCCTTCGAGCGGTACGTTGTGGTCTGCAGACCCCTGGGAGACTTTCGGTTCCAGCACCGGCACGCTGTCAGCGGCTGCGCCTTCACGTGGAGCTGGTCACTGCTCTGGACGACCCCACCGCTTCTGGGCTGGAGCAGCTACGTGCCCGAAGGTAGGGGAGATGCGCTTCGGACACGATGAGCTCGACTCCACAGCTTCTTGTGTATCGTTCTCAAGTGCAGCGTAGTTAGAGAGTCTCTATTCTGGTGTTTGAAATGGTATCACCTCCTGCTTGATCAGTCAATAATCCTCTCTTGGAGGTTGTTCCTTGGAAGTTTCCCGCTGCACAACACGCTGCAGCCGCTCCTACGCGTCTGATGGATGTAGGAGCCACGAGCTGCTCTGGCCGATGGAGCACACGGAGTGGCACCCAGCCCCCACCCAGCCCAAATCTGCTTATGTGGAGGCTTGGCGTAACGCTGCACGCCACAAATTGTCACCCTCCTCCACAGAGGGGCCGGCCAGCCAAAAACTGCAGCGGCTGATCTCCAGGTCGCTGGGGATGGGCAAGCGAGAGGCGCTTGGGCAGAGAGGGGCAGCGCCAGCGTTGCCTACTTTGGAGCCTGTTACTGAGCCTCTATCCCAGCCCAGGACCAGCTTAGGCTTGTTTCAAAACTTATCTGTTCCAGGTCTGAGAACCTCCTGCGGGCCCAACTGGTACACCGGTGGCAGCAACAACAACAGCTACATCTTGGCCTTGTTTGTCACCTGCTTTGTCATGCCCCTCGGCCTGATTCTTTTCTCCTACACCAATCTGCTGCTGACCCTGCGAGCGGTAAGTACGGCGAGTACAGGGGAGGTAATGGGTTTCTGCTCACAAAAGGCTGGCAAGGCACGTCGCCATCGGGATGAAATGCTTCACGGCAGGTTTTTGTGACAGTTGCGCTGACAGACACCTGCCGCTGATGTCAGGGCACCCGAGGGATGGAGATGCTGTTGGAAGTTGTTAAGCGGGCATCTCTCGCTCCCTGTCTCGCCGCAGGCTGCGGCGCAGCAGCAGGAATCGGACACAACGCAGCAGGCAGAGCGGGGGGTGACGCGCATGGTGATCGCGATGGTGATGGCCTTTCTCATCTGCTGGCTGCCCTACACCACGTTTGCCCTGGTGGTGGCCACCAACAAAGGCATCGCCATCCAGCCAGCTCTCGCATCCCTGCCCTCCTACTTCTCCAAGACCGCCACGGTTTACAATCCAATCATCTACGTCTTCATGAACAAACAGGTGAGAGAGAAAGACGTTAGGTAACGAAACCACAGCTTCACTGGGGCTTCTGGAGAACAACTCAATGGCTTCATAAGATGTGGAGGAACCATCTATCCTACCTGGAAGCGTAGACGCAGGCTCGATCTGGGAGGTGCTGTATAAGCAGCAAGGTTAGGGGAATGATATGGAAAGGGAGGGAGCTGCCTCTGAGCCCGAACAAGAGCTCATTTTCTGCTTCCATGATTTTATGGGGTCAGGCAACTTAATTTTAGATCACAGACTGCTCATTGAACACACAAAGCAAACGGAATGAAACTTTTATTGTCAAGAAACCGCCAGGGTCTGCAAAGAGTTGGTCTAGGACTTGATACAGATCTCACCCAAAATATAACAAGAGTCCAGCTTTCTGCCACGACGCGTAACCTGTCCCTTCCCTGCCCAGTTTCAGAGCTGCCTGCTGAAAATGGTGTGCTGCGGTTCCCACCCGTGGGGGACGGGAAAAACCGCTCCGGCTGCACCCAGCCCCCGCACAGGCGTCGCTGACGACAGGCTGTGGAACAAGGTGACACCGTCTCACCCCGTCTAACTGCTGCCAGACCCTGCCTGCACCAGCGTCAGCTTCGGGCTCAGCCTCGTTCAACACGGGCACAGGGAAGGGCCCGGTGCTGTAGCTGCTCCCTGCGCCCAGGAGATGGGCGGCTCTTGGAGGTCAGAGAGGTCCCCAGCAGCCCTCACGGTGCCCCCCAGATACACACGGCATCGTCTCCTTGTGGGAGAGGAGCCCCCAGCCATGGGATAAACCGCACTTTTATTTCACTCCCCTAAGGAAACACCCCTCCCTTCCAGCCCCTCACCTCAGGGAATCAGGAGTCTTTTAAGAACAAAAAAATCCCCCCAACCAGTAATTTTTCCCTCGATGCAGAACACCCAGTTCAGCCCCGGTGTCAGGCTGAACGCGGTCCGGCTTTGTTGCCACCTCCAAAGCATCTGTAGGGCAGAGCCACATCTTCGCCATCCCTAGATAGCCCGAGTCCTCCTTGCATCGCCTGATCTTGCCAGGAAGCTTAAGGTCACGCTGTGAAACTGGCATAAATCCGGCGGGTATGTTGAAGCACAGACTGCCTTAATAAACTATTAAACATTGACAAGTTCACATGCATCTCTTTTACCAGCAAACACTTCACCTCCTCCTACTACAGCTGGCACCACCTCTCTCGTGGCAAGGGCCACAGATGCCACCGCAACGAACAGCAAGACAAAAAACAGTTCAAAAACACCAAGTTATATATTCTATTTATATTTAAGGCAATAAAGAAAGGTCTTAAATCCACTGATTTCCCAGCAAGGGTGAAAACACAGGTTGTAACAGGCCCTGTGGACCCTGAGGACAAGGCACAGCTGGGCCACTGCTGCCCGAACGCCAGGACCTGAGCAGAGAGCAAGAGGCCAAAGCCCATAAGAAAAAAAAAAACCCTCCATGGGGCTCCACAGCTCCACACCTGACCTCGAATCTCAAACCACAATGTTTCTCTACACCAGCTGCAATTACACTTCTGGGCCGCGATGCAGCTTATGCGATTTAGGAGCCTACGGATAAGGCTTCCAAGCGCAAGGTTTAGACAACCCCGCAGACAGCAGCTCCCTGAGCCTCTGTTCTGTTAAATTCCTCGATCTTAGGTAATTGTTTTTCAAAAGTTGATTCTTCATAGGTAATTGTCTTTCAAAAATTTGATTCTGAACACTTATATTGCTTTCAAAAGGAGATGGGTCCAGTCACAAGATTCAAAGGTTCAGCCTCCCCTCCGCAGTGCGGCTGCTGCCGCACACCGTGCGCTGGGACGATCCCCAAGCACGCCTCGCTCCTCTCCTCCTCCCACCGGCTTCCACAGCTCTTGCTCTTGCAGCAAACCCATGGAGGGGTTAAAGGGAAGCAACGCTAGTTGTTCATCGCCTCACTAAATTGCCTCCCCGGGAGGCTGTCCGCAACCTGGTAATGGGCACTCAGAAAGGCAGCTGGGACTGGCACAGATCACGATGAGATTTGGGGGAATAAGGGGGTTTTGTCTCTGAGATTCTCTGCTCGAAAACCAGATGAAAAACCCAAACCCAAGACAAGTACAATGACAAGTACAAGGGAGCTGAAACACGGCTGTTCAGAGAATGAACATTTCCTTTTCTTTAGCTTGTCTTCCCTCAAACTCACCGCGGGGTCCTGGAAGCCTCTCCCGGGAAACACAGCACCTACAGGCAGTGCCCCGAGCCCCACGGCTCGACCTCCCTATCCCTGCTTCCTTTCCTACGTGCCGAACGGCTCGCACGCTAGCGGCTCAGGGGGGGATTAGAACAGCTCAGTATCACTGTTTTAATTTAATTAATTGGTCTTTCATTCTCTAGGAAGCTGAAAAGCAGCATTAGATGGGCCCCGTCTGATCTCCTCTGCTGTCTTTCACTGGTCCTTGTTTAATTGTCCCTGTTAATTAGAGCTTTTGTGTCAATGCTTTATGTTATTAGGATGATTTACGTTCATGCTGGAAAAGTACAAACAGCTGAAAAACTGAAATCTCCAACTGCTGCGTTCTGGCCTCGATAAGGAGAGCAGACAGGCTATGGGACTACTTGAAAGGCTCTCTACCGACAGAAATAAAAATTCTCCACATTAAGATTGAAAAATGATAGGGAAATGGTTCACAGCTGGCCCACCGTTTGGTCTGACAGATAAAACAGAAAGAGAAATCCAAGAAGTTAAGGAGATTTCACATGCTGCAAACCAAAGCGACACATAAGTACATGCATGTAAAATGCACGTGTGCTTGCTCCGCTCCACCCCGCTGCTCCAGCCCTACAGTTTCTAATTACTGTTTATTTAATTGAGCAAGTCTAAGAAACATAAAACCTTGCCCGAAGTGAGAGGGAATGACCCTCGGCTACTTGTCAGTTGTGACCCATAAGCCGCTAAGGACAGAATCACATAATAAATTTGCAATTTAACTTTTGCAGGTGTTTGTCGTGACTCTCTGCTCCTTGCAACAGGCTGCAATGTACCACGACGCTCTGCATAGCCCCAGGCCGATGTACGGTAGGATCTTGTTGCAGCAGCTTATATCAAGAATATAAAGTTCTTCCGCCTGCAGCAAGGATACAGAACTCACACACAGAGAAAACCGGGTACCTGCAGCTGATACGAGCCAGGGTTAGAAAATATTACACTCCTGCCTGGACAGAATTGTGTCATGCACAAAAGTGAGCCCCGCTTCCTGTGCACTGCCGTTAACCTGGGGCGCAGAACTCAAACCGCAGGCTCCTTGCTGCTGGCGCTTCTGCTCCAGCTCTCTCACTACCACGGCATGACTAAATGGATGAAAGATTTTTTTTTTGTTTTTTTCTCGATCCCTTCTAAAGGAAGCTCCCCAAAGTCTGCCAGTTTGCAGCATCTTCCCTGGAGGAGCTCTGTCGGTATCAAGTTGTATCTATAGTCTGATGATGGGAAAGAGAGTTCATAACAATAAAAAAACCCCAAAGCAAAAAAGAACTCCAGAAAAGAACTCCAAAACCAGAAAAAAAAACCACATGGCAGCACAATAGCCTTGGAAACTTTTATTAGTATTGTTAAACCAAATTAACTAACAGTTACAGACAGGCAGCACCTCCTTACGGGAACAGGACCAGAGAGGCAATATGCGGTGCGCCCAGCTGTACGAAGGGAGCCAAAATCCCAGTGCCTGTTAGAAAGGGACAAGGACAATCTTCACACCTGCACCTGGACAGTATTTATCACAAGAAAAGTTAAACATGAAGTTGCTGTGCCCATGAAAACCCTGATCCAAAGCTCTACCATACACAGGGACCTTCCCTTTTTTTTTTTTTTTTTGGGGGGGGGGGGGATGAGGCCCACCAAAAGTGTGGTTTAATTAAACAACCGGGCCCTCTGTAACAATGACCACATTTTCTCATAGTCTTGTCTCACGCTGGCAGGAAATGTATTGCTGCACTTGCAATCTCTGGAGAACACTGCCTTTTTCTCATTAGCTTTTTGCACAGCAATTAATCTCCCTAATCAGTCAAATCAGTTCAACACGGGATCACAAAAGCACTAAGAAAAGGGAAAAACAAGAAATTACCTTGTTAAATTTAATGAGCAAGGAGAAACATACACTCCACGGGCTGTAACAGTGCTCCACACTCCAGCAGGGGAAAATTTAAGTGCCTGAGCAGTAACAGCAGCCCACAGGAATACAATAATTTTGTCTGAACACTGAAAACTGCATAATGCAACAGAACAAGAAATTCTTTTGCTTATGAAAGCGTGCACGCGCAGCAAAAACCCCCACCACGTAGCCAGCTTCATAAGGATGTTGTACGAGAGAACAGTTCAGTTCTGCGATGTTACTGAGCCTGCCTTTACATGCAACGGTGGCGTAAACCCAGAACACACTATTACAAAGTAGAGCGTTAGATTTTCTTCTGTATTTGCTGCTGCGGTGAAAGGAAGTTCAATTGTAAGCGGCCACAAAGGGTTGCAATTCGCAGGCTGTATAGTGTACCAGCAGCAGTAAGCAGGTGATACATTAGAACTTATCCACTGTCCGTTTTAATCATGTAGGAGAGCTCTGATGCAAAACAATTACCCTGTAGGAGAAAAAAACAAGTTACAAGGTTGGCTTTTTCTTACATCAAACTACAGGTTGAAGGGAATGGGACTTCATATTGCCCCCTTCGCCTCCTCAGCACAGAAAACAAGAGTGTATCTCACACGGCAGAGTGAGAATACACAAATCTCTACGAAAAGCCCAATTTAATTCACAGAGAGGCTCACCTGAATGGGAATGGCTCTTCCTGTAAGTGGGATTTCTGATCTTCAGGACGCGTGTCTAAAAAAAAACATGTGAATTCAGCTCAGAAGCAAGAAGAACATATACAGCCACACGACACTTCAGAAAGAGCAAGCTCCAGCTTTGTCAGCACCTAGCAGTGTGCTGAATCAAGCGCTGCAGCTCTCTTCGCTAGACCTGTTAAGCTGCACTTGTAATCAGAAGCCAGCCCCAGCTCTGGTGCTGTTGGGTGCATTACACAGGACCATCTTTGCCATCAGAAATCATTCTGTTTTCAAAACCCAAATCCCAAATCCCCACCGGCCCAGGTCTTCCAGAAATCTGACAGAAAACCAGGGTCATATATGCTAATGCTGTGCAAATAACAAGCACAACGATGTTACCTCCAGACATCTACATTTAAAAATTACCATCAGCATTTCCAAAAGTAACTAGTGATTTGGGACATTTCAAACTTTGGGTGCCTAACTGGAAAGCAAAAGGTGTGTTGTAGAGCTGACTGCTGTACAAGTGTTACACGCCCACAACACTGAAGAGCAGCCTCCTTTAATTCATCTTGTGCTACACACTGAAACATCAAATGTTCTCTCTGAAAACAAAAGGCTACTGCCACCTTCTTTCCAGACCTAATCCCAGTTCTTTCATATTTTTTGCATAGCACTAAATGCACATTAACTTAGCCCGAGTACGTCAGCCCCCTCCCTGTAGTAAGAAACATCTTTAATTGAGAAATGTTGAAAATGGCAACCTTTTGCTTTATTTGTAGAATACCAGTCAGCTTTCAGAGTTCCTCATGGAGATTTGGACTTACAGAACAGAGGAAACACTTTTATTTTATCTTATTTTATCTAGTTTCTATTAAAGGAAAGCCAGGGGAGATGAGACCAAAACCGATGTTTAAGATATTTGATGGCATTAGCATAGACATCACAGGTACACACCAACCCATACTGACAGCAACCAAAGGCCTCACAGTGGGGAGCATTTAGGTGCCTAAGCCAGAGAGGCTGAGCACTAAACAAGGCACAGATGGAGCATTATCAGCTGCGTTTCAGTGCTTTCAAGTCAGTAGAGGAAACGGCACGCTCACTATGAGAGAGACTCTGCAACTCCAGCAAACGGTCCACGATGCTGTCAGTCTCAAATGACTGAAGAGATCAGAAAATTTTCAAGTGCCTCTGGAGAGTTGAACTCTAGAGCAGCTTCCCCTCCTTTAAAAGCACAGGATAGAAACAGTACCCAGATGGGGGAAATCAAGAAAAGCAAAGAACTAGCCTGTGCAAGCTCGACAAACTCAGTGCTAACAATATAATAAATGCGATACTGCCCAGCACAGCATCCAGTAGCTTTACAGACGAAGAGGACCTTCTGAACCCCGTGCACAGGTTTCTGGGGCTCTGCCTCTGGCCCCGGCTCTGCCTTCCTCTACTCTCGTCTTCCTTCCAACATCACCTCCATCTTGCACACTTGCAGCCCTTGAATGGCAGAGTTTTTTGCATCATTCAAATTTTTTGTATTTTCTTTTAGACAGGATGAATACAGGGCGCTAAACCAGAAGCCTCTGGAGATACCAGATGCCTTTTCGTTTTTACCCTGACCTACACTGGGCAACTGCCCCCTCCAACCCCCAAACTGCCTCTCCCCTCCAAGACTACATATATGCTTTAGCTTTACATCATTCACAGACTCCAATGATTCCTTACATAACAGCACAAAGTAAATGTCGTCTGACTGCAAGTGCGAATGGGCTTTGGATTGAGCCGTTTACCAACATGGCAGTATATACACTGCAGGAATCGGCCTGCCCTGTCGCCAAGATCCTCCTGATTAGCAGGACATTTGTCTTCTGTGTTCAAGTGAAAAAAAAAAACAAATCTGGATGCCAAAGACAAGGATATCTTTTGTTCCTCAATAAGATGTATGTTAAGAATGACTTATGATTAGTCACTGGCATTTACTGTGGAGTTGTTCAGAGTTACTAGGCTCTGACCTTCGGTTCCAAGAGGAAAAAAGTAAGGAAAAGATTCATAACCCAAATAAAAGTGGTGTATATATGACTTCTGCTATTTTTTTCATTTCCTCCTGTATTTCCATGCCAGTATTACCATCTTCCCAGGCTCTTCTTTCAAGTCTCTTCTAAAAAACTTTAATGATTCCGTTCTCTTAATGCACATTCTTCTCTATCTCAGAAAATCCACCGTTCTGTCAAATCACCTCAGATTTCTGTCAAGACTATGCACTGCCTTTCAAGCCTATCGAAGTATTTGCTTTCCACCTACACGAAATTATATTAACAAAACATTCTTTCCCCTCTCCATTTAGCATGGAGAGTTCAGACTGATGCCTCCAGGCAGGTTCCCTGACACATTACTGCCTGAAGAGTGACAGCACTTTTTTTTTCAGAGAAGTCCTGCATAGGTCTGGACTCAGAACACAAGACAAACTTATGAACAATATATCAGTTATCAGCTAACCCGAGAGCGTGTCCCTGAGGTTGTTGTTGGACCTCCTCATCTCCAGGAATCGCACGGAGCATTCTTTCTAAAACATCATCAAGAGTAGAGTGAGCCCTGGCGAATAAAAGATTTAAAATGGATGCTGGCAAATTTCATACTACACATTTTAAAAGAAAACATAATTATCAGGGTTCTTAAAAAAGGTGGCTTACTGTAAGCATTGAATCTTGTTAAAATACACTGGAAACTTTATTCTAAATCTTTGTAGCTCAAAGGAAACATGCCTTATCACCCTTTCTTCATACCTTTCTGTTTCCTCTGCTAGATTAAATGACTCCTTAGTCCATAAACTGTGGTTTCTCTCCTCATTTGTCTCAGGTTCTTTTTCTGACTCTCTGTCTTCCATTTTAATTTGATCAGGAACTATTCATATAAACAGAAAGATTTTAATATCAAAGGTATGAAAGAAGATAATAAAGAAACTAAAATGTGGTTTTATTTACTGCACTTGGGAAAGTTCCAGTTGTCCACTTCTCTATTACTTTTTCCTCGGTACTCTGATTCTCTGCCAGTTACGCAAATTCACATTATCTACAGTCAAAGGTGGCCAGTAGCACGACCTAGATAAATATTTTACTGTAACACATTTTTAGATTCACAGGACTGAACATTTTGCTTCATACTAAAATGAAAAATGCATGTGGAAATTAATCTTTAATCTTTCCCCTTACAATCCTAGATATGGGAGAAAAATCAAAAGAAAACCTGTGGATGTTAGCTTTGTTACCCTACTTAGCAAAATCCAATGATATCCCCCCCAAGACTTATCTCGGTAAGTTCTGTTCCCTACAGCATGTGAATATATTCAGCCACCTTCTGCTAAGCTATGATAAGCAGGAAGCAGTAGGCTGTCACAAAAATGGAGTCTGAAATAGCTGTACTTTATGCAAATACAACAGAACCACAGTGACTGAACAGCAAGCAATACAGGCATTCCTTACCACCTAAAACCAAGATACTCCTATGAATAAAGTCACGGTAGCTTCTACCCTTTGGGTAACAATTTTAAATGAGAAAAGATCTAACAAAGCTGTAGGATAACACAAACAAGTACTGGTATGATTCTCAAGTGACTATGCTATTTAAGCTTTTTTTTTTTAAGAGACTAACTCATGTTCTGCCTTTTTTTTGTCTTTTTTTTTTTTAAACTGCTCTTCTCTTTCTGACTCATTGGAAACAAATGCAGAGCCTATAAAGATTTAGGCTTTCTGCTCCTCCGACATTACTTGCTGTACATCTAAAAATTATTCCCACTTATTACTATTTGCAGTTTCAGAAGCACAAAGATTCACTATTGCTATCTTTGGTATCTTTGTAACAGCACAGGAAATACAATATTGATTACCCCAGTGGATGCTATTTTCTTACACCATGAGATCAGAGGCATTATTCCATTATGGTGAGTAAGAAACAGAAGCAGTTAGTGTGCCCTGGCCACTTTCTCAGCTGAACCACCCTCCTCCCAGAATGCCTACCGCGGCTCTATTCCACATCAGCTCCCCACCACCTATACTTTTGTGGGTTTCGTCGCTTACGTTTGAACGCAGCATGCATTACAGTGGCATAATAAAAGCAGAAGGTGAATTCTGATAGTTCAGGCCTGTAAGCCTTCCACCCCCGATCCCTGTAGACTTTAGAGAGCGAATACACAGAGAAACCCAGCAAACACTGGTGAAGTGGGTACTATTTGTGAAAACACGGCATACAACCTTACCAAGAAAGGGAAAATCCTCTCAAATTTCTGCTGAACCACAAAAAAAGCGCTAAAAATTGAAGTTTATGGTATAGCTGAACATACAGTGACAAGTATTCAGGGTAATTCTGCAGCAATGCAAACGTGATTTTCTACCTGCACTCTCTGCGTTAGGACTATGATCAACTAACCGTTCATTTGCACTCTCCAGTCATACAATCCCTTCTCTTTAAAGTCTTCAGCGATGGAATCTTGCTGCTTTAAATATCCTGTTAATAACAGTGTATTTCCTTATTGATTTAAATACTCTCTCTAAATTGACTCTATACAACCTGAAGTACCATATTACTTCATCCATCCAAACCTAGATGAAGAATTTTATATAATCGATAATTAGTTCATATATTAATCCTACAAATTGTCTCTGACCATTATTTATTCACTTGATGCCAGACTCCAGATGTCCTTGTTTTGGTGAATGAGGAAATAAAAAGATTGGAATATGTCTGGGTGCCTCACCTCGAAAAGAGCATAGGACCTAAATACATTTAATCATCCCAATGTCTGGTATTAGTTTAGAAAGAGTTTATAGCTGAATAACCAAAGGAAATTCTTCCATAACACACACCAGGGAAAACAATGCAGAGTTTTTACACTGTGTTCTGTCTGAAGATGTATGTGATTACAAAAAGAAACGTAAATAGCTGAGTCTAAGCTCTGCAAAGAAACCCGAGGGATGCGGCGGCCCAGCTTGCATTTGTTTTAACGGAGAACGTGCATTGCTCTGGGATACCTTTGAAAAATTCAGTCTACACAAAATTCGTCTTAGTGTTAAATTTCGTCTGCACTCAATAGGCCAGCTCCTGTCATCAGCAGCAACCAACCATTACGTGAAATGCAGAAACTTCAAGGACTAACTTCAATAACTGCCAGTTATTTAAACTGTTGATGCCTAACTTCCTAATCATCGACCTGATGGCAACTAATTTGGAAGCTCTTGTGTATTTTAGTAGTGAAAGATTTGGGAGAAATCCGGATTGAACACAGCTGGCAAGCTTCGTACCATTCTGGGCAAAGTGCCTCTTACCAATTTCATCCAGCAGCTCTTGGGGTGGTGGAGGCAGCTCATCAATGAAGTGGTTAGATGCCTGTGAGAGCGCTGAGAGAGAAAAAAAAGTCTAGCTAATTACCATTGATTAATCCTTAATAACTGTGATATAGGCTTACATTATGACAGCATCTTGCTGACATACTTCATTTGTCAACCTGCACGGGCCAGGCTCATTCACATTTTATCAAATATCCTTAAATAATTTCATAATGGAAAAATCATTTACAGCTAGACTTACACCTTCAGTTCTCAATCCTGTATTGCAGATTTTAGGCCAGTAACATTTACACTTCAAACACAGATTGATTAGAGGTCAGAGTGCTTAGTCTGCAGGTACAAACACAAAATCCATAACCTAACTGCCACTAGCCATACACAGCCATAGCACACAAACCTATTTATCCCTATAAAAAGAGATGCCCAGGAGGAAATAAAAAAACAAACCTGCAAAATTTCCTTTCAAATCTGTTTCTCCATTTATTGACCATTCTGTTTGGGCTGGTGCAGAGTTAAGAGACTTACCAGGTGCCTTCCTGGTGCTTCTCAGGGATGAAGCAACTACTGGCAACCCATCCTGTGTAAGAGCATACAGAATGAAACACAAGGAAGTAAACTGAAGAACTGTTGGTCTTCAATCCCCCCCTTCAACACACTAAATCCAAAATTAGGTAAGGCCTTAATTAAAGCCTTAGTTGACGATTAAATTTTTAAATAAGCTCTTTAGTCAGTTCAGAATATGAAAACAGAGGTAGCATCCAGGTAAGCCAGATGTGTCAAGAATTTTGCACAGGCTGCTGTGCACTCATCTTTTAGCCAGCCATAAGATACTGTCAGCTATGTAATCTCTGTCCATTTCGACACTCTGGGTGGGAATTCTCTGAAAGGAGAGTTCTGACGTCTCTTAAGTTCCCATTCTCTGATTTGAATCTTTAATTATTAAAGCCAGGCACACCAAAAGAGCCACAAAAATCACAAATTTGTAATCATAGCCAAGTCCTCACTGTCCTCAAAATGGAAACAGGTACTTCATGCCCTTAATCCTAGACTAAGATTTTAGACAAGAAAGTGACACAATCAAATATCTCCACAGAGCCAGTCAAGGCAGCACTGCACTGTTAATGGGCTTAACGAATTCCAACTGTCTGCTATGCAAGCAGAAAGACACAGACCTGACCTGATGACAATGAATGCAGTCATTACTGTTCTGGTTGAACAAACTTGAATTTAATCTTTAAATGACAACCCCATCAATAAGAAAGGCATAAAGGCAACTACTTTATATATAACTGTCTGAAAAGAGAGTTAAGATAATGCTGTGGCTCCAGAAAACCTTCAGTTCCAAAAAGATTACTGCAAACCACTACAGTGACCTTGGAAATTGTCAACTCCAAAGAGAGAGGATTTTTTGATGCAGCAAAGTTGATAACGTTATGCCACATCTGTGCATAAAAAGGACAAACTTAATCCCCTAATGCAAGGGCTTCCTGAACATTTACTTGCTTCCAAACTACTAGATGGAGGCTTCCACCTTAGTTTTCTTCTGCAAGGAATCACTCATTTACGTACTCCCCCCCACTAAGTTTTGAGAACTCTTCAGTTTCACGTGAAAACTTACATACTTGAACACAATGCACACGTATTTGTTTTAATTCAAGTTTATTCCCCACTTCCACATAGTCAAAAGCCTACAGTTCACAAGTCACTTGTGAATTCAGAGCAGTTCAGAGAAGCAACCTGCTGTTGCCTTACCAGAAGACCAACTGATAAATCCCCCCTCTCCCAACACCCCGCCCCCCTTCTACCCAATCATTTTGCTGATACTTACCACTTTGGTGTTCCAAGATTACTGGATCCAATGCTGGGAAATGGCAATTCTTTATGGCCAGGGAAAGGGTGGAGGGCAGGCAAGGCCCTTTTGATGGTGGTCAACATTTATGTAACATTAGGAGTAAGGGGAAGCCAACTCTTTATCATCAGTGGCGCACACTGACTGCTTTGAGATCAATCAGAACTTTTGTCATTATGTCAACAGATCCAGGATTCCAAAATACTCACAAAGACCTTGAAATATTTCTGTGCTTCTCACCTCACATTTATTTTAAGGAAAAGTAGTTTTAAGATATCTTAAAGAATGACTGGCATAAGGTATATTTTCTAGACTTACAGGCTCATTCAATTCTGATAAGCACACTCCTGAAGCACCAGAGGGAATTTCAGTGCTCCTTCCCTCTTCGTAGGCTGTAGTGAATGTCCTGGACTCTGCAGAAGAGATCTCTTGAGAACTGCGAAAGGAAGAATCTGAAGCTACTTCATGGTAGTGTTTGTATTTCTCAAAGGCTACTGGAATTTTTTCTTCTGGAATTAAAAAAAAAAAAAAGAAAAAGATTATCTCAAAGCTGGAGAGTGATTTTTGGATTTTTTTTCTGTCTTGGTCACATTCCAACAGAAGCAGAAAAAGGTTTCTTGTATTTGAACAGGTAACTGCACAGGCAACTCAGAAATTATTGTCCGCAAATTATGTCTATGCAGAAGTCCAAACCATTACCCAGGAGTTCAATCTCAGATGTTATTTATGCAAAACTTTGCCAACTGAGAAATTCTGGCTACTGTATTACACTGAATTAATGAAAGTACAAAGCAAATGATAATTCATTGCTCTTAAACAACACCGAAGTTCAACAAACATTGAGACTTCATCAACACTCAAAACATACTAAGTGCTTATTACATTGTCTGTCTTTAAAATGCTAAAATCTACCTGTATCCCTCTAAATCAATTTTAAATGTCTAAAACAATTTCTGATTTATGAAGGCTACCATTAACTACCAAGTAATTATCTTTCAGAGACCTTTCTGATTCGGGATTTTTCAGCTGTGGCCCTGCAAGTTCTCCCTCAGTTCTATGTTAGAGATTTCCCTATGTTAGAGGTTTCTCTGGACCAAGCAGGCTCTAACTACAACGTTGTAACCATCCGGACCAAAACAACGAGATCTCACACAAGAGGTACAGCATTTCTTGTGGTTTCTTACTCCAAGCCTGACATTTCTGCGTTGGTACTATGAGAATGGAGTTTCCATGATTCACATCAACGATTTTACATTACCAAGTCTTGGCTGAAAGGTCTGACTCCTGGCATAGAAAAGCCGAGTAATTCACTGGTCCTGCCTTCTTCCCTCCCTGCAGTTACCTGAGCTGAGCGGAGTGCTGATGCTCGTGGGCGCATGACTCGCTCTGGGCGTTTTACAGTCTATATCCCCGCAGTAGTTCTCTTGCTCGTAGGGGATACTTGACAAATCCTGAATATCTGTCGCTGATCTGAAGTATTGAAAGATGTTCTGACAGTTAGAATAGCCGCTTCTTACACTTGTGAATCACTGAATTCTGCTATTTTCAGGTTCTTTAAATTTTAATTTTCAAGTCTAGTTTTCCAGAAGGAATAGAGACATTCCCTTTGAAAACTTCCCACAGAATTCTTGGAAGGCTAAAGATCACCATCTTGAATAATCTTGCAGAGACAGATGATGTTAATTATTTGCTTTCCCTTCCTTTACAGGATATCTTAATTTTAATAATTCTCCTATAAAAGCAAACTCAGGAAACTGCCTCCAGAAAGGGCAAGGACTTCAAATGTGAACCACTAGGTAGAAAATTCTCTCCAAAGCCACGGGAAGACCTCAAGGTTTAACAAAAAATTAATGATCCATTAATTAAGGCTACATATAGGTCTTAAGAGCCTTTAGAAGAATTACTCGGGTAAACTGAAACTACTAAAGATCTGCACAGACAGTGATGTCCACTCAAGTTACAAAAACCCCTAAGTGGCTGCAGAACTGGGATTATATTAAGCAAACCAACATCTTCTGCAGATATACCCTGGGTTACACTGTCCTCACAAGACCATGAAATGAACAGATGTCTACTGTTACCAAGTCAGTAATTTCTATGCAAATCTTCATTATTCGTAAAAAGAAATTAACTTTACTAGTTAAGTCACAAGCCTCTTCTGCAAATTTTTGCTGACAATCTCAATCACCAGACCATTTCTGTAATAAAATTTATTTAGCTACATACTAACGACTTGCTCTTTAAAGTAATTTTATTTCTTCTGTGTAATATGGACAGAAGAAACAAGGAAACCGAACACTTTGATGTGAAGAAGCACACCCAGACCAACACTAAGTTAATTACTTATCAATACGAAAGTATTTCAAACTAAGGGCAACTGTATGTGATAGCTCTTATACCAATCTCACAATTTATCACAAGAAAATATTCTTTCAGTATTTCAGGTAGTCTCTCCCTCAGCTTTGGTCTGTCTCATCTTCCTGTTTTGCATCAACACAGAACTTGTTACAACGATAATGACCAGCTTGCTAGTTTTGATATCAAATGGTCTGTGGCTCTTACTCATCTCTTTCTTTGCATTCTTCCTGTGGCTCCCACAGTATGGCTTCTTGTGCTGCTTCAACACTGGAATGTGGGAAAAAAAAGGTCATATTCATTGATCCTTTATCCACATTCAGAGAATTCTGAAAATAAATGTATTTAGTTTCCTCTCTCTCAAAAAGTTTATAGGACTACCTTCTCTCTGAGGTAGACTGCATCTCATAAAAAATTTTTACTTAAAACCTTATTAGTTGGAGAGTACTAGGAGAAAAATGCCTTTTTAAGCACATTATGTATTGGTATCCGGCAAGGAGAAAACTTCTAATTGACATTTTCAGTTTTCAAACTGCATGTTAAATAAAAATCTATAATTATATATCACTGCACTGTTGTACCATCTTTGGATTGGTCTGCATCGTAAGGTATTCTCTCAAACTGTAACAAACCCATTCAAGGTCAAAGAGGCATTCAGAGGGGATTAGTCAGATGGTCAGAGAGCAACAGTCCTCTCTGTCCTGCTGGCAAAAGCTCAGTCCCTAAGGGAAGGGAGCAACAAAACCCATTATCTTTTACCTTAAGGCCAAGTATTTACACGCTTGCTGCCCACCTCTGACACCTCAGTTCCTCCAGCGGAGGGGAGAGAGTACAACGCTCACAGACAGTAGAAGCAGCTCTCACTTCTACACTGGAGAAAGCAAGTGGCTGCTAACTCTGGAGGAACAAAAGGGAAGCTGAGCTACAGCGAGGGAAGGGGCTTTTAGGCCTGAAAGCCACTGCTGAAAGACCTCCAGGGCAAAGACTGTTTCTCTTTAAGTGAAAGCACCCCTTGCCACGTGAGGTGCAGATTCTGGCCCACATCTGCATACAAGTAGAATGTCAAATTTAGAAAAATACTGGATATAATCACCTGATGTTTGACAGATGAGACCACGAGTCTCCAAGCATGGCCTAATGTTACCTGCAGGCAAGATGCAGTGAGCATACTTGCACTGGGATTCTTCCCACAGGAGGGGAACACTCATGATCTTCATGCCACTTGTGCTCCAACACAAAAGTACAACAAAATTAAAACAGATGACTGAAGTCTTAATTTGCATTATCTTTGCTCTGTTTAATACTGTGGCTTATCAGTGTAAAAGGAATTGTAATATATACATGACTTATTTTTCCCATTTTAGCTCCCTCATTAAGCAAACAAAAAAACCCCAAACACTGTAAAAGACAAAACCCCATGAGACTTGTGAGAGTCCTTTTAATATTTTCTTGGCAAGAAACTATGATAAGTAGACAATCATTAAAAAACACCACTGGCATCTTATTTGAATATTAGATATATAAGCAGGATTAATAAAGAGAGCACACTTTATAACCTAATTTATGCTTGAAGCAACAATGAAAATAAGTCCATCTACCTGGCCACGGGCATATGGCTACGTTGATTCACTCCTCGTGTGTTACTGCCGGAGTTCTGCGCTGCTGTGCTGCAGAACAGTATTCTTCCTCCTGAATACAAATAACAAATGTTCCCCGTTATTGGGTTTTCCAAGTACAAAAGAAAGTGACACAACTCACTGAACAGGAAATTGGAACTTTATTAAATTTTTTAGTTCTTGTGACCTTTGTTGTTGTCAAGAGACAAATGTGTTTTAAAGATGCATTTTCATAAACATACCCCAGCTGCCAGACAGTCAGCCACTGAAGCACTGGGGAATATCACAACATTTACAAATTTGAGCTGAGAGGCAACAGACTAGAGAAACAACAATGATCCTTCCTTTACTCTGCACACACACAATGTCAGCTCTTACAGTTTTGAGCTCCAGATCCTCTAGCAACAAGAATATTAATGTGTAAATACAATTCTAATTCAGTTCCCAGCACCAGAGCGAGTTGCAAAAAAAGATTAAACTTAGCCCTAGGGTAAAAACAAAAAGGTTGTTTGGGGTTTTTTTTAACTGAAACACAGCAAGTATATAATCATTGCACTCACCAATATTTCAGTGACTGCAAAACCCAAACCTCATCTTCCAAAATCCTGAGTATCCTGAACTCTCACTAAAATAATGGGGAATAAGAGACCAAGCAACCCTGAACAAAACCAAGCTCCAGCCTTCTGACAGGAGTGCTGCTGACAAAAATGTAAGTGCAACAAGACTCCATCTACCTGACTCAAAGGACCTTCAAAAAAAGAGAGCACATTTACCTGAACCCTCAATACCTGATCCTGCATCTTCAGGTAACTGTTTCTGTAAAAATCCTTCACAGGCGTCTTCTAATTTGTCCTCAGCATCTGAGGTCTGAAGGGGGCAAAAAAAAAAGGAAGCTAATTCACTTTCTCACAGGCAGGCTGTCAAGAGTAGGACAACTCTCACAGGATGATGTTCACAATAATCAGAATGGAGAGATTAACTTATCGGCAAACAGCATGGATTGGATTTAACAGTAATTTCATACATTAGTATGAAACCACATAAGTATCCATGCAGTAGTTTCAAATCTTCCAAGGAAGGAATGAAGGTTGTTTTAAGGCTATTGAGTACTGTAATTGATAGAGCTGTGAAGGAAAGGCCAGGATTATCAACTGCCTAAGACTTTTCTCAGCCATAGATTATGGAATTTCCTAGTAAACAAATTAATAAAACATGCCCTGGTGTTTTGGGAGTCTGCATGTTTGTGGGGTTTTAGTTGGTTTGTTTTGGTTTTGGGTTTTTTTTGTTTTGTTTTGGTATTTTGTGTTAGGGTTGTTTTGGGGTTGGTTTTTTTTGGGGGGTAAGCTGTGTGTGGGGTGTGTGTGTTTTAAAGGAACGAGGTTAGAATTCTCTTACTTTTAGATAAGTCTTTATTTGTAGATATTATTTCAAAAGAAAAGAATAAAAGCTGTCATTCTCCCATTTTCTACAGCACTTCTTGAAATTAAATGGGAGCATAATAAAACCACATCTTGTGTAACTTACATACAAAGTTCTTGACACAGACTTCATTCTGGTCTTTTCTGTTACTTTTACCTCTAGTTCTGAACTTCCCTGAGCAGCAGGAGGAAGGAAAGTATCAGGATTAGGAGTCAAGACTTCTTCAGACACATCGGCAGATGAATTAAGGGAACAGTGTAATTCCCTTGAATGCACCTGTGAAAGACATCGTCATTTGAGAGGCTTTCTCCACCCTCCGTTAAAGAATATACATTTTAGTCAATAATGTTAAACAATACTGCATCAAACTGAAATTATGTTTAATTTGATCTCTCTGAGTTTCAACCCACCTCCTGCTCCTTACATTACCTTGATGGTTTGTAGAACCAAACCAAAAAAGGGCGGGGAGGAGGACAAGGGATTGTTAGTCAGATCACAACTGAAAAATCAGCTGTGGTGGTAGTTCAGTGTGCAACCTGGAGAGACCAGGCTAAACTGTTTTACAGATAACTAGCTGCAACTAGACTTCTTGGATTACTACACATACTCTAGAGAGATTCTCAACTGGTTGAAGGAGGACTGAATTCTTATGAATGGCTATTCCAGACTCCGCTTGTTCATCCTGCGATGGCGACTGGCAACTTCCCCCTAGGACGTCAGAATGGAACAAAATTATTAGGCAAAAAATAATATGAAGTGAGCGATCTGAACCACGGATGGAATATCAATGAGAGTAGACAGTAAAACCACATTGTCTCTCAGAAACAGAGAAATAATGACATTTAAATGCTCACATCATTAATCTCGGCATGCGAAGCTTTCCCTGTTCCTTTATCCGTAACTATTACAGAAGCACTACCCAACTATGCTGCTACAGAAAAAACAACTCTGTAGTCCAACTGAAAGAAATAAAGTGTGAAATCATACTCATACAGTTGAAAGCTTTGGGTTTCCCATGCTGATACATGGTAATAAATGACGATGAAAGGTCTCCAAGCTCACTGGACATTACCTCCGCCTATTAGCAGCTAATACTTGTCTTGGTCTATTATTTATGTTCACCAAAGACTGAGCGATTGACCTGCTGTGGGGGCAAGACTGGAAGACAGAACTGACAGTTCTTGTAACACAATCACAGAAGCTGAAATCTGCTGGACAAAAAGAAAAGAAATTCTCTTTTGTTTTCCAACCTTACCTCCAGAACTCCTGAATGCAGACTCCAGATCACTCTCCTCAGATTCACATGTATCCTCACTGCTCAGATCCAAAGGCTCAACGTCATCACCTGTCTGACACCTGTATCTTTGTTGGTCTTGACTTTTTTGGACTCTAAGAGTGACATGTTGAAAGGCTTCCTTTATACTCTCTGCTTCACTTTCAGATGTACATTCACTGGCCAGATATGGAGAGCCAAGTTCTAGTTGTCCCCAGGCCACTCTTCTGGCCATTTGCTCTACTTCAGCTACACAAAAAGAACAAAATTACCAGTTCACACGACAGAGTCTGGACCTTTAAAGCATTCCCTGTATTTCACTGTGTCTGCAGACTTGGAAATGCTGAAGTTCTAGCCTGTAAACTCATTTATCATGAAAAGAGCTAAACACAGGTTCCTCCCATTTTAAGTAAAGCTTAAAACCTGTACGCATTGATATGGACAAGTCTTTACACCAACGATTTCTGTTAGTTTGCATTCTCTATTATTCATGCCTGTACTGCCATCCACTGGTCATTGCTATACTACCCTTTCTAAACTCTCCCTCCCTTACATCCTCCAAAACAGGGCTAGAAATTCCTTGAGCTTTAGAATCAAACCATCTTAATGTGGTAGTGATTATTTTATGCCCTGAACATGCAAGACGCAGGATCCTACTCATTCGGTTTTCAGCCAAGAAGAGCCTAATAGAGCTTCAGCAATTAAGGCACACAGACCTTTCTTAAGTAATAAAATGTGTTAAGTTCTAACATGCTGCGCTGCAATAAGACTTGCTAACATTAATGCCAAGTTAACACTGATTTACTTACTCCTCCATTCTGATTGCATCATCCTTCTCTCCTCACTTATTTTTGTACTGTAAATTTCAGATCTTGATTTCGGATAGCACCTATAATAAGTTGTTATGAAATGCATCAAACTCTGTTAATGCACAAGCGAATTGTGTTAAGTATTCCCCAGTCAGTAAAAGACTGGAAGATATTTTAATGTTAAAAGGCTGAGAGCACACATGTTCTAAGAACTCAGCAGAACTACCAGACTGAGCCATCAGAAGGTTAGAAAGCAGTTATTTAGCTCTATTTCAGATTGACCAGACAAGCTGTACATTAAATTCTAGATTTCAAAAGCTGCCAACTGCCTTCAGGTGATATAGCTATACAAACACTGACAGCCAATGAGTGCTATGTGGATGTGTTTTATTCAGGTCAGTGAGGTGATCAGTGGACAACTGTAGATATTCACAACTTCCAACTTGGATAACAACCATCTACCACCAACCCAATTCCAATCCAGCGTTCGTTCCCTTGACCGATCACATGTCAGCATCTGGCGTATTGATGTTCTAACCACCGATGTCCTTTATCAAAGGGCCTCACTGATCCAGCTGGGCCACGAATCAACTGAAAAACTGCAACAGTTTTCCCAACTGATTTGGCCCAGCCTGTCCCATCTTTCCACTAATAAGATACACTCATTTGCTCAAGTTTTGCCAGGTACTTTTAACATGTACTTTCCACCCATACTTAGAAATACAAAGGGACGACATTAAAAAGCACAGCAAACATAACGAAGTAACATATGCTTTGTTGTCACTGGGTTTAGCAAGACCGTTCTGTTCCCACAGCCCCTAACACAGGTCCTAGTCCTACACCTATGAAAGCCAAAGTATTTCTACTGAAAATTGAATGAGGCTGTGCAGAGAGAGGAGAACTACCCTTACTAGTAACCCGTTAGATTGCTCTCCTTAGGCACCGTTACAGTTTTGGACCACTGACCTCCATCAGAGAGGCATTTGGAATCTGTCTGAACACCACTCTGAAAGCAACCGCCCTGTGGCAGCAGTTACCCTGTCAGCTCTGCAGCTGACAATGCCTCACAGTAGGTCCTAACTGGACAGATGGCTTTTGCCTTACTGAAAAACATGTAATGCCATCCTGGATGTGTCTGCTTTTGACAGTGGCTGTATCGAGATGAATCTGTTAGAGTTAACTCTTCTATGGAGACAATCAGAACTCACCACCTCTCTTCTTCACTTCCACTTGCTGCAGAATGTGAATCACCTCCTCTCCGACACTGCAAGTTGAACTTTTTTTTGCATCTTACAGATACATGTGGGAGTAAAGGCTGAAATGAGTCCAACAAGCCATGATTCAGCACACGTTGAGCATTCTGGTAATTACTAGTTGAGCTGCCTATGAGGTATACTAACAACCAGACAACCAGACCGTGCAACCTTGATTTCCTGGGTTGTATTTTAGTAGCGCTGCTCATGAGGAAGAATGACAACTCCAGGCCTTAGCCTAGTAAAAGCTCTGCCCTGGATTTATAGCAGGTTTCATATGTATGCAGGCAGACTGTCGTAACACATAGTTCCCAGGGGAATGAGAGGACCTAAATGACTCAAGATTATTCCCACAGCAGCTAAGTACATGAATTTCTCTCTTTCTCTTTGGGTTAAGCATGTCAAGTGCTTATATTTAAGAATGAAAATGATCTACAAGTCCCTACTAATGACAGCTTAGATCTCCATAACTAAACATAAAAATCTTTCTCTGCTTGTCCTTTCCCTGACAACCCCACCTCCATTTTAGTACAGGATTTTATTCCCTCCTGAGCCACTGGACTAGTATTTTGCTGGGGGAGGTGTGGAGAAAGAAGAAATAATGCCATTGCACCGCTGAGTTGACTATTTTCATTCCTATACGTAATGCATATGGTATGTGCATATATTTTAAAAGACAGATTCATCCCTCCACTTGGACAACATCCATAACTACGTCTCTTTACCTGCTAAGGAATACAGAAGGGACAAGCAGTCGTCCTGCTCAACACTTTACCTCACGGTCTAGGCTCATTTGATCATCCAGGCCTTTCACTGCACTGAAGCTGAGATCATGATAGTTGTTTCCATTTTTACTCTTACTCGTCTCGTAACAGGACTCCCACTTTTCATTTTGAATTGCCTCCAACTCCTTCGCTGTCTTTGAAACAGCTTGGAAACTGTCTCCACCCAACGCTCCCTGTGCCTGACATGTCATGAGTGGTGGAGTATAATGACTTGATGGTGGGCCTATAGGCTTCCATAAAAAAATATTAACTCCAGAAAAAGGGCTACTGGTATTTTGGGAAGTATCATCAGATCTGTTCCAGTGTCTTTCTTGAAAATTTTGCTTGGAAAGCTGATTTGTTCTGATTTCTTGGAACAGCTTCTTTTGCTTTTCAGTGGCCTCTAATTTGTCCAGTTCCTCCTCTATTCTGCACAGGGAATCTGCTGCCTGCTGCAACATGCTTTGCAAAATTTTAACATTAAGGACACATTTGCTGATGTGCTGCTCATTTTGAGGCAGACTACTCATTCTTTTCCCAACATCTCCTCTCACCTGTGCCGGTATGAATAGGTCAGAAGCCTCACTTATCTTCTCCTCCTCTTCTCTAGTGTACTCTGTACCCGATTCTGAAATGGCACCTTCCTCATAAACTGGCCTTTCCTCACAGTGCACTCCTGGGGCCACATACAGGTCACTGAGGGTAGCCTTATCTTTTTCCTTTTGCTGCCTTTTTTCATCCTTTAGAGTTTGACCTAAACCAGCTCCTTCTTCCAGGAAGTCTTCATGAAGTTCTGGAAAACTGGCAAAGATTTCATTGATTTCAAAGCTACAGAGGCTGTCATCCACATCGCTGACACTGAGGGTTGCCTGGAGTTCGGAAGCTGCATCATGATTTCTGTCCTGTGCAACTGGCTGTAGACTGGTTGATGCCTCTTGGTCCACTAAAGCACTATTCTGCTCAGGAAAAAGGGAGCATCTTGGGGCAATCAAGCTGTCTGAAAAAATTAGATTTTAAGTGTTAAGCCATTTCCCCAGATGTCCATCAAACACTCTGCTTTTGTACCTTTAGGAGTTAACATCTTTTAGAGATTACATGAGCAGCATTTAATACCTCTGCAGAAACCAGTGTGCCTGAACTTCAAATATTAACCAGACCTGAGTTTACATTAAAGGTTAGGGTGGTAGATAGGATCCAAAGCTAACTGCTTTCTGTTTTCAAACTGTGTCATAAAATCTAGAAATGCTCACATTTTAATTATTTATATTAGACCTTTATCGACTGAGGAACACACTAAGTGAAGGACACATGACATCTTGGTAGAAGAAACTCACCAGCCTTGGTAATCTCTTTTCCCTGCAGTTCCTGTGTTCTCTTCTGGTAGCTAAAAGCTGATGCCAAACAGATGTTCACATCTGCAAAAACAGCAGGCCTTTGTGCTTTAGACAGTTCATCAGCATGAGCAGTTTGAGACTTTGTTAAGTCCTGTAACACAACAAACAGAATAAAAGACAACTCTATTTGACAGTGCAATGTCTCTACCTTCTCTTTTAAGGTGATTTGTCTCCATGATCAGAAAAGTATACTCAGTGTTTAGACTGGACACACAAAAAAGCCTCCCACCTAGATTTAAGTGGAAGAACTTGAATCTGAATGGACACAAAACTCTGCCATTTTAAATACATAAAAGGCTACAATCCTGGAAGTCACCTTTAAGTCATTTTTCAGTATATACTGAATATCCTGAAATTTCACAGAGCGGTTCTTCTGTTTAGGTTCTAGCCCCGACTTTATGATACCGTAATAGGGCATAGGAAGTCTGACATCTGCTTCTAACCGCTGTCCTGAAATTATGAGCTGTTTAATAACCGAGTCTTCAAGGCCTTTCCAGGGAGGGGTCTCTGCAAGACATAGATATAGACTTTATGTCACAAGCTGTGTATCAATGTTAACGAAAATAACGGGGGGAGAGAAGATTCAGATACTGAAGCATTACTGTCCGCACATTCCCTGATTCACAACTACTGTCATGAACCAAACAGGCACTCATTCCAGTCTGGCATCTCCTCCCTATCTTATTCCAAGAGCAGATGCTTTAAAGGGAGCTGACAGCAATCTCTAGAGGACAGTTACACTGTAAACCACACTCTGGATTTTTCATTACCAACTAGCTAATAGAGGGTTTAATTTTTAGGGTAATTATTTATCCCATTCCACTGTCAAAGCAGTCAAAGTCAATACATAACATACATTACATTATCTGTAATAACAATACCAATACATTATCTGTGAGTTATCGTAATGATCAAAAAGATGAAAGCTGCACAGCCTTGTTTTGCACATGGCAAAGACTTAACTGAAAGTTTTGCTGTCTTCAGGTGAAGAAGAAAGATAAACAGCAGAAAAACACCATACATGAAATTGTACCTCTCTAATACCAACCATTTATCTCATCCTTTAGTTAGGCACTTTTAAGTTTTCTGATTACATTTTACAAAAGTTTCCAGTACTCTTTGCTATTTTCATTAACATTTGGGGGTTTTTCCAAGTTAACTCTGTATGAGCCATCACATCAAGGTTTTATCCAGTTATGTAAGGGAATTAAACAGACATTAGGGGCTGGCAGTCTGCATTGAAACCGTGCAGTGGGTTACCCTAGTGCCAAAAGCCTAAACCTACAGAGGTACCTGTCAAGGCCTCCTGAATTACTGTACAGAAGCTATAAATATCCGATTTGACTGTGACAGCTTCTTCAAGGATTACTTCAGGAGAGCACCACTTATACAGCTGGACTGGGACAGGAATACGTGTCAGATCACTGTGTTCTCCACCATCTTTGCTGCATAAAGGGAAAAAAAAGCTGTAAATTGGGACATACAGCACACTCAGCTAGAAAGTCTATCTTTTGGAATTAAACACCTGAGTTTGTTATATTCGCTTTTAGTTTAAACACCTAAAAAGCCCAGAGTATACCTGCAAATAAAAATGTGTAGTATTTTCACACCAATAAATGTATTTTGGCACATTACAGCCAAGACTTTCTGGTGAAAGTAACACCTCCTTTAACAAATTTACACTCAAAAAGAAATCAGAGAAAGCTGAAAATTTCCCAACAGGAATTTTAAAAACAACCCTTTAGCTCTGTCCAGTGTTCTCTGACTGCGGACAAAAGGGAAGAAGGTGCCACCTAACCTGTCAACATTTATTTTCCAATGTCTGCGTACATCTAGAAAATAACTTCTTCCTCACATTTAACTATAGGGTTTTTTAATTATTCATTTCACAGTAAGCTGTATCTGAAATATCCAATAAATTACCGAGATTTATTAACAAATTGAGTTTGCAAGGAGGTTAGGAAGTATCTTTGCTCCTTTCAGGACATCACCATCAGCAAATATTTGTTTATTATCTATTTTACTTTCTTTCTTTACAGCCTAACCAGCCATTTACTTCCTTTCTAATCAGACTGCAGTACAGGAAAGAAGTAAAAAATGTGTATAAGTAATAATTTACCCAGAGGAAATGAATGGTGTCCCTCATAAAAGAAACACTCTTTTTGTCACTGGTGGCACTTAATTACTACCAGTTCAATGAGGTGTGGAATCTTCAACCATTTTAGGTAAGCCTCCATAAGCTCAAGTTCAGTATAACAAGAAGAGATTTTAATTCTTCCCAGCCCAGCAGCAGAATTAGTGACTCAAAGAGGATTTTCACCTCTGTTCTATAAGATTAGGTTCTACCTCCCTATGAAAGTATTTTTATACTCCAGTAAAGAGCTGTTTCTCTTACTATTTTCAGACACTTAGAAACTAAGTCCACCTGAAACTTGCCACACTGCCTCTGGCAAAGTTACTGTGCCTGAGCAGTGACAACTTGGAGTTCTTTACTCCTGTAACTCTGTTACCTGGCTCAGAGGCAGGAGCCCCCAGTCATCCAGAGGGCACTTCAGCAGAATTTAGCACCAAACCTGACTTGTGTTTGTCCCTTTCACAAAAACAGTGAGGAAGTTCTTTACCTCTCTATCATGTATTCCAAGTTGCACAGCTTTGCCTCACCAGAAGAAACAATCTGAATAGCATAGGAGGTAACTGAACGGTGGATAAATCCACGGGAGTGTAGAAAACGCAAAGCATCATTAATTTGGAGCAGCACATACAAAATTGTCTCCATGTGCAGTACTGGGAATTCTGTACGCTGAAAAAAACCCAGAAGAACCAAACTTGCATTGCAGGTCTTTAAGGCTCAACGTAGGGGAAAACTACTATTGTACTGAAGACATAAAGAAAGCAAACATGAAACATACTGTAGTAAAAGTCAGACGAATTGCACTTGCTAAATTATGTTTATTCTCAATACCAAACCAACTAATAACACCTTAAAAATTGGTTAAGAAAAAGATATTGACTACACCAAAATTCACTCTGAAGCAGAATGAATTCTTAGCATTTCTTGCCTTTGACTGCAATTTCTCCAGTAACTTAGGTGCCTGTATTCAAAGTTAAAGAAATAAAATAATGACTGAATTAACCACACTGAAAGAGAAAAATATTGAATGACAAAAACAAAACACAGATCAGTTGATAAAAACAAACAAACAAACCAAAACCACAAGTGAGTTCATGCCTTCACCTTTATACAGAGGCGGTTTGCAATGTATTGCATGCAAATATTCAAGGGCAAAAGCTGGTCTCACCACATTTGCGGTATGAAACCAAATGCAGAAGATTAAAAGTTCAATTGAATTAACAGCAGCCATTTTAAGACTGACACCGAACAAGAAAAATCAATGTAATTGCACCTAAATGTTAACAGAAGTATTTGCCAATTAAAAACCTTTAGCAGCCTACACAGAATATCTGATACTGGGCAATGAAATAAAACCCAGACACACAGACTGATCGTCTTGTCTTGTTCTTTGAGTAAAGAGGGCAGATGTAATTATTAAACTTCTTCCTCTCAATTAATTACTATTAAAAAACCAAGTATTCCAATTACCCTTTCATGAAGGATGCTGTACAGAGAACCAAAGTTAACCCTTTCATATACTAATCGGGTTTTCTCCAAGTCACTAGACAGACAAACAGACATCAACTGCAGCAAATGAGGATGACGGAGTTTACTGTAAAAGGAGAGGAAAAGAAAATTGTAAGGGAAATCTGAGATTAAAAGACAAGAGTCCTGGCCTTCTAGGCCTTTTTATCAATACAATGTGAATCCTTCTAATTTATCATTAAAATACCCACAATTTTAAAAGAACCATAGATTAGGAGGCGTTTGGGAAACAGCACTTACTGTAGCAACTAGGAGAATCTATAAATAAGCCATCAGGAAATGTGCAAGGAAGCATTTGTCCAGACATACGAGAAGAGACTAGCACCTTCTCCTGTATTAGCCACTGGGGAGCAAAGAGGGCAGGAAGAGACAGGAGAAGACGAGACCAGTATTTCTCATTTGGAGAGAAAGTGCAGCCACAGCCGGACAGTCCTCCCGAGGTTAATCCCATCTCCTCACATCACTGGAGACACCCAAACCCCAGGAGCACTTGTGGCTACTGCACATTCTTTCTTACCTACTATGCTCCTGCTCTGCAATGAGGAGATCAGCTAAGCGTAGTTTACTACAGTTCCGATGGGGCTCAAAGCTGAGTTCCTTCACTGTAACTCTGCTGCCTCCCCACATTAAGCTACAAGGAGAAGAAAAGGAATTTCTACGAGATGCTTTCTGCAGTATTTTCTTCCAGTTATGGGATTACTTACAAATAATTTTGTAATTCTGAAACTCTCTGGTGCTGTCTCCTCCTGTTGGTAATAGCACGTGCTCTTTCAAATTGACAGTAAGTTCTCATCCTGTTAAAGACTGGATGTAGCTGGAGATGTTCGCTGCCCAAAGATGCTACCCTTCCATGACCCAAGGTAAAGAACAAGGACACCCTGAAACTCCCTTCACTGAAGGCCATCAGCCCACTGTGACAGAGTTTTGGAAAGATTAAATCACCAATTTGTCAATTCTCTGGACGTCTCTGAGGCACAACCACTTGCTACGCAATACAAAAGATTCAAAAAGGGTTCGGTTGGCTGTTGCAACTCTCATTTCAGCACAGTTTTGAGCAAGTGGGCTGCAGCCATGCATATCCAGAGGCCGAAGGTCTGACCCCACAGTTACAACGACTAAGCCCTGAACAACAGAATCTGTGCAACCCCAGCAACCTCTTTCCCACCACAAAAGGAAGCAGTACCGAAACATCGCAATCAGTGAACAACCAGAATTGGGTTCATATTGATGGAAAGGACAAGACCAACCTACAGATATCAGGGGAGTCTAAAGAAGATATTAATCAGCAGACTGCAGAAAAGTTGCAAGCAGAAAGCAGGGGATGAATATAGAATAGACAAGGAAAACTATCCAAACAAAGCATCTGGTACAACAACTTGCTGCTTGATAGTAACAGATACACACTAAGAGGGGCTAAAATCCACTTGATTCCACTTACTTTGTCATGATCATGTATGGTCCAACACGGTAAGAAAATGTTGGTTCATCATCTGCCTGAACCACGTCTTTTTCCCCAATAATAGGGAGAGATGCCAAGTACCCCAGATGCCCGCTGCCTGCAAGATAAAACTGAAACAAGACCGGGACATAACCAACAGGAATATGCAACGGTTCCCAAGATCCATCGCATCTGCTGCAAGGTCACAAAAAACTGGAGTGCAGTCCGGTGGGAGCGTCAGCCAAAGCATCAAAATGAAATGTTAAGATATCTACGTCAAAAGCTTAACTTTCGAGTGAAGCTGAAATAGCGAAAGCAGAACCAGCCCTTAAGAACTCCCACAGGTGATGTTTAACGGGAGAGTTTTTATTGCCTTTTCCAAACCAGCTTCCTCTGATAAGGCCTACTAATGACTAAAGGCCTGAATATTGGCGCTTTCCACTATTTCCATAGAAATAAGAATGCAATGAAAATTAATAGCACAGGTGGGGTAATTACTGTGAAGAATATGTGACTCTGAGAAACTGTACTAGATTAGAAAACCATTACCCATAGCATCTTACCTTCCCAAAACCAAAGCTGTAAATGTTCCTGGCTGCATTAGCTCCGCCTTTTAGAAGTCTACCCAGAGGGCTGTCAACATTTCTAAGTATCAAAAACATTAGGAACGAGTAACTAATATGCTAAGGTTTTGAGTAAAACACACAAAAAAAAGAGAAAAATGCAGAAATCCTGCAAAAGCCTTGTATTTCAAATGTTGCATTTGACCGGTCGCACACAAAAAGTGTAATGCGGATGCTGAGATTGCAAATTATTGTGAATTCATTAAAACTTTTTAGATACACCATTATGATATGTAGTTGGCTGTCTTGCTTTAAACAAATAAAAAAATATACGTAGACACACACACGCAAAGACATCCTGCATCACCTTTTGTTCCCAAGTACGTATTTTTCCTAACACATATCTGACATAAAAGCTCTTGAAAAGGTTGGAAACACACCCCCAAAAGATTTGCAGTTACTTTGGAGGGTCAAGAAACAAGCTACTTCATGCTGCCACCATATTAATACTATTAAAACCCAGTACTTCATACCGCTGATTTGAAGAGTATCTCTTAATATACAGATATTTACAACTATGGAGTTTCTATTCAGAACTCTCACGACAGAAATAAAAGGCATCATCATTCCTAGCACATATTGGTTTTAAATCTGATATTGTCAAAAAGAAACAAGAACTTGTTAATTTTAAGATAACAGAATATGGAAGTCAAAGTCTTTGTATCTCAGTCCCTCGGTACTTGAGAACATATTCTCACCCCTGAACAAGGCTGCCAAACCTAGACGGACTGCAGACCAGCGCTTTTGATGAGCCAACCTTCCTGAGTAGATCAGAGGGGAAATTTTGAACAGCAGCCTGCATGTGGAATCTACAGCGCTGTATGAATTCCAGCATCTAGAGAGGAGGGGGATGGGGAAAAAAAAAAAAAACACCACAACAAAATTACTTCAGAACTGCAAGATAATCCACTTTAAATTAATAGCTCATAACTACTAGAAAAAATAACTAGTCGCAATATTTAAATAGGCATTTCAAGAAATGGATACACAGAAAAACTTGAAAATCATTTACACAAAAATGTAAGAGAAAGCTTACTTCAAACACTAGATGACTAACTTGCAAGACATTCACCCACTGCAAATTATAGTATCGGGTGTCTTTGTAAGAGGAGCATTGTAATAACAGGAAAGAGGGGCATTATGAGTTTTAAATCAATATTGCAGTTATACATAAGCCTTCTTGATATCGCATTTTGCTACCATCCTAGCGAAAATTACACATTTGCTGATGCTGCTCATGCGCAGACTGAGATCCACTTGAAAACTACATCAGGTTTACTCCTGAACTGCACATATGTGCAAACTAACTGCATAGATGCGGGATCAAAGACAAGGGCCTGTCATTCTCCTCACGGCATGCTTACGGATAAAGGTTCTAATAAGTTACAGACACACACGCCCCTGCACCTGAGCAAAACCTTAGTGAGATAATCTGAATCACGAGGACTTCCAAATACCATTACTGATGCTGAGAAATAATGTTAATGAATCATCTAACATGTAAAAGCCAAGAATTTCTCAGTGGAATGCTGGGAGTTTCTTCTCTTTAAGATGAAGATCTGAGCACACATTCCACAGGTATTACGCACACGTACCTGAGTACTGCTTTCTTTCCCAGCTGACATAGCCCAGTACTGAGGACTTCTTCCATTTTTATCGTGTACTCTCAGATCACCTCCTTCATCCAATAACTTGCTAAGAATCCACTGATTTCCTGAGAACGCAGCCGCATGGACTGGGGTGCTTCCATCATAACAGCGACTGAGGAACGTTAAAGCAGAAATGTTTCGACCTACCCCTACTACACTTAACGAGCTGTGCCTCTGGGCAAAAAAGCGGCATTCCTACAACGTTTATGAACTCCCAAACAACAACAAACACCATGAAATAAGGAAAAATAGGCACCTGCTTTCCTCTGAGGATCTTTGCCTAAAATAGCAACACAAATCTTAAGCACTTCTTCACTTACATACAGTGACTATTGTGTATTGCATTGACTAAAACCACAAGATTAAACATTACTTTCAATTTAGGAATAAAAATTTATTTTTATACTTAACTGATTAGCGTCTGAGCCATAATCCAACAGCACATCCACTAATTTACCAAGACCTAGCAATGCAGCAGTGAAGAGAGAAGTTTGACCCATGGAATTTACAGCATCAACAAAAATACCTACAAGTAAACAAAAGGTTATGAGAAGAGAGCGCCTGTTCCCCGCCACCTGGAATAAGAGGCAACAGTTCATTAACACTGAAACCAACCGCCATATTCCCTCTGAGAGACCGGAAATATGAAAACATAAGGATACTAATAGAAATTGGAAAAAAAAGAGCAAACATCGGTCCTTGTAACTTTCTATGCGTATTATGCGCTGCTTGTCTGCAACGTTTCCAAATAAAGGATGTATAAATATCGGAGGCGAAGAGTTAACCTGATTGAGCACGGGTAAGACCACAGCACTGCCAATTTTCTTCAATCAGTGAATTCTATTCTGTGGTAAAGAACAAAATACAGGGACACAGACCTGGAACCGCAACCGCAAGGGGAGTCCAGTTACTCACAGACACCCCAATCTGTTTTTTAACCGGTAAAAAAAAACACCGGGCACAAACCACTCAGCCCGTGCTCTCTCCCTCCCGCACCCGCAAGCGGGAACGGGAACGGTCATCAATGGCGGGCGGCTCCTGCCCGAGCAGCACCGCCCGCCCGCTTCGCGCTCAGGAGAGAACACCCAGCTCCTCCTCGTGGCTTGTGATGCCGGTCACGTGCGATCACTCTCCTCTAGTGACCAACTACAGAAATGATCCCTGAAAGTATAGTCTTGCCCGCACAGCCCCAACGACCCCGGCACCACCCGCACGCACCGCCCTCCACCACACGGCCGCAACACCCCCGCACCCACCAAACCACCACGGCGGAGCCCCTCGCGCTCCCGCCCGCACCCCGCCGCTGCCCAGCCCCCGGCCGCGACCCACGCTCCCGCTCCGACACCCGCGGCGGCGCCGCGCGGGGCCGCCACCGCGACACGCCCGCTCATTTGCATCTTCTGCCTCCGACGCCCAATCAGGGGCGCCGCTCGCGCACAGCCAGGCGCGCCGGCACCGCCCGGTGCGGGGAGGCGGGCTTCGGGCAACGCATCGGTCGCGCTGCCCCGGGCGCCACCCCCAACCCCGCTCTCTGCGCACCGTCCCCTCAGCCGCCGCGCGCAGCCGCCTCCGGGGCGCCGCGGCGCGACTGACGCAACGTCACCGCCGAGCACACGCGGCTCTGAGCGGCCCCGAAGCCCCTCTCGCCCGCGCTGCTCGGCGCCAACAAGGAGCGTCTTCTGCCTTAGCCCCCGCCAGCGGCCCCCGGCCTCCCAGGGACAGCGCGACGTGACGAGGAAGGGAAGAGGTCGCCCTGCCACCGACACACCCTCAACCCCTCCCGGACAGCAAGTCACTGAATCCCAGAATGGCAGTGACTGGAAGGGCCCCCTGGAGCTCATCCCGTCCCACCCCTGCTGGAGCAGGCACCCCCAGAGCAGGGGCACAGGGCCGCGTCCAGGCGGGGGGTGAATGTCTCCAGGGAAGGGACCCCACAGCCTCTCTGGGCAGCCTGTGCCCCTGCTCTGGCACCCGCACAGGGAAGGGGTTTGTCCTCATGTTCAGGGGGAACTTCCCGTGTTCCAGCTTGTGCCCGTGGCCCCTTGGCCTGGCGTTGGGCACCGCTGGAAAGAGTCTAGACCCATCCTCCTGACACCTGCCCTTCAGATATTTATGAGCACTGATGAGATCCCCCTCAGCCTTCTCTTCTCCAGGCTGAACAGACCCAGGTCTCTCAGCCTTTCCTCACAAGGGAGATGTTCCAGCCCCCCGATCATCTTGCTAGCTCTCCGCTGGGCTTGCTCAAGCAGTTCCCTGTCCTTCTTGAACTGGGTGCCCCAGAACTGGACACAGCGCTCCAGATGTGGCCTCACTAGGGCAGAGTAGAGGGGGAGGATAACCTCCCTCGCTCTGCTGGCCACACTCCTTTTAATGCAGCCCAGGACGCCATTGGCCTTCTTGGCCCCAAGGGCCCCGTGCTGGCTCAGGGTCACCTCGCTGCCCACCAGCACTCCCAGGGCCTTCTCAGGAGAGCTGCTTTCCTGCAGGTCAGCTGCCAACCTGTACTGGTACATGTTCCTCCCCAGGGCAGGACCTTGCACTTGCTTTTGTTGAACTCCATGAGGTCCCCCTCAGCCCAGCTCTCCAGCCTGTCCAGGTCTCTTTGGATGCCAGCACAGCCTTCTGGTGTGTCAGCCACTCCCAGCTTTGTATTGTCAGCGAACTTGCTGAGGTTACGCTCTATCCCTTTGTCCAGGTCATTTATGAATATATTGAACAGGACTGGACTCAGCACAGACCCCTGGGGGACACCACTAGTTACAGGCCTCCAACCAGACCTTGCCCTGTTGATCACGACTCTCCGAGTTCTGTTGTTGAGCCAGTTCTCAATCCAACTCACTGTCCACTCATCCAACCCACGCTTCCTTAGCTTGTCTATGAGAATGCTATGGGAGACAATGTCGAATGCCTTACTGAAGTCAAGATGGACAACACCCACTGCTCTTCTCCCTTAGTCGACCCAGCCAGTCACACCATCGCAGAAAGATATCAGGTGCCTTCGCAGCACCCCCACAATCCCTCAGCTCTCCCCTACCCAGGCTCTGCCACAAGGGTAGTCTGTAGCCCGCCATAGGTGCACACCAGGCTGCTCCCGGGTCAGTAACAACTGCTTTTTTTATAAACCAGTAAAAAAAACACCGGGCACAAACCACTCAGCCCGTGCTCTCTCCCTCCCGCACCCGCAAGCGGGAACGGGAACGGTCATCAATGGCGGGCGGCTCCTGCCCGAGCAGCACCGCCCGCCCGCTTCGCGCTCAGGAGAGAACACCCAGCTCCTCCTCGTGGCTTGTGATGCCGGTCACGTGCGATCACTCTCCTCTAGTGACCAACTACAGAAATGATCCCTGAAAGTATAGTCTTGCCAGCACAGCCCCAACGACCCCGGCACCACCCGCACGCACCGCCCTCCACCACACGGCCGCAACACCCCCGCACCCACCAAACCACCACGGCGGAGCCCCTCGCGCTCCCGCCCGCACCCCGCCGCTGCCCAGCCCCCGGCCGCGACCCACGCTCCCGCTCCGACACCCGCGGCGGCGCCGCGCGGGGCCGCCACCGCGACACGCCCGCTCATTTGCATCTTCTGCCTCCGACGCCCAATCAGGCGCGCCGCCAGGCGCGGCTCCGCCTCCGCTCCCCCGCCACACGAGACGCCGCAGCCCCCGTCTGCCGCCCAGGCGAGCTGAGGCCCGCGGAGCCAGGACCCGCAAGCCAAACGTACCACACTGGGGCTACACCCACCCGAGCCTGGGGGCTGGCTAATGGCGATACCAACAACTTGCTTCTCTCCAGCAGCACGCATGGGACCCAGCTGGCAGCACAGCACGTCACGCCTGGCCTCGGGTGGCTGCCGCTCTGTCAGCTACCGACAGTAACGCCCTCTCTCAAATGGTCATTTCTAAGGAGTCCGACCAGGCTCCAGACCCCAGGTACTGCAGAGCCACACACCAGGTACAGCTGCTACAAAACCCTATGCTTTCTTCAAAGTCACCTGGAGGCTGTGAAAAAACTCTTTACAACTGTTACAAAAAACTCATTTCCTAACTATCGTACCAATTAGTCTTTATTATATGAAGTTGTACAAACTTTCTTCGGATACGTAATGGCATTCTGCATGGCCATAGTCAAGTGAGCGTGGCTACATCACCCCCCAGTTCACTGCCAGGACAGCCCCAACCCTGGAGATCACAGAATCACAGAATCCCAGGTTGGAAGGGACCTCAAGGATCATCCAGTCCAACCTTTCTGGGAAGAGCAGAGTCTAAACAAGATGGCCCAGCACCCTGTCCAGACAACTCTTAGAGGTGTCCAACGTGGCCGAGTCAACCCCTTCCCTGGGGAGATTATTCCAATGGTGACTGTCCTCACTGTGAAAAATTTCCCTCTGATGTCCAATCGGAATCTCCCCAAGAGCAACTTGTGTCCATCCCCCCTTGTCCTCTCCATGTGACCCCTTGTAAAAAGGGGGTCTCCATATTCTTTGTAGCTGCCCCTTAAGTACTGGTACATGATGATGAGATCCCCTCTGAGCCTCCTTTTCTCAAGGCTGAACAAACCCAGCTCTCCCAGCCTATCCTCGTATGGCAGCTTCCCAGTCCTGTGATCACCTTGGTGGCCCTTCTCTGGACCCCTTCCAGCCTGGCCACATCCTTTTTGCGCAGCAGGGACCAGAACTGCACACAGTGCTTCCAGGTGTGGCCTGACAAGCGCTGAGTAGAGCGGCATGATGACTTCTTTCTCTCTGCTGGTGATGCCCTTTTTGATGCAACCCAGCATCCTGTTGGCCGCCTTGGCCACAGCAGCCACTGTTTGCTCATGTTGAGCTTTCTGTCCACCAGGACCCCCAGGTCCCTTTCCACAGAGCCGCTCTCCAGCCAGGTGGATCCCAGTCTGTGCTGCACTCCTGGATTGTGTTTTCCCAGGTGCATGATCTTACACTTCTCCTTGTTGAACTTCATAAGGTTCTTGCTGGCCCACTCTTCCAGCCTATCCAGATCTCCCTGCAGAGCAGCTCTCCCTTCAGGAGTGTCTACTTCCCCACTCAACTTGGTGTCATCAGCAAAATTCATCAGGCTACATTTGATGCTGTTATCCAGGTCACTTATAAAGATATTGAATAACATTGGGCCCAATATCAACCCCTGGGGGACTCCACTAGTGACAGGTTGCCAGTTTGACAAAGAACTATTTACCACCACCCTTTGGGTGCTGTCAGCCAATTCCCCACCCACTGCACAGACCACTTGTCTAGGCCATAACGCATCAATTTCTCCAAGAGGAGACTGTGGGGGACCGTATCAAAGGCCCTGGAGAAGTCTAGGCAGACAATGTCCACTGCCCGCCCCAGGTCAACCAGGCAAGTCACTTTGTCATAGAAGGCCACCAGGTTTGTCAAGCACAATCTGCCTTTAGTGAAGCCATGTTGGCTTTTCCCAATCACGTGCTTCATTTGACTTGTGATGGCCCCCAGGAGGATTCATTCCATAATTTTCCCAGGGATTGAAGTAAGGCTGATGGGCCTATAGTTACCCGGATCCTCCCTCGAGCCCTTCTTGTAGATAGGGGTTTCTTGGAAGGTTCAGGAAGTACAAAAGATACCCCCGGACTACCAAATACGGCCAGCCCCTGAGCCCCCCCAACATTTCTGTGAAACCCTCATGTTATCTGCAATCACAGACAAGGAACTGCAGCAAGACAGACTCTGCGGACGCCTAGATGCAAATGGATAGTGGTGTGCGCGTTCACATGCGTTAAGCTGTGACTTGTCAAAACATCTTGTACCCGAATGCGTGACGGGTGTAAGAACCATGCATGAAATGCACCCAGGGTGCCCCACTTTGAATGGGACACCTCATGTGTATGAATAAAGAATTACTCTGGTAATTCTGTCCTTTGCATCCCAGCTGCTCTCCCTGGACAGCATGAGCCAGTTGCCAAGTTTCGACGGCACGGTCCCAGTCCATGCTTCCTCTTCCCGGAGAGAAGAGAAGGCCCCACCACCACCAGTGGGCAGCACTGCCCGACTCTTGCAGGTGCTCAGACAGGGATGCATTGGCTTCCTTGCCTTGCCCTACACAGCAGCCGGCTCCAGAATACCATCGCCTGACTTGTGCAACAAAGTACTAACACACTTTCACACCATTTGTTTTCACTGATCAACCCCACCCCACGGGACATTATACCCCAGCCCGGCCGGCTGCTTCCCGCCCCCGCCCCTCCCCTGCCCGACAAAGGCCCACACGGTCAAGACTATGCCCAAACCCACAGAAGGGGTCGGGAAGAGCCGACGTGTTCCACCTGGACGCGTTCATCAGCAAGCTCGCACGGAGCCGCCCGGTCCAGAAACGGCCCGTGAACCCCCCCCAGCTGATTCTTTTATAGACCAGTAAATAAAAAAAAAACCGGGCACAAACCACTCAGCCCGTGCTCTCTCCCTCCCGCACCCGCAAGCGGGAACGCGAACGGTCATCAATGGCGGGCGGCTCCTGCCCGAGCAGCACCGCCCGCCCGCTTCGCGCTCAGGAGAGAACACCCAGCTCCTCCTCGTGGCTTGTGATGCCGGTCACGTGCGATCACTCTCCTCTAGTGACCAACTACAGAAATGATCCCTGAAAGTATAGTCTTGCCAGCACAACCCCAACGACCCCGGCACCACCCGCACGCACCGCCCTCCACCACACGGCCGCAACACCCCCGCACCCACCAAACCACCACGGCGGAGCCCCTCGCGCTCCCGCCCGCACCCCGCCGCTGCCCAGCCCCCGGCCGCGACCCACGCTCCCGCTCCGACACCCGCGGCGGCGCCGCGCGGGGCCGCCACCGCGACACGCCCGCTCATTTGCATCTTCTGCCTCCGACGCCCAATCAGGCGCGCCGCTCGCGCACAGCCAGGCGCGCCGGCACCGCCCGGTGCGGGGAGGCGGGCTTCGGGCAACGCATCGGTCGCGCTGCCCCGGGCGCCACCCCCAACCCCGCTCTCTGCGCACCGTCCCCTCAGCCGCCGCGCGCAGCCGCCTCCGGGGCGCCGCGGCGCGACTGACGCAACGTCACCGCCGAGCACACGCGGCTCTGAGCGGCCCCGAAGCCCCTCTCGCCCGCGCTGCTCGGCGCCAACAAGGAGCGTCTTCTGCCTTAGCCCCCGCCAGCGGCCCCCGGCCTCCCAGGGACAGCGCGACGTGACGAGGAAGGGAAGAGGTCGCCCTGCCACCGACACACCCTCAACCCCTCCCGGACAGCAAGTCAAGCGCCTTCGCGGCACCCCCACAATCCCTCAGCTCTCCCCGACTCAGGCTGGGTTCCATGAGCAGCCTGTACGGCCCCCTTGGCGCACGCCGGGACCACGCCACTTCGGCAACAACTATTTTTGGACACCAGTAAAAAAAAAAAAAAAACCGGGCACAAACCACTCAGCCCGTGCTCTCTCCCTCCCGCACCCGCAAGCGGGAACGGGAACGGTCATCAATGGCGGGCGGCTCCTGCCCGAGCAGCACCGCCCGCCCGCTTCGCGCCCAGGAGAGAACACCCAGCTCCTCCTCGTGGCTTGTGATGCCGGTCAAGTGCGATCACTCTCCTCTAGTGACCAACTACAGAAATGATCCCTGAAAGTATAGTCTTGGCAACGCAACCCCAACGACTCCGGCACCACCCGCACGCACCGCCCTCCACCACACGGCCGCAACACCCCCGCACCCACCAAACCACCACGGCGGAGCCCCTCGCGCTCCCGCCCGCACCCCGCCGCTGCCCAGCCCCCGGCCGCGACCCACGCTCCCGCTCCGACACCCGCGGCGGCGCCGCGCGGGGCCGCCACCGCGACACGCCCGCTCATTTGCATCTTCTGCCTCCGACGCCCAATCAGGGGCGCCGCTCGCGCACAGCCAGGCGCGCCGGCACCGCCCGGTGCGGGGAGGCCGCGCCGCACCGCCCAGCGCAGCATCCCGCGGCGCGGCGGGACGCGGCTGCAGCGGCTTCCAGGGGTGCGCACCTCCCGGCACCGCCCCAGGGCATTGCGGGTCTGTCCGCACGCAGCGCTCGGGCCTCCCCCGGCCCGCACAGCCGCGCACCAGCGGTACCGCGGAGCCACGCCTCTCGCAGAAGCAGGTGCCGTACAAGTTCTGGGTAGTAAAAACGAAGTAGAATTGCATTGGGTAGTGGGTTCCATTTACAAAATTCCCTGTTCCCTTGTAGTTAAGAACCTAGGTGTCAAAAATATTAGTATCTAAACCATACCCTAAGCAATTTGCAGTAAGAATTAAACTTAAAATCCCTTTTGAAGAGTATATTCCTAAAGCAGACTCAGAACTTCAGTTTTACAATACCTCAATCATATTCTATGAGCAAAAAGCTTAGTTTTCTTTTTAATTTACTTCTTTTCATACATCTTTTGATTCAATATTTAGCACCACTTACCAGAAAAGGCCAACTATAATTCATTTTGTAAATACATTTCAGTCACAAAACTGAATTCTCGGACAGTATGCTGGTTTTTTACCACAAATACAAAGCATCCAGGAAAAAAGTAAAACTTTTCTGCCTGTACCTGCATAAACTTTGCTTTTACCTTTTTTTAGAAGCTTTTTCACTTTCACGTAGTTTCCTTGCCTGACATACTCATGCAGCTGAGCTTCCAGGGAGTCACCCCTCACCTTTCCAAGCTGGACTGGGCAGGGAATTGGAAGAGGGAGAGGATGAGCCATCTCCTCCTCAGAGAACTAGGAAAAGGTATGAAACATCACAAAGCTGCAAAACACCGTAACTCAAAGACTTCGAAAGCTTCAAAAGACTTTGAAAACCTCAGTAGCTGACACGAGTCACGGCTGTTTCCTCCAGACAAACCTTGAGATGGAGGGCGAGGGCAACTCAGCCCCCCGGTTCCACTGGCTGCCTCCCTCCACCCTCCGAGGAAGGGCCTGCCCTTGGCACATGCTGCGAGGGACCGTGTTTGCCGGCAAGGCCTGGCCAGGGGAGATGCGCTCCCAAGGCGGAGAAGGGAGTGGGGACAACCGGGGGGGTCACACAAACACCCGTAAAGGCTGTCAGATGCGTGGGCCTCTCCTGACCAGACGAAGGCAGGGCAAAGCCCGCACCATTCCTGGGTCGGGGCTGCTCAGACCCACCAGCCCTTCGGCCGTTTCTGCCCCCTCCCCCCCCCCGACTAACGGCCCCGGCCCCGCCGCCTCACCCGCCTCAGCAGCGCCGCCGCCTGCCCAACGCCCGCGGCACGCGCTCGCCCGGCCGCGCGCCTCCCCGCAACGCGCATGCGCGGCCACCTCCTCCTCCGCCCCCTCCCCTCCCGCCTCAGGTCGGGGCGGGCCCGGCGCGGCCTAGCGCAGCGCGGCGCGGCGGCGGAGCCGTCGGTATGCAGCGGGACGTGGGCAGCCTCCCGCTGGCTCCCGCCCTGCGGGCCAGGCTCGTCGCCGCCGGCTTCCAGACGGCGGAGGAGCTGCTAGAGACCGGCCCCTGCGGGCTGAGCAAAGGTACCGGCGGGGGGACGGTCCCCGGCCGCCCCCCGGCGCCGGAGCGCGGGGAGTCCCGCCCTAACCCTTTCCGCCAGACTTTCGCAGTTGGTGATTAGCGAGGATGGGGTTGCAGCGGGGTTTCGCTTATTTAAACGGTTCACGGTGCACATTAAGGCGCTTGGCCCGTACTGAAGGCTCATTTCGGGGCAGCTGCCCTGAGAAATCTCACCGAGACCTCGGGTGCGTCTGGAGAAATGGGCAAAGTAAATAGTTATTGACTTTCACATAAAAAACCCCAAACCGATTCAGATAAAAGACCCTTCTTACACTGAGTGATAGTTGTCAGTGGGATACAGAAGAAGAAAACCCAGCAGATTCTCTCTCATTCATCTTCATTCCCCAACTCTACATGCTTTAAACAAACTTCTATGAAGTCAAAGCCACCTTTTTTTAGAAGCTAAAGTAATATTTGCACAGCCACTGTAAGAAATCTATCATGATTTTGATTATCATAGTTTTATTATCTATTATAATTTGTGGTAATAGTTTTGCCTTGAAGATCACAGTGAAGCAGCTGCTCCTGGCAGATATGTGTGTATAAAGGCAGAGATGTTTGCAGGTATCTCATCTGGTTACTCCGTCTGTGTTTCAAATCTACAAAAGATGCATAAGGTGCCCAGCCGTGGAGTACGCCAAGAATTCAGTGTACGATCAGTAGGTGTCACTGTCACTGCCTAGTCTGCAACCTGACTTCTTTCACAGGACGTTATTTGCTTCAAATGAAATTAATGTGGTAGTGCATTGAGAGCAGAATTGGTGCTCTGCCAGATCTCATGCACGTCTATGACAGACAGGTTTGATTTTGTTTTATTTGTAGGTCACTTACTGTCACCTGAATTCTGAACGCAGGGCATCATTGCTCTGAGTGCTTTTGAACAGCACATCGTCAGTTCCAGAGATGTTGGCAAGCTGTGTGCAGCGTTATACTCAAAGGATTAATATTTTTGTGTTACACTGCAGAATGATCAGGTTCTGTCAAACAAGTTGAATTATCTTGTCATACTTTAAATGAATCGCTGTTTAAAAAAATCAGGTAATGTTTCATGATTTTGACTCTTCTAGAAATCGGAATCTCCAAAGAAGAGGCACTGGAAGCATTACAGGTTGTGAGGCAGGAATGTCACGGGGATGCAGCAAGGACTGCTGGGGGATCAGGCGCCACCAGAAGGTGCACAGCACTGGAACTTCTGGAAGAAGAACAAGCCCAGGGCTTCATCATAACCTTTTGTTCAGCACTAGACAATATTCTGGGAGGTGGTGTGCAACTGACAAAAATCACCGAGATCTGTGGAGCACCTGGTGTTGGAAAAACACAGCTGTGGTATTTTATTTTTAGATTACTTTCGTGCAACTGAGAATCACTTTTCTTCATAGTTTAACTATTAAGAGAGTTCTTTTTCTTGTCATGACTGCAATCTCCGATTCTTGTACGGCGTTATAAATACAATAGTGATAATGGCTGCACTGCTTCCTATTCCTTTCTGGCAATGGCAGATTTCTGGCAGAAATGTCACTTTAGGAGTGAGCTGGGAGGAGAGAGCTTTGGGATGTAAATATTTATCTTTTTTTCTGTTTCCTGTGGCAGTATGCAGTTGGCAGTAGATGTACAGATCCCAGAATGCTTTGGAGGCGTAGCTGGAGAAGCTGTGTTCATTGACACTGAAGGAAGTTTTATGGTAGACAGAGTAGTGGATATTGCAACTGCCTGTGTGCAGCATTGCCGGCTTATTGCTGAAGCTCATCAAGAAGAAGGTACATTGCTAAGTCGTTTCTTTCTGCCTAGTAGGCTGCGATCTGAGTGAAGCGAGTGTCTCATAGGCTGCAGTTTTACACTTTGAGGGTTTCAACAGTAGTGCTGGCTAAGGAGTTCTTAAGTTCCTGCCAGCCTTTCATTTCCACTTGTACGTATCATACCCTGAAGTGCGTCAGTGTGTGGAGCCATGCTGCAGGCTGAGCTGGTCTACTTTAAGAATAATTATTTTTCTACATGATGATTTGTTGGGTTTTTGGCTTTTGCTTTTTTTGTTTGTTTGTTTTTAGCACTTTAATGATTGAATTTACAGCAAAACTGAGGGATAATGTGCTGCAACTCAGGGACAGGAAGAGCAGCTGGGGAAAGAGAAGAGGAGCGGCAGAATTTTTTAGGGCAGTGCTGCTGCTGAAGCCCCATATTGTAAAATGGTAGCTGGAATTCAGCTCCTTCGTAAGGTCAATGTAGCCAGGCTGCATTTAATGAAGAGTTTTATTCTATAAGTCATCAGTATGTTGGCGATACTGACACAACTTTTACGTTACTATTTTATGCAGCAACTTCTGTTTGAACAGAGGTAAAAGGAGACCATATTAAATGAGCTACTGCACATTAAACAGTGGATGATTAATAGTCGTTGTTGTCCTCTGGTGGTGTTCTGGCTAGAAAATTGTTTACTGGAAAAGTTCTTCTTTCAGAAATAAGTTTTTCATTTTTGGAGCGCTCTGTTGGAGGCTCCGGTGTATCTATGTGCAAATGCTGAGATAGCATCTGCTCACCGCCTTCTTGCCTTTCAAGCCAGATGGAAGGTATGTTTCCCACACTCTTTACCTTGACTGTTTCTGTTTCTGGGGTTTTTGATGTTGCTATATGTGGAAGGCATAGTTTGGTAGAATGATGAAAGTAGCAATATGCTAGTACAGACTTCTGACTCATTTACTCATCTATTTATTTGTTCTCAGATCATCTAAAAGCTTTGGAGACGTTCTCTCTTGAAAGTATCCTTTCTCACATATATTACTTCCGTTGCCGTGACTACATAGAGCTTCTTGCACAGGTCTACCTCCTCCCAGACTTTCTTTCAGAGCACTCAAAGGTAAGGGTTATTGCAGACCTATCAGAAGATATCATTTGTCTTCACACTAAAGATTCTTGGGGATGTTCATCTGTTACAGTAAGAGTAACATGAGTAACACCTTGGTACCTCATCAGCTCGGCAGTAATATATTGGCTGATGCCAGCGTACAAACGTAAGGCTTGCTTGCTTGTTTGCTTTTTCATTCCTATCCCAATTACTCTTGAGAGTAATTTGCTTTTGCTACCACTGCTGCCATCATCCTGAATCTCCACTTTGAGGCGAGGATACTGGATCTATGTTGGTACATGCTGTTGCATTTCTATGAGCGCTGAGTTATGAATCATCACAAAACAGCTTTAGAAAAGAGTCTCTGAGCCAGGTGTGCGTGTGATGACCATGATGCAGGGGGATCAGAAAGGCTTAGTGCAGTTTTTTTTGTCCTACAAGATCACTGAGGACCAGAAGCATCCTGCACCATCTTGGCATCCAGAAAGTGACTTCTGCTTTCCAATACATCTTCTGTTGCTACAAGCAGCCAGAGCCTGCAGCTTGACTCCTGGGTGGACTACAGCCAAGAAGTTTCCCAGTACCTAGTGTCTTAGTGAAATGCTATTGTGAAACAGATTTTCAACACCTCCCTTCCAGATTTCTAGATTCTGCACAGCAGATCACTCCCTAACAGGATTCAGGGAAGATTATTTGTGCATTATTCTAACAGAGCACAAATCAGTATTGTTTAGTTATATTGTCTTCTGCATATCATTTCCATTTTGGAAGCTGTTATGTTCTTGAAAGCACATATGGGAGTCTTACTTTTGCTTAGTGTAGTCTGGTATTTCCCTTTCTCTGCCAGGTACTAACGGTGCCCTGTTGTGTTTGCTCTTGTGGAAAGTACATGGCTTCATTAGCACAGTTATATTGGGCTGCAGTTCTCTGGTACCATCTGTGCTGATTATCTGTGCTTGGCCTGGAGCCTCAAATACTGAAGGTTGCAGGAGAACCATAAGACCTTCTGGTGATTCCTTGGACAGGCTATAAGTGACTTGACAGATTGCTCATTGCAGTCCAGCTCTCATTAAAATTAGTCTGATCCCTCTGTGCAGGCCTGGAGCTGAGAATGGGACCACAGGAAGCCTCCAGGTTTTAGGGTTTTTTTAGAGAGACATAGTTGTAGAGAGTGTCATTTGGAAATATGAATTAGTTTGAGAGCTTGTTAATAATATGAGAAAGACCAATAATATGAAAAATACTATGTTAGAAAATATTCTTGTTGTAATAAACATAATGCTTGAAGGTCTAGACAAGAAGGTCTCCATCTCTAGACAAACTGAGATGGAGAAGGGACGTGTTACCAAGCTTTCTCTAAATAGCCTACTTTTGAATACTTGAAGTCTAGTTGTTTGTTATTTTATAAGTGGAGAAAATTGGGAGAAAATAAACTAAATAAACTGGACATATTAGTCTGATAGGCAAGTTATATAACTATGTATACATTCCTTTCTAGCATGAGTCATGTTTACACCATTAAACTGATTGTTCTGAAGGTAAAAAAAATTATGCCTGAGGAAGATGTACAGACTCATAGAAAAGAATTTGCAGGAAGGAGGAAAAGTGAGAAAACAGAAGAATATCTTAATTCTGTTTAAGATATTTTTTTTTTCACTGGGATGCCCAGGGCCATTTCAGAGTGATGTTTGCTTCAGGCTTGTATGTTCCAGCCACAAAGCTGTTTCCCAGTAATGAGTTAAATCAATAATACAGAAAATCAGTTTTCTTGTGTTGTTTCCGATTTGTTGTTTTTGTGCATTAGTGCAAGAATTTGTAGATACCTGGGATTTGAGTGACATCTGAACATGCAAACACTGTGAGACTGTCCATGTCCCTTCTGTATTTCAGACAAACCCAGCTCATCAAAACAGCTACAACAAATGAAGTTAGACTAAATTAAAACCCCAGACATGTTTATATAGTGTCTTGAGGGTGATGAGCCAGCAGAAGTATTGTGCTCTAGCTTCAGCTGAAGAAATAGTTCAGCAAAGCAAACATCTTCAGACAAGATAACTCAGCTCCATTGCATAGCATCTGGAATATCTTTAAGCCTCTGTTAAAATCTGTGGTTCTAAAAGAGATCACTGATAGTGGCCCTTAGAATCTGATGGGTTATCTTAACAGTGACTGCAGACAGCATGCATTCTGGTTTTGATTTGATTTGATTTTGATTTTTTGAGGGAGAAGGTGAAATAAATTCGTTTTTGTGGAGAGTTGATGGAAGTACAATTTTGATGTTCAGTGATTCTTTTCTCTCCAGCTTCTTTTCTGCAAGGCTTTAACTCCAGCTTTGTTAATTTGTATTCTGTACCAGGTGCTGCAGAGGTAAGTCAGCTAGCTCTAAGTGAGCGAGCTCTGAAACTGGAAACAGTCAGAAAGGCAGCTCTGTATTGAGTTAACTCATGGGAGAGCTTAGTGCGGCATTTTGTTTAAGCTAGTGCAGCTATGGTCTCAGCTAGCATCTATGCATAATGCAGTTCTGCACCTAGGAAGTGTACCAGCATGTTTGGAGCTTGAGGCTCTTTACTCTGCACTCGTGGAGTGATGAGTGTCTCCAATATATATATATATATAAAACAGGTGTTATACTGCAATGCACATCTGAGTATGAAATACAAGAGTGTCATCACCTTATATAAAACATTCCAGTGCACTTAAAAAGGGGTCTTACTGCTTTTTGTCATTTGTTTGTAGGAGAGTAATGGTAGTTTTTCCTTTTCTTCTGCATTTAGGTCCGACTGGTGGTAGTTGATGGAATTGCATTTCCTTTTCGCCATGACTTTGAGGACCTCTCGCTTAGAACAAGGCTTTTGAATGGTCTGGCGCAGCAGCTGATCATCATAGCAAATGATCATAAATCAGCAGTAAGTCTAGGGTGGGTTTAAATCACAAAAGATGCTACTTTGGAATAAATACAAAGAATTAAGCAAATGTAATTTGTGATTGTCTGTAAATAGCAAAATGAAAGTGCAAGAATGTTCTCTACATTTGGGTTTGCCAGTTTGGGTGGTAAATATAGATAGATCGCACAGACAAAACTTTTCAGGTGGAAAATTCCTTGCCAAAATAACTAAAATTTGTATTAAAAGCATTCTGTAGATCTTATTTAAATGGTAGCTTTCAATTTGGCATGCTGTTTCACTTCATCTTCCTTGGTTGGACAAGGAATGCTCCTTTGGTGACTTTTACCTACAAAGCACGTGCATTAACATACATGATAGTATTTAGTGGTTCCAACATAATTTTCCACTCTTTGTTTAAAAATAAACTACTGTCTTAGAAGAGGAACTGTCCTTAGGGAGGAAAACCACTTTATCAGCTAGTTTGGCTTGCTCTTCTGGCACCCATGGAAACCCATAGCTTCCTTCCTGGGCATTATTTCTACGTCATTTATGCCAATATGGAGGCCAGCAAATCTGCAGCCGTGTAGCCAGCAGATGGCACTCAGAAGCTACATCTGTTCTAGAAGTTGTTTTGGCAAATCTTTTACAGCACAGAAAAGCATTGTTCAGGAACTGGAGCTTACACAGTCTCAAAATGGTGCTTCTGCCTGTAACTGTTTCCAGGTGACTTGCAACCTTGTCACCCTCAACCCTCCCCTGCAACTGGCTTTTGTTCCTAACTGCTAAAAATAAGCCTCCCCTTGTGCTTCCTCTGATAGCTGCAGGAAGGGAAGAGCACAGCTCCACATTCCGCCTGGGTTAGGCGATTGTGCTTGCTGCTGAAAGCGTACCCTCTCTCTTGCCCTGACATGAATTATGAAATTTCTTCCTGCTCCTGTGGGCACCAAGGGGGACGAATGTTATATGGCTGCTTGATTTGCACAGCCTCCAGTTTATCCAGTACTTTCACTCATAAATTAGGTATCTGGTGACCTTGAACAGGAGCAGCTGTCATTGTATGGTCTTTTTTTCCTTTGGTCAAGGGAAACACATGTAACTTATTTCTGTTGAACAAGTGAGCAATTTAGTACAAACGTTTGCTAAATAAACACTTGCTAAAGAAGTGAGCAATCACAGAGCTTCAGAAATCATTTAGCTCAGAGTGGCCCTCTTGTTAGTTTTTGAGTGAGTTCCATGTAGCTTGCAAGCAGTCTAAATTCAGCTTGCGTGCCAGAGATTGCTTGTCAGGCAGCAAAGCTGGGCAGCCTACTCTAATATGGTCAGAAGTAAGTTCCTTTAATTTCTAAAGCTGAACTCGGTGGGTTGTGCCAGGATGGCCACACCAGCCCTTCTCCAGCAGTGACATGGGGAGCCTATTTGGGGCTGTTATCATGAATATATGATGAGTTACTTCTCTAAAATACACAATATATGTCTTGGGGCTTTCAGCTATGTAAATGTTTTGGTGTGTGCCCCGCATGCTCACTGTAATTGCTTGTTTAGCACGCTTTTCTAACTGTTCAAGCAAGAATCATACAAGCCTGTCAAACAAAGAAAACCCCTAGGGTTTAAGATGGGTACAATTTTTTATTTTTCATTTTTAATGAAGTTTGCAATTAATATTCCTGGCTCTTTTCTGTCTCACCCACCCCCACTTCTACCAGGGATCTAACCTAGACTGTCTGTGAACCTCCTACGAGTGATTCGTGCTGTGAAAACACTCCCCCACTCTGTCTGTTCACTTTCATTCTGCTTTGTATTGTACCCACTTGCGCATTTTTAGACTACAAGGTGCAGAAATTCTGTTAATCACTAGGCTTATACATGTTTTGAGCAGCACCACCAAGTTCATTTATGCCACAGTGACTGAAATCTGTCTCTTTATAGAGGGCTAGTACAAGTCATGTGCATCTAAATACAGATCCAAACAGTATTTAGCACAAATACGGTGGAATATACAAGTTGTGCAGAGTTTGCATCCCTTGGGAAAGGAGATATTTAGGTTTCCTTAAAGTCTTGAATGAAAGAAATCTACCTTCTATGCAAATTGCAAATACATTTTGCAGGGTTCTCTTGTTTTGTTTTGGCTATTGAGGAAAGGTGAGGCACCTGTACAGTTTCTTCTTGTTAACACAAAAGCTTCATTACAGCAGGCAAGAGTTTTGCCTGAGTAACTTGATAAAAGCTTTTTGAAAAATCCCTCTCTTCCCGCCCACCAGTATGCTTCTTTTTAGAGATTTTCATGTTTGTTTGCTTTTGTTTCCTCTTCCAGGTAGTTCTGACAAATCAAATGACAACAAGGATTGGACAAGGCCAGTCCACATTGGTACCTGCTTTAGGTAGGTGTTTAGCTTGTGGACTGAAAACTGTGTTAATCTTCAAATATATGACTTCCTTTCTTTTGGCATCGTGTGTGAGGAGAATGAAACTGTTTGCTGAACTTCTGCAGTGTAGCAGAATCCATGCTGAAACTATTAGACCCATCTGGAACTGCTGGCATTGTGGAACTCTACAGTAGTGCTTATCTATGTCAGCACTGTCATTATAATTAGCAACTGTCAAATTTTACTCTAAACTCAAACATGGTGTGCAGATTAGAATACTGGTTAGATGTTTGAAAAGGGATTACAAATATTTTTAAAAGTCATGACATTTTCAGATTGCAGAAACGCACAGATTGAGGGTGTCACTGGATTTTTTTTTCCTTTTTAAACCAAAATTTTTAATA